>NC_089843.1:122613879-122926379 GCF_035609145.1 Eleutherodactylus coqui | reverse complement strand
TGAGTACGATAGATGCAGTATCTTCTCTACTAACAAGAATCCTCTTAGGTTGACCAGTCTATCAGGAGGTGATCAGAGCTGAGTATGGGGACCAGTTTAGATGCTTGAGCTAGACAAGCTCAAGTAACAGGCTCTTAATAGATAGCTCTCACATATAAGAGCTCAAATGGTGAGCTCCCAATAGGACAGCTCTCTCGAGTAGTAGGCTCTTGAAGAGACAGCTCTCATATAGGAGCTCAAGTGGTGCGCTCTCAATGAGACAACTCTATGAGGTAGTGGGCTATTAATAAAACTCTTGAGTGATGAGCTCTTGGTAGAATAGCTCTTATATAAGGGTTCAAGTTATGAGCTCCTAGTGGGACAACTCTCACGAGTAGTATGTTGATTTATATGTGTATTATATAGCTACACTGTTGCCTTATACTAGGGGTACACAATCAGCAGACTAGGGGCTACATGTGGTCTGAGAAGCCATTCTGTGCAGCCCTCAACTATCTGGACCCAGAAATGTTTGTCTGTGTGTGTCGGTTCACATGTACTGTAGTCTCCATAATGTGGGTGTAGAGACATGCAAGTACTGAGGGTGCACCATGTAGCCATTTCTGGATCCCCCATATATCACATGGTAAGTTTTATTGCAGGCCCTGGGAGTGGTTCAATATGACAATGTGGCCCTCAGACCAGGAAAGGTGAATGCATTCTTGCTTTAGACTAATTGTTACTTGACTTGGAAGCTCCACAATTTGATGAAAGTATGAAAGGAAAAATTTCATTTTCTGTACATTTACAACTGATCAAACACCCTTTTTTTAATGTTTTTTTTACTTCATTGTCCCATTTACACTGAAATGAAGAAAAGTCATTTCTGACAGACACAGACTCTGCTTTGATTTAATGACTGCATACAAAACTAACAGCTATTACAAGAATTCTTCCCATGATGTCATGATGAGTCTTTCAATTTCCACTTTACTGTGTTCATTTGTACCTCGGTGGGTGAGTTCGTTTTAAATATTGACCTGTAATTTCATATAATGCACAATGAAATCCATGCAATGCTCTTTGGTATCCATGGAATTGAGCTAGACGGGTCTTTTCATTAGATAAATGCCCCTGTGGCTCTAATTATTTTGTACAAGTAGAGGTAACTTTTACAAATCGTATTCTTATTCCCGAATAGGAAATGTTGCAATAAAGTTAACTAGTAAGGCTTTTAAAAAGAAATTACTTCTAGATACAAGAGGATGTTACTTATCTCTTATTGGGAATGACATGTTTTCAGTAGACAAGAGAATAAAATAATGTATGACGTGGATCAAGAACACACATCTGTGGTTCATAGATATCCACTGAAGATTTCATGAGGTCTACAGTAAGGTCATTCGTAGTAAGTGAATGAATAAAGTGAAGTCACATGTTAAGGGACTGATACATCTGTTTCAGTACTTTGACAGTGACTCGATAAAGAATGGTATACTCTGGTCCGGGTTGAATTTTCAGGCACAAGAGATACTTGTCTATGGTATATGCCCATAGTCATCTTTTAATAAGATTAGATTATACTGCATGCGTTGGGAGTTGGCTCTGTAGTCTCCAATACCTACATATACTTAGTAATGTAATTCTATTAGCAGATGGTTGAGGTTTTGGCACCATGTATCGCTGGATATGTATTATGCCTACAGGCTAAACAATTTCACCAATAATTCACAAATTTCCTAAACATTACATTCTGTAATTTCTAAATCTTATATAATAAATTAGTAGTCTCATTTTGCTGCTATGGATAGCAAAGGGTTAGAGAATAAATGGAATCCTAATAGTGGAAGGAGTGCACTCATCTGTATACAGCGAAGCCAAATATTTTGTGACCTAGATCGATACTCCAGTAAACATAGACTATTAATTCAGCAGCAATACAAATCTCTGGAATGGTTTACTATAATGCGTCAGTGTAGGAAAAATGTATCAGTTTGTTTTCCAGCCTGCTTTGTTCAAAGAGGATTATCTAGACCGAATACAACTATATCCACTTCTCCGCCGAGAGTAGGACTAGGTATGTGCATTGCAAGTTTACAACCTTTGGATGTACTGAAGAGTGTTCTCATTTACTAATGACAAAAAAATACCCTGGAAATGATGAAGAATTAAAAGTACGTAGTATATTATGTTATTTTTCATGATGCTATTAGGAAGTTATATTTACATAAGCCCCCTTTATGGTGGATTTATACACAGAATTTTTGAAAAGCGCTGCAGGTTTGATGTAGTTGCACTAAAATGAATGTCAAATATTGTTATCGATGGATTAGTACCAAAAATTTCCAGGTCTGAGTGCAAGCTATATAGACAACGTTTCATTGTATTAGTAAAGCATGGCGCAACAGGATCCATGGGCTACAGCAGCTGGCAAATCCAGGAGAATTTCAAAGGAAGGTAGATGTCACGTTCACCCTGAGTGCAAGACACACCACGCCCAGAACCAATGTAAGGTTGTGTTCATATAGGGAGCGGACTGCTGAATGGAGTAAACTATGATATAATCTAAACAAAAGGTAGAAGGACAACCTCACCCTGACTTCTAGGATAAGAACTGCCCTGCCTAAAAGTAAGGCTATCGCCTCGATAAAGGCAGCCCCACATCTTGTGCCTCAGCCACTAACTCTAGCACTTAACAGTAGGAAACACTAATGAGCAAACAAAAGCACCACTTAGCTTTACAGCAGAACTCTCACCACGTCCTCTCTCCACAAAGACTGAGAAAATAATCAGCAACAACCAGACCTAGAAGCAAACTTCAATAATGACCAAGTAAATGCAATTGGGCAGATGGAGTCCAACAAACACCAGGGTGAAATCCACATGTGAAAAAAGAGAAAAACATCAGAGACAGGGCAAACACTGAGGGAATATGAACTAATGACCAAAGTAACACCTAAAGAAATAACAAACCACAACAACGTAAACATCAACCTGTCGACAGACTGGAACAATGCTGCCAATCCATCTACTCATCAAGATAACATAAAACACGTTAGGACAGCGCTCCTATGGACAACCAGGAGCAGCGTAATCAAAATGGTTAGAAATAAAAACAGGACTTACCCAGTGTTTAGTGAAACCCCTATATAGGAGCTCCACTAACACCTCCACATCCAAGTAGGCTTATCTAAATCTCTCTGTTGCTCCTACAATCCCGATGGAGTATCAGGAGAGCTGCTTGGCTTCTGTGTCCAACTGCCAGGTTGGACCCACAAAATGGATGAAGTATAATAGAAAAAAGATCCGCCCACGCTTCTTCAAGATGAACCAGGGAAAAAACGTCTCCGTTCCAAGTCCACTGCATTATAATAAACTAAACCACTTGGAATGGAGACGTTTTTTCCCTGGTTCATCTTGAAGAAGTGCGGGCAGATCTTTTTTTTATTATACTTCATCTACACATCGAGACCATCATGCCACAACCCCGTCGCGGCCAACAGACCGTGACAGTAGAGATGAGATGAGGTTCCAGTCGCACTGCAGAATTCCCTCTTCAAATGTCACTAAGTTTTTAAGGTTCCTTGACAAGATATCCAAAAAATGAAGGATGTTGAACTGGGTATTAATCAATCTTTGTTAACTAAAATTAATAATGTAACCTTACCCAAAAGGATCTCCACTTCTTTATGTTGCACCTTGAGGAGTCCCAATCTTGTAGCTGCATTTCAGCAGTCATTTTATTGCTACAAGACCAGAACTAAATTGAATTGTATTTGGCTTATTATAGAACTCTATGGTGATATATGTTCAGTTCACCAGAGTGGCAGAAAGGGGAGAATCTGCATCTTGCAGTACCATTACTGATGCTAAAAAGTGGCTGCACTATGGCAGTCTGAATGAAGTCTAAGTATGGAAGAAAGTATTTTAAATGCTTGAAACAATGGGAGAATCTAACAACCAATCACATATCGTATGCTTATTCCTTAAAGAAGATCTTTATTTATCTAAGAAGAAACATGAAGTTCCTAGCAGCTTTTGGCCAGAGGCCAAAACAATAGTGTTAGAAACAGAAAATGTATAACGTTTATTGAACTGAGAAAGCAGGTTAATGTGTTTTATCGCTGCGTTCCAAATTTTCAGTACAATTGATTAAACCTGTCAAATTCTGGAGTTTTGACATAGTGAGATGTCATTTTAGGATGTGGATTAATTATATATACAAATGTTTGTTCACTCCAGCATTTATTTATGCCAGCTGTTTGTAGTATATTATGTTTTATAGGTTGCAGCTGAGTTGGCATGAAAAGTACCATACAGGCAATTAATGTTCATGTGGAATAAAGAGCATTTGACAAAGTCGAAGAGATCTCAACTAAGTAACACATGGTCTCTTTTCTGAACTATTGTCATCGAATACAATATGTCGATATGCCATTTACATGGGTATTCCGGACAGAAGCATCTACCGTGTTTCCCTGAAAATAAGACCCTGTCTTATATTATTTTTTGCCCCAAAAGAGGCACAGGGTCTAATTTTTGGGGGGTGTCTTATACTCGCCTCGCAGTCGCCGTTTAAGTCCCTCCTGCTGGCCTCCGGCGCTCTGGAAGGCTTCCATGTAGTCCCCAACGCAGACAGAGCATCTCTTCATGGTAACAGGGCTTGAGTATCCCCCCTCCAGCAAGCGATTGCTCTGATTGGTTCACGAGTGCTGCCTCCGCCAATCAAAGCCAGCGCTCGATGAACCAATCACAGTCATTCAATCTGATTGTTTCAAGAGTGCCGCCTCAGCCAATCAGAGCAATCGTTTGCTGGAGATGGGTGACTCAAGACCCGTTACCAGCAAGAGATGCTTCATCGGCGTTGAGGATTGCATGGAAGCCTGCAGGAGCGCCGGAGGCAAGTGTGAGGGACCCGGACGGCACCTGCTAGGTGAGTATTGCTTTTTTTTCATGTAGTGTAGCTAGGGCTTATTTTCGGGGCTTATATTTCAAGGCCCCCTGAAAATCAGGGAAGGGCTTATTATCAGGGTAAGTTGTATTTTCGGGGAAACACAGTATCTCCTATTTATCACCATATAAGTAATAAATGCTTGATTGATGAGGGTCCCTGTTACCCCCTGCTGCAAAAAGATGGCTAGGAAGAGTATGAATGGAGTAGCTCAGCTTTTCTGTCAGCACCGTAGAGTATATATTGATTGGCAGGATACATTCAAACATCTCCTAGCTACAGTCTTGTGGCTGCGGAAAATTAGACTTGGGTCACCCATTCTGGCGATCAGTGACATTCCAGAAGCTAAGTGATAACTGCTTATTCCTGGGATACCCCTTTAAACTAATGCTAAAACAATTTAGTTTTTACTCTAATTACATGCAACATCCAGTCACATGATAAGACCTTCCTGCACCCCATTGCAGAAATCTTAATTGAATGGCTGCCATGTCATGTGCTAAATACCTGGAGCTGATGGCTTTTAGAGCTACAGACACCCCTTTAAGAATGCGCTGGTGTGCAATTCTCTCATCTACCCCTGATGCTTAACTTTGTTTGATGTCCTGGAGCATTCCATTCACACTACACATTCTGGAAACACAGTGGAGATGGAAAGGACATCCTACATTTTACATAGTGAGATAAGCCTGTACTGAAAACACACAGAAAAGGTTAATGTCTTTTAGCATATATTTCTAACGCTCTTTTATATCAGGAAAAAGAACATGACATTACATAGAGCATCTGTTATTCTCCATGTATTACTATCTATTTAGCATATACAAAGATCAAACTTGTTTACAGTCAGATTCTCCCATCACGAATTCATTCAGCAGAGTATTTGGCTTGTTGCTATCTTACCAATACCTCTATATAACAATACATTGCTCTTCTGAAATCCCATATGTACAAACAATAACAAGATGTTTTCTCTCCCGGTGTAAACTTTTCTAATATATGTCAACTTTCTATAAGTATACTTGTAACAAAAATGTATCAGAGTGCATTATTACTTTATATGTGAAGACACAACATAAGATGTATATAAGAAGCCACATTTGAACGTCCTTTTCCCAAAAATGGTAGGTTGTGAGAAATATTATAACCTACTTCCCAGGGGCACAACTCTGTAAAGATCAGAGGCAGTGGCCACACCATGGTCTGAAGGCGCCCAATATTCTCTGCCTCATTTGAGGAGACCAGAACTATAAATGCCACATGATATTTGAACCGCCTTGGTGCTGATTTTTCACTATGGCCCAGAAGCTTTGAGTTATACCAGTCATTTAAATCCCATATATAGTGGTAGATCACACCACAAACATCTCAATCACTTATTGTTGCTCCGATCCTAGAGGCTACGTCAACCTATGGGACCAAATCATTGAATTGTCCCAACAAATCTAAAGTGAAAGCAGTTTTGCAATAGGCTTTTTTAAAATAATTTCCTAAAATGTTCTTGCTCCAGCTCATATGCAGACCAAAATACTAAAATGATTAGAGACAGCAAACTAAACCCTCTATGATCTGATCTTGCAGTTACAGTCTCTTCCGATTTATTCAAGTGTACATTTGGTGGGTTACCAAGAAAATGGGACCAATTGGAGTATGACTGCAGAATCAGACTACACTATTGGCTTGCTGTCTGTTACCATGGATACACATAGGTCTGCAGAGAAGTTGTAAAAATAAACCAGTACAAAATTTCAATGCAGACCTAATGGAAAGTAGCTTTGTTTTATATCTTAGATGTGTAATAGAGATGAGTGAGCATACTCGTAAAGGCAAACTACTCGAGCGAGTAGTGCCTTATGCGAGTACCTGCCCGCTCGTCTCTAAAGATTCGGGTGCCGGAGGGGGGCGGGGAGCGGCGGGGGAGAGCGGGGAGGAACGGGGTGAGATCTCTCTCTCACTCTCTCCCCCCTGCTCACTCCCGCAACTCACCGCTCTCCCCCGCCGGCACCCAAATCTTTAGAGACGAGCGGGCAGGTACTTGCATAAGGCACTACTCGCTCGAGTAGTTTGCCTTAGTGAGGAAGGTCGCTCATCTCTAATGTGTAAGGACAACAAAACATGGCTACGGAGATGGAAATAGCCTTTAAGTTTGAAGAGACAAAAACTGATTGCAATGATCTTGGTGTGGCTTTACAACGTTTTTAGTTAAACATCAATGATCACGTAATCAATAGTCACTTAATACAATAATTGGATCTCCATCTTAGTATATTTTGGCGTCTAGTAGTGGAAAACACTCAACCAAAACTTTGCAAGGTGTTTATGGAGTTGGAATGTTTAAAGCAAAGATAAAATGATTGCTGTACGGTCTAAAATTTCTAAACTGAATTTTGTTGAGGGCGGAGGGATGGAAGTTTTTCATATTCTGTTCATACAAGATGAATTTTACCATAACATTTCATGCATGTGGCTGCAATGGGAAATAATACATCTTTGTGATATTTGACATATAACCACACATATGTTAATGTACAGGCCACTGTGCCCTACAAAACAGCAGAGTATCTTGAAGCTTCTGAGCACAGGTGCAAAACCTTTAACCTCCACATGGCTTTGTGTGGATTGACTTATGTGGGACCTTTATGCATTATATAAGTAAAACTGTCATTATTGTTCAATTATCATTAAATGTGATCACAATCTGTACTGTCCTTCTATATTACTGCTCCACCATGGGACCTAAGGGAATCTTTGGCATAGTAGTGCAGACATTAGAGATGAGCGAACGTGCTCGTTTTGAGCAATTACTCGATCGAGCATCACTTTTTTTGAGTAACTGCCTAATCGGGCAAAAAGATTCGGGGGGCGCCAGGGGTGAGCAGGGGGTGGCGGTGGGGAGAGAGAGAGAGAAAGCTCCCCCTGTTCCTCCCTGCTACCCCCCCCCCCCCCCCCCGCCCCGCTGCCCCACGAATATTTTCGCCCGAGTAGGCAGTTACTTGAAAAAAGCGATGCTCGATCGAGTAATTTACCTAAACAAGCACGTGCGCTCATCTCTAGCTGACATATATGCCATCTCTTCGACAACAGTTGGCATTCCGCAGAAAGCTAAAAGCCAGAGCAACACAGATTCACAATGTGTTCTAGAAATAGCACTCTAATATAGCATTTAGTAAAAAAAAAAAAAACTTTGCATTTTTCCATAAATATTCTTTACTTTAAAAACTATAAAACCATATTACTCATATTTTTATTACTTCTAAGCAGAGCACTTTATGTGGTTCCAGCTGCCCCCTATTGTACTGTCTGTAGGTTATCCAAAAGAAGCAATAGTAAAAGTGTAATAACACGTGATTGCAGGATCAGTCATACACAGGGGTTGTTTGTAGTCTGTAACTATAGAGACACATAAGACTGCATAGGAACTGTAAGTACAAAACAATAGAATGTGCCATCTCATTGTAAATTGGTGTCTTATAATATAAACATTGGCCATATGAACTGTATATACTCTATATAGCAGAATCATTTATGGCAACATGCTTATTCATTTTTCATATTTCGAAATGGAATACAATCAGTAATGAATTCCTCAACGCCCGTGAACATTGTTTTATGATATGCGATGCTCGCCTATGACTTGTTCCATTATATCAGATGAAGCTCTAGATTTTGCCTAGGGTTGCATTTACATTGTGTTTTTGTTAGATGACTCCTAACAGTGTGCAAAACCTGGCACATAGCTTTACAATAAGATGTTTTATCCATCATAAGAAGTTGATGGTAAGCATAGTGTATAGATGTAAGTGTCAGTGCGTTTCATAAAAGTTAATACCACATTCATATATAAATACGCTATTGTATTACTCTAGGATAGCCAATGTTTGCAAATGGAAAATAATAAACTACAGTATATTGATCATAGATATTGTTGAAAATGTAGAACTTACAGAGAATTCAGGAACCCACCAGTCATTTATAGACTATTTTGTGACAACCTGTGTCTTCTGTTTCACAGTAGCCTCTTATAAAGGCAGCAAATTATGGTTGTAGACCAGTGATGCCCAAATGAAGCACATTCTAAAGGGAAAGGAATCGGTGCATATGGCCTTCCTAAGGATAATAATAATCATTTACAGTACTGTGCAAAAGTTTTAGGCAGCTGTGGAAAAAATGCTGTAAAGAAGGAATGCTTTCAGAAATAGAAGTTGTAATAGTTTATTTTTGTCAATTCATAAAATGCTAAGTGAATGAACAAAAGAGAAATGTAAATCAAATCAATATTTGGTGTGACCAGCCTTTGCCTTCAAAACAGCATAAATTGTTCTAGATACACTTGCGCACACTTTTTGAAGGAACTCAGCAGGGAGGTTGTTCCAAACATCTTCGAGAACTAACCACAGATCTGTGGATGTCGACTTCTTCAATCATTCTGCCTCATCATGTAATCCCAGACAGATCTGATGTTGAGATCAGGGATCTGTGGAGGCCATATCATCACTTCCAGGACCTCTTGTTCTTCCTTACCCTGAAGATAGTTCGAAGGGCTCTTTCACACGAGCGTATATCAGTCGTCGTTTTCATGGCCGGCCAATATACGCTACGATCTGATGCATTGGATTCCAATGCATCAGATCACATGGCCGTATTGCCACGGCATAAAAGCACCTGGCTGGCCAATGTAGCACCGAGCGCTTTCATGCCAGGCCGAAACAATAGTCCTGGAACTATTTTTCTGGCCAGAATATGCTCCTATGGGAGCCAATGACAGCATCCGGAGAAGGGAGTTTAGCAGCTTGACTTCTCTCCTCCTCTCTCCTCCCCTCTAGCTGTTTGCAATTGTAGGGGGCGGAATGGGGCCAAAGCTAAGCTCCGTCCCACTCCACCCCTTTCCATTGCTGGCTGCCGGGAGGGGGCGCGTGCTTAGTTCCGCCCACACCCCGCCTACTCCCATTGCAAACAGCCGGAGGGAAAGAGAGAAGAAGTGAGGCATGAGGGGAAGGGAAGGGGAGGCAACGGCATTGCGGCCTCAGCGTATATGCATTGGGGCCCATGCCATCTGAACGGGTGCACAAACGTTAAATTTGTGCGCCTGTTCACGAGTTTTTACGGTGCCGGCGAGCGCACGTAAAGATGCCTACGGCCATGTGCAAGAGGCCTCAATGACATTGCTGTATATTTGTGGTTGTTGTCCTACTGCAGAATATGAGCCAATTAGATGCCTCCCTGATGGAATTGCATGATAGATAAGTATCTGCCAGTATTCATCAGCATTAAGAGCACCATTAATCTTGACCAAATTTCCAACTCCATTTGCTTAAATGTTGCCCCAAACTTGCAAGGAATCTCCACCATGCTTCACTGTTGTCTGCAGACACTCATTACTGCAGTGTTCTCCAGCCCTTTGGCAAACTGCCATTTTTCTGCACCCCAGTTCCTATGTTTTCGTGCACAGTTGAGATGCTTGGCCTTGTTTCTACATTGAAGGAATGGCTTTTTGGCTGCAATTCTTCCATGAAGGCCATTTCTGACCAGACTTCTCTGAACAGTACCTTGGTGCCACTAGTTTCTGCCAGTTCTGAGTTGATGGCATTGCTGTACATATGATTTTAAAGGGAAGTAACCATGATGTGTCTTTAATATCTTGCACTCAGTTTCCTTGGCCGATCACCACATCTATAGTCCTCAACGCTTCCCATTTCTTTGTGCTTCTTCAAAAGAGCTTAAACAGCACACCTTATAACCCTAGTCTTTTCCCCGGAGAGTCCTTACAGATGCAGTATAACTACCTTGTGTCTTTTTGCTGTGCTCAGTCTTGCCATGGTGTATGACTTGTGACAAGAAACTGTCTTCCACAAGCTCACCTTTGTAGCAGAGTCTAACTATTCCTCACCCAATTTCAACCTACATATGAAAATGATGATCATTATCACCCGTTTGGTATAATTGGTTTATCAGACTCCATACTAAGGCTACAAATTTCCTGACTTTGTGCAAGTGTACCTAGAAGAATTGAAGCTGTTTCGAAGGCAAAGGTTGGCCACACCAAATATTGATTTACCGTATATACCGGCGTATAAGACGACTTTTGAACCCCGAAAAATCTGCTCTGAAGTCGGGGGTCGTCTTATACGCCGGTAATACAAAAAAAAAAGTGTAAAAAAAAAAAATCATTACTCACCTCCCCCGGCGTTCTGTCGCGCTCCGGCAGGATGTCGCTCGGTCCTCGTCCCCGGCGCAGCATTGCTTTCTGAATGCGGGGCTTGAAATCCCCGCCTCCAGAAAGCTAATACACACGCCGTCAGCCAGTTACAGCCATTCAATGACAGCATTGAATGGCTGTGATTGGCTGAAGGCGCACGTGTGTTAGCAATCACACCCATTCAATGATGTCATTGAATAGTGTGATTGGCTGAAGCCACGTGTGTTTTAGCCAATCACAGCCATTCAATGATGTCATTGAATGGCTGTAACTGGCTGACGGCGTGTGTATTAGCTTTCTGGAGGTGGGGATTTCAAGCCCCGCATTCAGAAAGCAATGCTGCGCCGGGGACGAGGAGCGAGCGACATCCTGCCGGAGCGTGACAGAACGCCGGGGGAGGTGAGTAATGATTTTTTTTTTTCTCCACTGTATTACCGGCGTATAAGGTGAAAGTTGGGGGATCGTCTTATACGCCCCGTCGCCTTATACGCCGGTATATACGGTAGATTTCTCTTTACACTTTGCATTTTGTTCCCTGTCAAAAATAAGCCAATAACACTTTTATTTTTGAAAGCATTCTGACTTTGCAACATTTTTTCCACAGCTGCCAAAAACTTTTGCACAGTACTATATGCTGACTGTGTTGGCCAACCATAAAGAAAATAACAGCATAACAGCTACAGTTCCCTTCTCTGTGTTGAGGACACTGCTTTTTCTATCTCAAATGTCTATCTCTTTGTACATTTACCTATGTCTGTGCTTTTGTTCTCCACAGTATGTTTATTTCATATGTATTTTGCTAAAAGCACAACTCGGAAGACCTCTTTTGGATTTTTTTTTCACTCAGCCTGTTTTTAGCTAAATAAAAGATATGGGATAAGTAGCAGCCACAGATACATCTGTAGAAAGAAAAGTCATATACCGTATATGTGTGTGCCTTGCCTTGGGCATGGCAAGAATGGACTGCCTTTGAGGCCCCCTCAATATGCTGGGTGGACCACTACTATTGTAAACTGTTTTATGCTCCACATTAGCTACTTTTTGAAATTGAGATACTTTATTAAACACTTATTATCATAACCCTTCAATTACAAGCAACTTGAACACAGTTGTTTTCAATTTATTAAACCTCATTAGTTCAAAAAGCCATGAAAAGTGGACTTTTATAAGCGTCTTTAATATGGTTGAATGGAACACTATTTAGACATCATTGATTTATTGGTTAACTTTAAGGAGAAACTTTGCCATGGGAAGAGTCTTAAATGAACTTAGATTAGAAGATATGTTCTAGAAGAAGAATGAAAACTTACCCCATCTTGAGCTTTTACAATAAGATCATAACTTCCAGGTTCTCCTTCTCTATCAATATCTTGTGCCACACAAATACGTCCAGAATCATGATCTATCCAGAATTTCTGAGATTCTTTTAGGCTGTGGAACCTATCATATAGGGTGTAGTGGACTTCTCCAAATGAACCTGAGTCAGCATCAGTGGCCTTCACCTGTGGAAAGAGGTGGAAGTACTTTAGCACACTGCAATTCAATTAAAGATGAAGCAATCTTTAAAATAATCAATGGCATGCTGTACCGTCTATGCTACTGGCATAGCATGCCACACGTTAACTTTGTATTAGAGCAGCCACACTATGTCAACAGTGTAGAATGCAGTATGGCGTTACATTAATAGCATAGCGGATGGCAGCTGCTTTAACAAGTGTTACATCTGTATTAGAGATGAGCGAATGTACTCGTTTCAAGTAATTACTCGATCGAGTACCGCTATTTTCGAGTACTTCAGTACTCGGGTGAAAAGATTCGGGGGGCGCCGGGGGGCGGGGGGAGGCGTGGGGGCGCGGGGGGTAGCAGCGGGGAACAGGGGGGAGCCCTCTCTCTCTCCCTCTCCCACCCACTCCCCGCTGAAACCCCCCACTCACCCACAGCGCCCCCTGAATCTTTTCGCCTGAGTACGGAAGTACTCGAAAATCGCGGTACTCGGGCGAAAAAGGGGCGTGGCCGAGAACGCTCGCTCATCTCTAATCTGTATACATACATGTAAATATTTTCTTTTCTTTGAGGCCTTAGTCACACGGGCGTTTTTTCACGCGATTTGCGCATCGCATGACGGATGCGCATGCGCAAATCGCGTGACCGGCGCCGAAAAATCGGCCAGAAAATCTGCTCCTAGCCGCGTTTCATTAGAAACGGGCCGGAGCTGTCCAGCGCATTGCATTCAATGGAGCCGGCAATACAGCCGGCTCCATTGAATGCAAGCGCTGCGGGCGAGTGTGGGATGAATTGTCGGGAAGGGGTTAAATATATAACCCCTTCCCTGCAATGCATCCTGAAAAGTGAAAAAATAAAAAAAATGTATGTACTTACCTGCTCCTGGCAGCCGGAGATCCCCGCGGCCGTCCTGCAGTGGGTGTGAAGGGGGTGTGACTCAGGCTTGCCCCTGATTGGCTCAGCGCTGAGCCAATCAGAGGCAAGTCTCAGTCACACCCATTCATGAATTCATGAATGTGTGTGACTGAGATCAGCCTCTGATTGGCTCAGGCTGAGCCAATCAGGGGCAAGCCTGAGTCACACCCCCTTCACACCCACTGCAGGACGGCCGCGGGGATCTCAGGCTGCCGGGAGCAGGTGAGTACATCCTTTTTTTTTATTTTTTCACTTTTCAGGATGCATTGCAGGGAAGGGGTTATATATTTAACCCCTTCCCGACAATTCATCCCGCGCACCCCGGCAGCCCATTGCTTTCAATGGAGCGGCTGTATTGCCGGCTCCATTGAATTCAATGGGCAAACATCGTTCTTCTCTGCCACAGCTGTTCCAGCTGTGGCAGAGAAGAATGATTTGTCTTCTATATGTTCTTAATGGGGTCGGCGCTGCTGCCGCCGGCCCCATTGAGCGCATATAGAGAAGAGAACAGGAATCGCAGATAGGTGCGATCTGCGATTTCTGTTCTCTAATTTATCGGACGAGCGCATAAAAAGCGCTCATGTGTCCGATACCATTGCAAAGCAATGGTTTTAAAAAATCGCCGGACGCATGCGCATGCGCAAATCGCGGCAATAAACGCCCGTGTGACTGAGCCCTGATGAAGAAAACATGCATGTTCCGTATGATACAATATTTCAGTAATTACATAGATATGCGTAAAAACAATCTATAGTACAAGGCTTCTAAAAATTGCCAAATTTCATTTTCACACCTTTTTTTGCTCTTTGATATTTGTAAGCCCAAAGCAGGAGGGGAACATAAAAAAAATATATTATTGAAATATTTGCTCTTCTTCTATATTTTGGACCAATTTCTGGTTTTGGCTTACAAATACCGATGCAAAATATTGACCTAAAAGTATCCATATGAATGAGGACTAGTCTTATAAAAAGGCTACAAGGTCATTCATATGTATGTAAATGGTTCAGAATTGGAGATATGTGAGATACAGTTGTGATTATGAGGCTATTTATTGTATAAACATCCTGAAAGTAATTCCATTGAAGAACACTTCATGTATAACTTCCTCTCAGTTTCAAATTGGCATTCAATTACTATAACACAAGGGTGTAACACGAGGTCGCACCTAGGCTCTGATGCCTAAAGAGGCCCCAAAGTCCCTCTTTCCCTTCTATGAAGACCAGTACTATAAATGAGGCTTGGTTGTTGGAGGCGCCTGGCACAGATTTTACATAGGAGCTAAGAATCTTCAAGTTACTTCTATGCAAAAACTGATCGTATTCCAATTAATAGCAAATATCAATATGGCAGGTTTTAAGTTCAGTATCCTTTTAGTAATATGTGGCTAGTATAGTCTTTAAAGCAACCCTATGGCCTGGACAAACAAAGATGGCCGCACCAGCTTCTCTGACAACCTGATGTACACTCTGCATTGGTATGCACCATTAATCTAAAGCCCTATTTACACGCAAAGATGATCACTCAAAATTCGTTCAAAAGATAGGATGATTTGCAATTTGAGGGATCATTTTGCATAAGCTGCTAATGGACACTAATGCCCATCAGTAGCTTATTAGCTTCATTTGCATGTAACTGAGCCTCCCTGCGCTGTATGCAGAGAACAGCAGGTGGTCTGTTATCTGCATACATCTCTTTTGTTCTGCTGTGGGACTGCAGCTGAATACAATGTTATCAGTGCTCCCATGGAGAACCACAGCGTGTGGTCCCTGCTATCAGCTCTCCAGTGGAACAATGGATTTTAAGCTCAACTAAAAATCATCGTTTGGACGAAAAGTAAATGGTTGTAGCATTTACATGCAATGATTATCGCTCAAAAGACATTGAGCAAATGTTGACAAATAATCGTTGCATGTAAATGGGGCATAAGACACTACACCGGTCCACATGAGCAGTACTGGCCAGTAAAAGCAACATGAACCAGGTAGTCAGATAAGCAGTTTAGCCATCTTTGTTTGCGCAGGCCTGAAGGTTCTCTTTAACATCGGCTGTGCAATTAGCAACAAAGATATATATTTTGGATTTTCATCAATAGCTGCAATAATGCAGTAAATTTGCCTTGCCTTTCGACTACAGATATTGGAAACGTTAACTTGACATTAAATGCATTATGATAACTCAACTGCAATGTACTACAGTGCTGTAAAGCGAGGTATAACAATGTGGCAGTCATGTTAACGACTGCTACATCTATACATACAACACTACAGACATTCATTAAGACATTAAAAAGGAGGGAGAACGAAGTAGAATTATAGCATTTATAGCAGGTATAGATGCAGAATGAAGAGCCGAACTAAGTAGACAACACACATTTATGGTATAACGGCATGTATGTGAATGTTTCCCCCATATGGCAGTTATAAGCTCTTGTTATCCCTCTATCTTTCTTCCTCTGCATTTTAATCCTTATCCTTTAAACACATTAGCTCTAAGGTGATCTCACGCATCTGTGTTGAAACACATATTACGTATAGCATAAAGCTGTCAAAAAAAGATTAAGTCACAACTACTAAAATCTGTTCTTCCCACCTCAACTGTTAAAATGCCAAAAGGTTTTCAAGGGGAGTGTGTCATTACACAATAAGTGCCGACTTTTAGGATGTAAGGTATTATTTTATAATCAAAGGCCTTGAGAGTTTTCTGTAGAAGCATTAGGAAGAAATGTATTGTTGGTAAAGTAGAAATAGATATACTTCAAGGCACATTAATGCATCATGTACAAGTACGTACACATATGGACACAAACACACACATTGTATTATGCATCTTGTATTGATCCTAAGTTGCAACCTCCGTTAAAGTTCAGGGCTGAATTCACAATTCTGCTGGTTGCTATAGGAAACAGTCCGAAAACAAGTCAACAGATGCCCCTTCTTACAGCTCCTACAATATATATGGACACATTTTTTTCTACATTTCCATTTAAATCCCCAAAGTAAACTCTGTATACAGACTGACACAGCAAAGATTAGGCTGATATATTTGTGAATGCTGACCTGAAGAATTATGATTGCAGCTCTGGATTATTATACATTTCAATGACTCAGGATGAGTAATGCAATGACCACATTTTTTAATATGGATTCATTTTATTAGTTTGGCTCTGTTCACATTGGACATATACTGAGTTTACATGTTTGGTATCTACTACAGTTGTACTGTATATGAATGTCTCTCCTGCAAGCAATGTATACTGTATGTCTACTGTTGACAACCATTGAAAAAAATGGCTATTTTCAATACAAGATCCACTTGTATTGAAAAGTCCGGTCAGCTATGCTTTTCAATACAGATTTTTAAAAAATGGAATTAGTAAATCCACATGTACCTGTCGAATGTAAAACAGTTTTCATTGACCCCATCAGTCAACAGGTTTTAATTGAATTGTTGAACTATGCTCATCGCAATTAACTTTCTTGACATTTTTAGCACTATTAAGCACACTATATTTGTAAGTTAATTCCCAACCTTTTCAAAACATTAATATAATTATTTCGTTTTTCCACAATTATCGATTCTATATTTTAGGAATAATAAGCAAAAACAAATACATTTCCTATTAATTTCTATTTGCTGTAGACATTGGGTAGTTGAGGGGGTTGGAAACATATTTCCAATGGCTCCTCAACGGTAAATAAAAAAAGTTGGGAATTACGAAAGGCTCATTCTTCTTGTAAAAAGCTTTTTTTCTAGTTATATGTCTTCATGTCTCTTTGTTTCCCGAAAAAGGAACAAAAGTAATAATGGCAAATTCTCTTCCACCCATTCATTATTCTATATCCTCCTTAACTTTCATAGATGTAAAAGCGAAAACAGCTGTCTGCAATGGTTGAACGTGCCACAAAGAGTTAATTGCATATGTAGCAGTAGGTTTAAGTACAATAAGACCTTTATGGTATGGCCACAGGAAAGTAACTTAAACCACAGTATTACTAGCAGCAGAGCTCTCATTAATAGTACCACCCACTCCTATATTAATACCATTGATCTCTTTTAGGGCACTGGCTTTTCAATGGCAAATGAAGTATGATTTAGAGAACTGAAAACAATAAAAACACCGCAGATGCTTATTCTGGAATACGGATGTAGTTGAACTGAATTCTTTATATGGAAATAACACTGGCTTTAAATCGTGCCATTAAATTCACTATAACATCTAGAATTACCCAGCTGCACTCCAATAGTAAAGGCTAAGAGCAAATCATAATTTGGGCATTGCTGTGGTTTTTTTTTAACAAGTTTGTTGTGATACAACTTTGTTTACTCAACTTTTTTTTAGTCATTTGTCTGTGAGCCGTTGTAGATGTCAGAATAAGGAAATGCTTGAAGACTCCAGAAATGATAAATGCAAGTTCATTACATGTTTTGATATGTTATTTATCAGAGCACATCATTTTCACATTTCAAATAAATTAATGGATATAAAAATGGTAATTTACATTATCCTATAATTTTCCACTCTTCTGAGACTGGGACTAATTTTTTAACATTTTCATTTTCTTTTTAACTCAGATTAATTTTTAAGAAAGTGCCCCCCACCCCCCACCCCAATCAGGTTCAGTTGCCTCCACTAATCTCACCCAAACTGAATAGTTAGAATAAAGATATGATATCTAAATAATGATCTGCAAGTTTTGCATTTTGCCTTATAAAATGCAGGGTTAAAAGGGGCTGATGGCAATACACTGCACCAGTACTCCTGTAGTAAAGTAGCTAAAATGTAACATAGTAACATAGTATGTAAGGCCGAATAAAGACAATGTCCATCTAGTTCAGCCTGTTTATCCTCCTATGTTGTTCATCCAGAGAAAAAAGAACAGGAGCCAATTAGCCCTTTTGGGGAAAAATTCCTTCCCGACTCCCTAATGGCAATCGGACTGTTCCCTGGATCAACCCCTAATAGTTCCTACCTGCCTGTATACCCAGATTAACAATTAACCTAAGATTTATATCCTGTAATATCCTTCTCCTCTAGAAAGACATCAAGTCCCCTCTTAAACGCCTCTATGGATTTTGCCATCACCACCTCCTCAGGCAGAGAGTTCCACAGTCTAACTGCTCTTACAGTAAAGAACCCCTTTCTGTGTTGGTGATGAAACCTGCTTTCCTCTAGACGTAGCGGATGCCCTCTCTTTACCGTCGCAGCCCTGGGTATAAACAGATCTTGGGAGAGATCCTTATATTGTCCCCTCATGTATTTATACAGAGTTATTTGATCGCCCCTTAGCCGTCTTTTTTCTAGAGTAAATAACCCCAATTTGGATAGCCTCTCTGGGTATTCTAGTCCTGTCATTCCATGTATTAGTTTAGTTGCCCTTCTTTGAACCCCCTTCAGTACTGTAACATCTTATCTGAGCACCGGTGACCAGAACTGTGCGCAGTATTCCATGTGGGGCCTGACGAGTGCCTTATATAGTGGGAGGATAATGTTCTCGTCCCTCGCCCCTATACCTCTTTTAATGCACCCCAAGACTTTATTAGCTTTTGCAGCAGCTGACTGGCATTGGTTACTCCAGTAAAGTCTACAGTCCACTAGTACCCCCAGGTCCTTTTCCATATCACTTTTCCCTAGCAGTACCCCATTTTGTGTATATTGGTGACATCCGTTTCTCCTGCCCATGTGCATAATGCAGGCTGAGTGTTATGTGATCCAATGACATACAGACGTGGAGACAGTTCATTGCATCAAATTAAACTTTATTAAGCAGAAAATAATAATTGCAGTTCAGCACTCCATGGGAAGGTTAATACTTAAATCTTGCATAACAATAAAGTTTGACTTCTCTCTATAGTAGGACACAATAGATTTATAGTACATTTCACTACTAGTTTTGAAACCTAGAGCAAATGGTCTTCCAGCAATTAACCTTTTAACTGCCATTCTCCTTTACACAACTGACCTGAAGTATCAATCCCAACTAACTGCCAGTGCCCTGAGTACCATTGGTTTAATGCTCTGAAGTAGTCTCTACAACGACTGGAGCATTGACAAGTCAATGGTCTCTCTATTCTTGGCTATTCTCTCTCAGCATGCCTCTTGACTGTTCAACTGTGGGAATTCACAATTTTTCTTCGCCTTTAGGCCCAATGTCCACGGGCAGATTTTTGCTGTGAATCGAACTGGGCATTCCGCTCTGGATTCCGCAACAATAACCCTCCATAGCAGACTATGGAAAAATCATCTTTCATGTACACAAGCGGAAACCAATTGTAGTTTCTGCTCGCAGATGAAAAATTGCAGCATGCTCCATTTCACTGCGATTCCTGCACAAACGGCCTCTATTGAAGTCAATGAAAGCCATTCGACCTGCAGCTTGTCCACAATTGACATTCCGGGCAGGCCGCAGATTCTGTGGGCAAAGCAGGAGATTTTTTTTTTTTAAATCTGTACTGTGGTATGTCCAACCACGAGCCGCTGCTGACAGGGTCGGATTCTACTGAGGGCTCCAACATGCGGAATCCTACCCAGTCATGTACATGAGGCCTTATATTCATTGCTCTTTTTCCGTTGCTTTCCTTTCATCTCCCACCAGCTCTTCTCCATTTGCACACATGAAACTCTGACTTGCTTTGAGGCCTATGTATGGAAGCACTTGTTAAGCACCTATTCTTTGGGTACTGACTCTCTACATCTGACTTCAGGTTCGTTTCATCTCACATCAGCTTGTCTCTTAGCATCTCTGTCTCTACTCAATGTCTATATTACAAGCCAACCAATGCCTATCACGACTCTCTCAGTAATGCATAGGAGCACTCGTCATCTCTTGGCTCCATGTGACTCACACCTCTGCATTTGTCTTCATATTTCATAATGCCTGTGATGGAGTTTTCTTCTGCTCCCACATGTTGCACATGATCTTTAACCCTGATTGGCTGTGCGCTCTTGGTTCGCTAGCTTCTTTCCCTGTTGTGTCACTGACAGGGTGTAGTATCTAGGACTGGCAATTGTCAAAGCGGTAGTGGCTGCTTGGGCCAAGAAGGGATCATGGACATGCTCTTGCACAAACATGCACTTAGCAGACAACTTCCGTGCCATATAAATGTAAGCTGTAGTGCTCCAATAACAGTGCCAGACAGAGTATTCTCATGACTTTTTAAACCACAGCATCAATATAAGAAAACAAAATCACCAACAATTACACACAGCAGACAGTCAGACAATGTTACTGCATAACATAGTTAAAAACAGTGTGCCTATAAGCAGGTCAAGCTACAGTCCCCCAATCCATTGCCAAGCACACCAGTGAATAAACCATGACTGTTAGGAATAGCGCCACACAGCCCCTGTGCAGTGTCAGCAACAGAGCCACCATATACTTCCCGTCACAGACTCCTCATTGCTAGCCATAAAACCACAATACAGAGTTATCCAACAATTCAACTGATTTGAATATGAGACAATTCAACTGATCACTTCGACAGGGACACAAGCACCATGCTCTGGAAGAATAGGAAAGTGCTGGATCAAGATAGTCTCGCTAAAACTTGGACGCTTGTCTTAGCTGCAGAAGCTTTATACTCAACCGCGTCTGAACACGTCTGCGTGCATGACGATTTAAATCTCTTTTTTTATTGAAATACAACAAAAAACACAGGGAAGGTAAACCCCTCCCTTGGAGACACTCAACATAAGTGTATGACAATTTATCCAAAAACGAAAAAAAGGTTTGGTACGGTGTTAGCCAATAGAGCAAAATGTGATTGTTCCCAGTAAGAGAAACAAAGTAATCTTGTAGATATGATAGCTTTTAATGGCTAACAAAAAGACATGGGCTTATTGCAAGCTTTAAGACCTCTCAAAGGTATTTTCATCATGGGTGTTTCATCTTCTTTATTTGCAGGTCTGAAGGAGAGATAACACACAGGCCTGGTGACCCCCTAACACCAATTTAGAGATCATAGAACTCTCACATTCCTTACCAGTGGACTAATTAAGTATTTACTTCTCTGCAGAAGTAAGAAGAATACCATGTTGTCTGGTATTGTTTTAAGTGCAAATTAGTCTCCCTATGTCTGTGCCTTGTCATATGTGTACATTTGTACAGATCTGTTTCATTATGCCTTAGGAAGGATCCTGAGAGGTCCGTAAGCTTGCAATAACATCACGTATTTTTGTCAGCCATTAAAAGGTATCATATCTACAAGATTACTTGGTTTCTCTTACTGAGAACAATCACACTTATACATTTACTAATATTGCATATCGGACCCTGAATGGCTTTTATGAACCCAAATCTATTCCTATTTTGTACTGCATGATTTAACTTTATTCACAATATCTCTCAATAAACCCTGCAGTACTAACACCACTCGCTGTAAAAACGCAAAAGAGTAGAAACAGATATTATCTCAATTTATTAAAGAAGAGTACCAAAAGTTGTTGAGGTAATGGCCGTATTCTGGATGTAACACGGAGAATTTTTTGTGCACAGTAACTCAAACGGAGGTGACGTCTAAGGTCAAACAGCAGACACCTGAAGACAGGCGGACTAGAAGTAATATGAGGCCGAGTATACATAACTGGCATGGTATCAAATAAATACTGTATCAGGCTTAAGTGAATGAGGTTCATCAGCTGCAGCTTTCTACCTTTTAAGTCCAAGTATCATTTGTAATTAGTCAAAGTCCCTCTGGTCACAGCGACACAGGCATAAGGCTCTCGACTTGGCCGCCTGCCTGCACAACTGACTCATAGCAAAAGGGTTTCATTAAGATTGTAAAACAAACAAAAATCTTATTGGCTCCATTTAACCCTCACAGATGCAGATCAGGACATCTGACATTTCATAAAAGGCAGAATGTTTTCACAAGCTAAAATAACAGAGACCGTGGACAGGTTCAATTTGTTTGGTTTTTTATGTTTTATGACGGAAAAATATGTTTGTATTGATTACATACATTTTTCCAGGTCACTTCTCACTACATATGTGCTATTTTATTCCTATGAAATACAGAATTGCACTAGGCCTATAGTACTTGATATTCCTATAGCAGTTTCTTCAGGAGGATTGTGAAAAAAGGTCCCATAGTTTTCTGTGCTGCTTACTACAAGATGCATCTTCCTCCAACGAATGTGCTAGATACACTTCTTTATCTTGTAGTGGACAGTATGGGTGGCCACTTGACTATGCCGTGTGTAAAGCCATGGTGACTGCAATAGTAAAGGGGTTGTACTAGATACACAAGTTATCTCCTATCTATAGGATAGGGGATAACTTGCTAATCGGTGGGGGTCTTATCACTGAGATCCCTGCCAATTTCAAGAACATGGGGACCTGTACCCCCATCTGCCTGGTACTGCTGGGTGACTTCTCCACTCGGCAGTGACATCACAATGAATGGAGCCCCGGCTGAGCATGCACAGTCAGTGCTCTATTTATTTCAATAGGGCTGATGGAAATACCTGAGTGCTTTGCCGTTTTCCCATCAGTTGCCTTGAAAATTAATGGTGTTCCAGCGCACTTGTGCAACCAACAATTGCGTATGCCCGCAGTGAGGAGGTTGGGAAAAACGGGACCTCGTTCTCATGATCAGCAGGGATATACGTGGTGAGACCCCGATCGGTCAACAAGTTATACCCTATCCTGTGGATAAGGGATAACTTGTGATTCTGGTCCAACCCCTTTAAAGAAAAATACCTTTCTTAAAGGAAACCAAAACTCATCGTTTTTACTCGCTTGAGTATCTGTCCTTACCGAGTACGCTCACTCATCTCTTTTCACTACACATATGTACTGTGAGCTTTGTTTACATTCAACATCCTTTAGCAATGCAAAGCCATGAACAGAGCCTTGAGTTGCGTTCAGATGGCAGTCGGCCATTCTGTTTGCCTGTGAAAGAATATTGGTCTTGCAGAAAGGAATAGTCTTTTGCCAAATTAATATTGCACAACATGTGAGGGAGAGATCATTGCACCCTGTCATTTTGTCTCAGCGCAGAGACCAATCAGGGGCAGCTCTCACTCACACCCATTCATGAATTCATGAATGGGTGTGAGAGCTGCCTCTGATTGGTCAGGCTGTGACCAATCAGAGGCAGTTCATTCAGCAGGCGGGGATTTTAAATCCCCGGCTGCTGAATACTACAGAGAGCAGTTCAGAGAACTGCTGGGACCGGGTGAGTATATATATTTTTTTTATTTTTACACATTTCTGGATGAATTGCAGGGAAGGGCTTATATATTTAAGCCCTTCCCGACAATTCATCGTGAGAATGCCCGCAGCGCATTGCTTTCAATGGAGCCGGCTGTATTGCCGGCTCCATTGAATTCAATGCACTGGACAGCTCCGGCCCGTTTCTATTGAAACGCGGCTAGGAGCAGTGTTTACGGGCGATTTTTCAGCCCCAGTCACGCGATTTGCGGATGCGCATCCGTCATGCGATCCGCAAATCACGGCAAAAAACGCCTGACTCACAACTGCAAACAAACAGAACGTGTACATTACAATCAAGTTGTGAATGAACATATTGTACAGAAGATTGACAGGGGTCTCAGTGGCATGACTCAATCAACCAGCAAGTTATCCCCTATGCTGGGGATAGGGAATAACTTATAATTGTGATACAACCCCTTTAATCCCATAGCTAATTCTTGATTTCTTAAAAAAAAAAAAAAAAACACAGGGTGACTGGATAAAGGAGGCTACATGGGGATCAAGTAAACAGGAATGTCAAAGTATTTCTCAAAGTAGCAAACAGAAATGTTTTGCAGTTGTTTCCAGGTGATTGTAATATCAAATGATTCCTGGCGGCTTCTACGAGGTTCCTATGCCATGTGGCATGATGTAAAACAGCCAATAGTAGAGCACTTTGTAGCTCTTTATCGTTCGGTATAAATATTACCCCTGACAGACCAATAATGATCGACTGAATAAGTGAAACGACAGGAAATTTAAATGATGATCTAAACATGTAAATATTCATTGTTTCAAAGTAAACGAGATGTTCACTTGTTCACTCTCTCAAATGATTTCTCGTGCCATGTAAAAGCACCGTTATCCCAATTGACAAGTATGCTATGATAAGAGCCAAAACTCATCAATGAGCTGAATAGTCGGTTGCAGAAAAGGACTTCAGTCATATAAGAGCAATATGAGATTTCATCTATAGTTCACTAATCTTGTCTCGATATTATTTCATAATACACTTTCTATATTAAAAGCAAAAAGGGTAGGCAAGAGTGCCCCCTATCAAGATGTCATATTTAACCCCTTCCCGCTCCATGACGTACTGGTACGTCATTGAGCCGCGGGGTATGTATGAAGAGAGGTTGCCTGGCAACCTCTCTTCATGCAGTGTGGGCGTCAGCTGTTTATAACAGCTGACACCTGCAGGCAATAGCCACGATCGGCTGCGCGGCCGATCGTGCCTATTAACCATTTAAATGCTGCTGTCAATTCTGACAGCGGCATTTAAATCCCCCGAACGATGCTATAGCATTACGTCATACTGCAGGAGTGATCAAAGCATCGCATGTTAAAGTCCCCCAGGGGGACTTCAAAGCAATGTAAAAAAAAAAGAATCAATAAAGTTTTTTTAATTGTAAAAAAAATAAAAAAGTTGTAAAAGTTTAAATCACCCCCCCTTTTGCCATATCTATTATTAAAAAATCTAAATAATACAATAAAAATACGTATTTGGTATCGCCGCGTCCGTAAAAGTCCAAATTATCAAAGTAATGCATTATTTTTCCTGCATGGTGAACGTCGTCCGGAAAATAAAATAAAGAACGCCAGAAATGCACTTTTTTAGTTACCCTGTCTCCCAGAAAAAACGCAATAAAAAGCGATCAAAAAGTCGTATGTATTCAAAATTGATACTATCAGAAACTACAGAACATCCCGCAAAAAATGAGCCCTTGCTCAACTACGTTGACGGAAAAATAAAAAAGTTATTGCGCGCATAAAATGACCGCAGAAAATAATTGAAAAAAATTAAATGTCTTTGAAAGAAAAGAGAAGTATAGTAAAAAAAAAAACTATACATGTTTGGTATCATAGTAATTCGCACTAAAAGTTGGCGAAATGTCATTTTTTTTCATTTTACTCCACTTAAAATTTTTTAAACGTTTTTCAGCACGTTATATGGTACATTAAAGAGCATCATTGAAAAATACAACTCGTCCCACAAAAAACAAGCCCTCATACAGCGATGTAGATGGATAAATAAAGGAGTTACGATTTTTTTGAAGGAGGGAGGAAAAAACAAAAATGGAAAAAGATAAAGGGGCCGCGTCATTAAGGGGTTAAAGACATGCATGATATAATCATGGGTCCACTGGGCTATTAGGCAAAATGGCACAAAAAGTATTATTAATGAGTTCACTGTATTCATGACGAGAACACTTCTTTCGTAGACTCTTCCTAAAAAAATTCTAGTGAAGGAGATGACATTTAAAATTTGAAAATACCAAGATTCAACTTACCACGCAGTTCTGAAATTGTGATTTTGTGTATGTCTTCCCTTTCTGACAAGTTTTCTGTCCATGGTTTTCAACTTTTTTTTCTAAATTGCTCTGATTATGCTTAATGGTAATTTCAAATGTCTACTAAGTATTTTAGAACAATTTTCTAATCTTTGTAGGTCCTAAACTGTCTATCTTGTGTTACTTAACAGTTCTTTGGCTTTAATTACGTGTAAAAATGACAAAGATTTCACAGGTGTGTAAAATGTATATTTATACCCAAGGTTTTTGTCCAAAAATGGGATTTTTGGAGTTTTATTTAAAATGACAATAATTATGACTCATATGTCAAATACATGATTATTATGAAGATTCTTTGGTGAATAAAGCAAAATGACATAGTGCCTAATGAGCATTATGTAGCAAATACAACAAAGGCAACGCTGGTGTCTCCTTTGGACTTTGTGATAACTGATTTACTAGGTGCTCCTCCAACATGCCACAGATGTTGGGTCTTAGCAGGCCAAAATCAGCTCTGTCATTGACTAATGTCACAACATGGTACTCGTTTTCCCTGTAGCTGGGGTTCCCATGGGTGTCCCAGTTACAGTGAAAAACTGCAAATTTTAAAAAGTTACATGTGACTGTCCCTCAGAAGTCTTTTATGTAACAAAAATATATGGAAATATTAGGGCTAGTGCCCACGGACAGATTTCACCGCAGCTGTTAGGTTCTATTGAACCTAATAGCTGAATGTTCACGCTGCGGAACTCCACCATGGAATTCCGCAGCATGAAATTACCCGCGGCATGTCTTATTTGCTGTGAGAATATGCATGAACGGCTTCCACTGAAGTCAGTGGAAGCCACCCATCACGCTATACTTCCGCTGTAGCACAGGGGAAGTAGAACATGACTACGCACCCCGCCCACCACTGGCCGCATCATATGACGCTTTCGGCACATCATATGACACTGCCGGCGTGTCATGCGCTGTACTGTCATGCGGGAGCTACGCAGCGGATCTGAAGGTGAGTATGGGGTCTTTGGGGGGGGCGTCGTGATGGACTCTGCTGTAGTTTTCCACTTGCGGAGCCCTTAGTTGGAAAAAATGTAAGATGAAATCTAAAGCAAGGAAAAAAACACAAAGCCCATGCCAACCCAACCCATGATCATAGATGCCCAATCATCCCAAGACTATATATATTACGTATCAAAATGACGAAAACAATATTCACCGTCCATTTTAATACTTTATTTTCATGTCAATTTGCTAATTAAGGCCTCCCTCACACAGGTGTTTTTGACAGAGTTTAGTGCTGCCTTTTCAGCGTTACACTAAACATTGTACAATGATCCTATTCATTTCAATGGGGCTGCTCACAAGTAAACACAGCCAAAACATTATCAAAAATGCATGACATCAATGCTAAAACCACAGTTTATGCAGCGTTGAAAAACACTGTTTTTCTGCAAAAGCCTGTGTGAGTAAGATGTTAGGCTGTCTGTCCACAGCCATGATGGAATATTGCTAGCGATATTCCGTTGTGGGGGAGAACTGACAGTTCTCCGCGATGAGCGTATCTAAAGCATGCCGCAATTTCAATCCCGCGAGTGGAGAATTGCTATGATTCTCTGCACATGGACATCAGGCTGCGCTTTCCATAGTTAGCCTATGGAAAGCTTTTCGTAGCGTGATCCTCGGGCGATTTATCACAAGCGGATCATCGCCCGTGCACAGGCAGCCTTAAAGAATAACAAACTATGAATTAACCATAATGTACTTTTACTTTACCCTTAAAACTTAAAAAGAAAAAAACATTTATCCAAAAAGCATATTAAAACAGCCCTAAGGCCTCATGTCCACGGGGAAAATCAGGCCCGCTACGGATTCTTCATGCAGAATCCGTAGCGGGTCCCTCCTGCCCCGCAGACATGAGGGCTGAAAAATAAGAATTAACTCACCTGCTGCGGACCGTGCGGGTCTTCCCTTCTTTGTGACCGGATCTTCTTTCTTCGGCCTGGCGGATGTGGTCGGCAAGCCGGCTGAATGCCGCGCGCATGCGCCGGGCACATCCGCCAGGCCGAAGAAAGAAGATCTGGCCGCGAAGAAGGGAAGAACCGCACCGTCCGAGCAGGTGAGATTAATTCAGGTGCGGGTCTCCTGTGGATGTGGACGGCTTCCATAGGCTTCGATAGAAGCTTGCGGGAGACCCGCACTAAAAAGGAACATGTCTGGATTTTTTCCTGCACGCGGGACCATCGCCTGCAGGGAAAAATGACATTCGCAGGTATTTAACTACCTGCGGGTGTTTAATGCATCCCTATGGGGGTGCGGATCCGCGTGCAGGAAAAACGCTCCGGATTTTAATTGTTAATTTCCCCGTGGACATGAGGCCTAAATGTAAAAAAAAACACAAAAACTATTTTCATAGACAATCTGGTCGTTAAAGGCTATATTATTGTAAATGTATTTCTACATTGCCCTCACAGTGCTGTGCAGAAAATACTCTGGTCCCAATAACTCACATGCAAATTAATACAAGTTTAACTGAATGTCTAGACGCATGTTTTTGGAATGTGGGAGACAACAGTGGTGAATTTACCAACTCCAGCCCAGACTGCCCAGTCTTGGATTCAAATCTAGGACCCCCCCTTACCAAAAAGCAACAGTGTTAACCCTATTAACCCTATTACCAGTATGTTGCACGTTTTTGGATATCTATATACATAAAGAAGCATATTTATCATTTCTTTTGCACAAGAGGTCTGATGGAGAAAACTTACAATTTTGGAGCAAGTGCTAAATTGGAATTTTCTGACAATTCTCCAACACTCCACCACTTTTTCAAAAAGTAGGCAGGTTCTGGCTTTAGGGAGCATTGCGTAGATTATACAAAAAACGACCCTAGCTGGGGTAGACTTTCCACCCGGGGCACAGAGGTGCTGTCAGATGCAACTAATTTTATAAAGAGGCTTTTATTTCTTATTACCTCTATTTCGGGGAGACAGGCACACCGTTTACTTAGACTGCCGTGCGAAACACCGGTCTAAGTAGATATGTCCTGGTAGGTTTGGCACTTACTACTTCTACAGCTAGAACATTTGTCTATAATAGTATAATTTTAGTAAATTGTACAATACCTTTTTTTTTATCCAGGATCTTACTAAGCAATGCCAACTGCTGCTGATTCTCACACAACTATATCGGAAGAGTTATGAGCTTGAAATTAGGGGTTTTAGAAATTTGAGTCTCTAAACTGTAAAAATGAAATAAGCTAAAAAAAAGTGCAGTCAAGGGAATTCTCACCCACTTCAATTTCTTTTGGCATGAATATAACTTGGAGAATACTTTCATTCATGTGAATTTCTCTGTTTTGATCAGTTCTGCTGTGTTTTGTGGCACAAGGATTTGGAAAAGCAAGAAGAATATAGATTTAGCAGATTTAGTATTGGATGGGAAATTACACAATTGTATTACAGATTCACATCTAACATTGAAGTTACAGCATCCTTTTCCCTTTAAGTGAATATGCTTAATTATGCAGAAATTCTAGTCAGATAATATATATACATTATTTCCTTATTATTTCATATTTGATACGTTACTATTGAACAATATAAAGGAAATGATGAGCATCTGCAGATAAAATATACCTTTTGTTTAATTTTAAAATTTACAATTGTATCAACAGTAACCATGATAATCACCATGATAATTGTATTAACATATAAAGAGTAAAGTCACAGATGATCAGTATTCAAGAACAGAGGTGGATACAGACAATGTAAGACCCTTATGCAAAATAAACAATGACTATGATTTTTTTTGGTCGTTGTCTCCCTAGAAATAGCCAGTCCTACAGCAATAGGCAACATTCCTAATGGCCTAGGGCATTAAAGCCGTAAAGGAGAATTTCATTAGTGGATTACAGTTGTGAAAGGGTAAATGAAAGAACAAAGTGACAAAGAAGCAGAAAGACGAAACTGTAAAACTTTTTCTATTGTAGTATTCAGTAGGGGGTCTTTTAGACTGACCTTGGGTTTCCTAGGCAGAACTTGAGTAAGTCACCCATTAGTCTGTGGATGTTTCCATAGTCAGTAATTTAGAGAAGAATTAAAAGGTAGGTGTAATGTTATTTTTTAACCAATGTGTTTTGGAAGAGGGCATGTTTGCCGAGCATAGGAGTTATTCCTCACTAGAGATGAGCGAACGCGTTCGTCCGAGCTTGATATTCGTGCGAATATTAGGGTGTTCGGGATGTTCGTTATTCGTGACGAACACCATGCGGTGTTCTGGTTACTTTCACTTCCTTCCCTGAGACGTTAGCGCGCTTTTCTGGCCAATTGAAAGACAGGGAAGGCATTACAACTTCCCCCTGCAACGTTTAAGCCCTATACCACCCCCCTGCTGTGAGTGGCTGGCGAGATCAGGTGTTCGCCTAATATAAAAGTCGGCCCCTCCCGCGGTTCGCCTCAGATGCGGTGTGAGTTAGATGAGGGACAGTGCTGTTTATACCGGAGCTGCTGTAGGGAAAGAATTGGTAGTTAGTGTAGGCTTCAAGACCCCCCAAAGGTCCTTATTAGGGCCACTGATAGCTGTGTGTTGGCTGCTGTTAGCAGTGGGATTTTTTTTTTCTCAAAATCGCCTCTGCAGACCGTTGCACCTGGCATTAGGGACAGAAGTGCTGCATAGGCAGGGAGAGTGTTAGGAGTGAGTGTAGCCTTCAAGAACCTCAACGGTCCTTTCTAGGGCCATATTTATCCGTGTGCAGTACTGTCCAGGCTGCTGTTGGCTGTGCTGCATTTTTTTTGGGCTTCTCAAAATCGCCTCTGCAGAGCATTGCACCCTCCATTGATACTGCAGGGAAAGAATTGTATAGGCAGGGCCACAACACCGTTATTATTCATAGAATATACGCAGTGCTGCCTGTTGGTGGGAAAAAACTGAAAACAAATCTATTTGTCCAGCCTCTGTCCGTCCTTACGGGCGGTGGACACGTGTGAGCTGCGTGAAAAACATTGCTAAATCATACGCAGCCAGCTACGCTTTACTGCTGGGTTCGCCATTTGCTTTCCTTAATTGGGAAAAAAAATACCTGCTCTCCAAGAGTTATAATAACTCTGCTACCCTCACGTTCTGTGACACATAAGCAGGGACACAGCGCAGTTATTAAACTTCGCAGGTTCATTGAATATACGCAGTGCTGCCTGTTGGTGGGAAAAAACTGAAAACAAATCTATTTGTCCAGCCTGTGTCCGTCCTTACGCCTGTGGAGACGTGTGAGCTGCGTGAAAAACATTGCTAAATCATACGCAGCCAGCTACGCTTTACTGCTAGGTTCGCCATTTGCTTTCCTTAATTGGGAAAAAAAATACCTGCTCTCCAAGAGTTATAATAACTCTGCTACCCTCACGTTCTGTGACACATAAGCAGGGACACAGCACAGTTATTAAACTTCTCAGGTTCATTGAATATACGCAGTGCTGCCTGTTGGTGGGAAAAAACTGAAAAGAAATCTATTTGTCCAGCCTGTATCCGTCCTTACGCCTGTGGAGACGTGTGAGCTGCGTGAAAAACATTGCTAAATCATACGCAGCCAGCTACGCTTTACTGCTGGGTTCGCCATTTGCTTTCCTTAATTGGGAAAAAAAATACCTGCTCTCCAAGAGTTATAATAACTCTGCTACCCTCACGTTCTGTGACACATAAGCAGGGACACAGCACAGTTATTAAACTTCTCAGGTTCATAGAATATACGCAGTGCTGCCTGTTGGTGGGAAAAAACTGAAAACAAATCTATTTGTCCAGCCTGTGTCCGTCCTTACGCCTGTGGAGACGTGTGAGCTGCGTGAAAAACATTGCTAAATCATACGCACCCAGCTACGCTTTACTGCTAGGTTCGCCATTTGCTTTCCTTAATTGGGAAAAAAAATACCTGCTCTCCAAGAGTTATAATAACTCTGCTACCCTCACGTTCTGTGACACATAAGCAGGGACACAGCACAGTTATTAAACTTCTCAGGTTCATTGAATATACGCAGTGCTGCCTGTTGGTGGGAAAAAACTGAAAAGAAATCTATTTGTCCAGCCTGTATCCGTCCTTACGCCTGTGGAGACGTGTGAGCTGCGTGAAAAACATTGCTAAATCATACGCAGCCAGCTACGCTTTACTGCTGGGTTCGCCATTTGCTTTCCTTAATTGGGAAAAAAAATACCTGCTCTCCAAGAGTTATAATAACTCTGCTACCCTCACGTTCTGTGACACATAAGCAGGGACACAGCACAGTTATTAAACTTCTCAGGTTCATAGAATATACGCAGTGCTGCCTGTTGGTGGGAAAAAACTGAAAACAAATCTATTTGTCCAGCCTCTGTCCGTCCTTACGGGCGGTGGACACGTGTGAGCTGTGTGAAAAACATTGCTAAATCATACGCAGCCAGCTACGCTTTACTGCTGGCTTCGCCATTTGCTTTCCTTAATTGGGAAAAAAAATACCTGCTCTCCAAGAGTTATAATAACTCTGCTACCCTCACGTTCTGTGACACATAAGCAGGGACACAGCACAGTTATTAAACTTAGATAATTCATTCACTAGAGGCAGTGGGGCCTTTCGTTTTCCAAAAAGGGCAAAAATTATATTTGGCCTGCAGTCTTGCGCCAATTTATTTCCTGCCTGGGAAATCTAATCACTGGTAATACAGCATGCTGAGGGGTAGGGGTAAGCCTAGAGGACGTGGACGTGGACGTGGCCGAGGACGCGGAGGGCCAAGTGAGGGTGTGGGCACAGGCCAAGCTCCTGATCCAGGTGTGTCGCAGCTGTCTGCTGCGCGATTAGGAGAGAGGCACGTTTCTGGCGTCCCCACATTCATCGCCCAATTAATGGGTCCACGTGGGAGACGGTTATTAGAAAATGAGCAGTGTGAGCAGGTCCTGTCCTGGATGGCAGAAAGTGCTTCGAGCAACCTATCGTCTACCCGCAGTTCTGCGCCGTCCACTGCTGCCAATCCGAATCCTCTGTCTGCTGCTCCTCCTTCCTCCCAGCCTCCTCACTCCACTACAATGACACCTGCTCAGGAGCGGGAACACTCCCAGGAACTGTTCTCGGGCCCCTGCTTAGATTGGGCAGCAGCGGTTCCTCTCCCACCAGAGGAGTTTATCGTCACTGATGCCCAACCATTCGAAAGTTCCCGGGGTCCGGGGGAAGAGGCTGGGGACTTCCGCCAACTGTCTCAACAACTTTCTGTGGGTGAGGAGGACGATGACGATCAGACACAGTTGTCTTGCAGTGAGGTAGTAGTAAGGGCAGTAAGTCCCAGGGAGCAGCGCACAGAGGATTCGGAGGAAGAGCAGCAGGACGATGAGGTGACTGACCCCACCTGGTGTGCAACGCTTACTCAGGAGGACAGGTCTTCAGAGGGGGAGTCAAGGGCATCAGCAGGGCAGGTTGCAAGAGGCAGTGCAGTGGCCAGGGGTAGAGGCAGGGCCAGACCGAATAATCCACCAAGTGTTTCCCAAAGCGCCCCCTCGCGCCATGCCACCCTGCGGAGGCCGAGGTGCTCTAAGGTCTGGCAGTTTTTCACAGAGACGCCTGACGACCGACGAACAGTGGTGTGCAACCTTTGTCGCGCAAAGCTCAGCCGGGGAGCCAACACCAACAGCCTCACCACCACCACCATGCGCAGACATATGATGGCCAAGCACCCCGCAAGGTGGGACAAAGGCCGTTCACCGCCTCCGGTTTGCACCCCTGCCTCTCCCCCTGTGCCCCAACCTGCCACTGAGATGCAACCCCCCTCTCAGGACACAGGCACTACCGCCTCATGGCCTGCACCCACACCCTCATCTCCGCTGTCCTCGGCCCCATCCAGCAGTGTAGTTCAGCGCACCGTTCAGCCGTCGCTTGCGCAAGTGTTCGAGCGCAAGCGCAAGTACGCCGCCACGCACCCGCACGCTCAAACGTTAACCGTCCGCATCGCAAAATTCATCAGCCTTGAGATGCTGCCGTATAGGGTTGTGGAAACGGAGTCCTTCAAAAGTATCATGGAGGCGGCGGCCCCGCGCTACTCAGTTCCCAGTCGCCACTACTTTTCCCGATGTGCCGTCCCAGCCCTGCACGACCACGTCTCCCGCAACATTGTGCGCGCCCTCACCAACGCGGTTACTGCCACGGTCCACTTAACTACGGACACGTGGACAAGCACAGGCGGGCAGGGCCACTACATCTCCCTGACGGCACATTGGGTGAATTTAGTGGAGGCTGGGACAGAGTCAGAGCCTGGGACCGCTCACGTCCTACCCACCCCCAGAATTGCGGGCCCCAGCTCGGTGGTGGTATCTGCGGAGGTGTATGCTTCCTCCACTAAAGCACCCTCCTCCTCCTCCTCCTCCTCTGTCTCACAATCAAGATGTGTTAGCAGCAGCATGTCGCCAGCAGTCGGTGTCGCGCGGTGTGGCAGCACAGCGGTGGGCAAGCGTCAGCAGGCCGTGCTGAAACTACTCAGCTTAGGCGATAAGAGGCACACGGCCCACGAACTGCTGCAGGGTCTGACACAGCAGACCGACCGCTGGCTTGCGCCGCTGAGCCTCCAACCGGGCATGGTCGTGTGTGACAACGGCCGTAACCTGGTGGCGGCTCTGCAGCTCGGCAGCCTCACGCACGTGCCATGCCTGGCCCACGTCTTTAATTTGGTGGTTCAGCGGTTTCTGAAAAGCTACCCACGCTTGTCAGACCTGCTCGTAAAGGCGCGCCGGCTCTGCGCACATTTCCGCAAGTCCCACACGGACGCTGCCACCCTGCGCACCCTGCAACATCACTTTAAGCTGCCAGTGCACCGACTGCTGTGCGACGTGCCCACACGGTGGAACTCTACGCTCCACATGTTGGCCAGGCTCTATGAACAGCGTAGAGCTATAGTCGAATACCAACTCCAACATGGGCGGCGCAGTGGGAGTCAGCCTCCTCAATTCCTTTCAGAAGAGTGGGCCTGGTTGGCAGACATCTGCCATGTCCTTGGTAATTTTGAGGAGTCTACCCAGGTGGTGAGCGGCGATGCTACAATCATTAGCGTCACCATTCCTCTGCTATGCATCTTGAGAAATTCCCTGCAAACCATAAAGGCAGCTGCTTTGCGCTCGGAAACGGGGGCGGGGGAAGACAGTATGCCGCTGGATAGTCAGGGCACCCTCCTGTCTATTTCTCAGCGCGTACAGGAGGAGGAGGAGGAGCATGAGGAGGATGAGGAGGAGGGGGAAGAGACAGCTTGGCCCGCTGCTGACGGTACACCGGCTGATTGCCTGTCATCCTTTCAGCGTGTATGGCCTGAGGAGGAGGAGGAGGAGGAGGATCCTGAAAGTGATCTTCCTAGTGAAGACAGCCATGTGTTGCGTACAGGTACCCTGGCACACATGGCTGACTTCATGTTAGGATGCCTTTCTCGTGACCCTCGCGTTGCACGCATTCTGGCCACTACGGATTACTGGGTGTACACACTGCTCGATCCACGGTATAAGGAGAACCTGCCCACTCTGATTCCCGAAGAGGAAAGGGGTTCGAGAGTGTTGCTATACCACAGGACCCTTGCGGACAAGCTGATGGTAAAATTCCCAGCCGACAGCGCTAGTGGCAGAAGGCGCAGTTCCGAGGGCCATGTTGCAGGGGATGTGCGTAGATCGAGCAGCATGTACATCCCAGGCAGTGCAACAGTCTTTAAGGGCCTGGCCAGCTTTATGGCTCCCCACCAAGACTGTGTCACCGCTCCCCAGTCACGGCTGAGTCGGCGGGAGCACTGCAAAAGGATGGTGAGGGAGTACGTAGCGGATCGCACGACCATCCTTGGTGACGCCTCTGCCCCCTACAACTACTGGGTGTCGAAGCTGGACACGTGGCCTGAACTAGCCCTGTATGCCCTTGAGGTGCTTGCTTGTCCTGCGGCTAGCGTGTTGTCGGAGAGGGTGTTTAGTGCGGCTGGGGGAATCATCACCGATAAGCGTAGCCGCTTGTCAACCGACAGTGCCGACAGGCTAACACTCATCAAGATGAACAAAGGCTGGATTTCGCCAGACTTCTGTTCTCCACCAGCGGACAGCAGCGATACGTAAGCAATACGTAGGCTGCACCCGCGGATGGAAGCTACGTTCTCTCTCACCATCCAAAACGGGGACATTTGTGCTTCATCAATCTGTGTCTAATATTCCTCCTCCTCCTCCTCCTGTTCCTCCTCGTGAAACCTCACGTAATCACGCTGAACGGGCAATTTTTCTTAGGGCCACAAGGCTCACTCAAATAATTTTTCTGAACAATTTTTATAAGTTTCAATGCGCTTAAAAGCATTGGAACTTTAACTTGAACCAATTTTTCGTTACACTGGGCTGCCTCCAGGCCTAGTTACCACTTAAGCCACATTAACCAAAGCGATTAATGGGTTTCACCTGCCCTCTTGGCTGGCCATGGCCAATTTTTGGGATGTACATTAGTACTGTTGATACAGCAATTTTTGTGGGCCCTCGCCTACAGTGTAATCAAATTAATTTTTAGCCCACCTGCATTACAGCTGACGTTACCTCAGCTGTGTTGGGCAATGCAATGGGATATTTTTGTGTACCGCCGGTGGGTTCCAGGGAGCCACCCATGCTGTAGGTGCACACTGAGTTTTTAATACTTCTGTACACTTCTAAAAAACCCGTCTGACTGGGGCATGCAGTGTGGGCCGAAGCCCACCTGTATTACGCACGACATTACTACCTCAGCTGTGTTGGGCAATGCAATGGGATATTTCTATGTACCGCCGGTGGCTTCCTGGCACCCACCCAGGCAGTGGGTCCACAGGGAGTTAAACCTACATGTGTCCACTTGTAAAGAACCCCAGTCTGACTGGGGCATGCAGTGTGGGCCGAAACCCACCTGCATTAACCCTTTCCAGTCCACTGTGTGACCTGTGAAGACATTAGGGTTTAAGGCTGTACAGCTCCGTTGTTGGTAGACGTCCGTCGGGGTTCTCTTACTGTATATTGCCAGCCTCTCTGCTGTCGGAGCCTATCCTACGTGTCAGCTCATGCAGTACTGGCTTTAGCCAGCATATAGCGCCGTTGTATAACAGCAGAAAAAGAGTAAGCCCCCTAGGAAAACCATATACAAATTGGATTGGAAAGGGTTAAGCACAACATTACTACCTCAGCTGTGTTGGGCAATGCAATGGGATATTTCTATGTACCGCCGGTGGCTTCCTGGCACCCACCCATGCTGTAGGTGCACACGGAGTTTTTACTACATCTGTACACTTATAAAGAACCCCAGTCAGACTGGGGCATGCAGTGTGGGCCGAAGCCCACCTGCATTAAGCACGACATTACTACCTCAGCTGTGTTGGGCAATGCAATGGGATATTTCTGTGTACCGCCGGTGGGTTCCAGGGAGCCACCCATGCTGTGGGTCGACAGGGACTTCACAATAGGGAGTTGTACCTGCCTGTGTCTATGAATTAAAAAGCCCGGTCTGACTGGGGCATGCAGACACCTTGACAGAATGAATAGTGTGTGGCACATAGGTTCCCCATTGCTATGCCCACGTGTGCAGCTCCTGATGGCGGTGGCACAGGATTCTATTTATCATTGCTTCTGTACAGCATTGTGGGCTATCGCTCCGCCACTTTTAAAGAGGGTCGCTGCCTAGCCGTGCCAACCTCTGCAGTGTGTGCCTGCGGTCCCTCGTCATGGCAGACGCAATTCTAAATAGACATGAGCGTGGTGTGGCATGAGGGCAGCTGAAGGCTGCGCAGGGACACTTTGGTGTGCGCTGTGGGGGGGAGGGGGGCCGTTTGGGCAGCATGTAACCCAGGAGAAGTGTCAGTGGAGTGTCATGCAGGCAGTGATTGTGCTTTGTTGGAGGTAGTGTGGTGCTTAGCAAAGGTATGCCATGCTAATGAGGGCTTTTCAGAAGTAAAAGTTGTTGGGAGGGGGGGGGGCCCACTCTTGCCGGTATTGTGGCTTAATAGTGGGACCTGGGAACTTGAGATGCAGCCCAACATGTAGCCCCTCGCCTGCCCTATCCGTCACTGTGTCATTCCCATCACTTTCCTGAATTGCCCAGATTTTCACACATGAAAACCTTAGCGAGCATCGGCGAAATACAAAAATGTTCTGGTCGCCCATTGACTTCAATGGGGTTCGTTGTTCGAAACGAACCCTCGAGCATCACGGGAAGTTCGTTACGAATAACGAACACCCGAACATTTTGGTGTTCGCTCATCTCTATTCCTCACATTAAATTCTGCCATGAGCAATCTTACAAGAGCTGTATAGAAAAATTGTAAAAAATACGCAAAAGCTTGACTAAATGTCTTAAACAGAATGCTTTTGAAAAATGCACAAGCTAAATTGGAAAAAAATACATTTGGGTAACATCTGTGCTAAACTGTCAGACTGATTGAGCAACTGTTATTAAAAAAAAAAACCACTTCCAATGAAAAAAACAAGAAAGAAGCAAGAAAACATTAAAATATTAAGTCAACATATGAGTCCATCAGGACCACACTGACTTCCATCGGCAATTCATATACAAGTTCAAAGAACGCTTTCAATATTATGAATGCCCTGCCTTCAAGTCATCCATGTCAGAGGCAGTTAAAAAATGGTAAATACATACATATTATATATATATATATATATATATATATATATATATATATACACATATGTGTTCATATATATATATACGTATGTATGTGTGTATATATATATATATACACGTATGTATGTGTATATATATATATATATATGTATATATATGTGTGTGTGTATGTGTGTGTATATATATATATATATATATATATACACATGTACGTAGAACAGTACCTTCTTTCACGGTGAATCTATCAGTGTAGTCAGTACAATGGCAATGTATAGACTTCTAAACTTGCCCGGATTATGTCCTTTATTGTAAAAGAGTACAACAGATTCAACAGATTGCTCAATTACTGAAACTTCATACCATCATTTACAGCAAGTTGCTCAATGTTTCCAGCTGTTCGAATTAATCTTTTTTCAGCTTTGTTGAAAATTGATGAGCAAGAATTCTTTACAGCTGCGAGGGAGGTTTATTCTCTATAATTAATGTTAATCTGAAAATGATGAAAAAAGGAAACAAATACACTTGTCTGTATGATATTCTATATACAGTCACATACAGTTGCAATCAGAATTATTCAATCCCCATTGCAAATTAGGTTAGTTTGCCAATTTTACAAATTTCAGTTGTTTGCAAAAAAATTCAATCAAACAAGAACAATTTAAATAGCTCAACACAACTTGGATAATAAGTGTTTTCTCCAAATTCAATACAAAATGCCACTTTTATTGGCTACTGCAGTATTTAGATTATTCAACCCCTTCATGACCGGCATCTTCAGTACATAGTACAGTATTCTTTTATGACCTGCTGAAAACATCAGAAAATGGCCTCCAGTTCACTAATACTCGTGGATTTGCATGCTGCAACCACCTTATTCGAATTCCACCAATGATTTTTCTATGGGATTCATATCAGGTGACTGCAATGGGCATTCCGGCATCTTCCAAGACTTCTTCTGAAACCAAGCCTTGATGATCTTTGAAGTATGTTTGATGTCACTGTGCTCTTGGAAGGTCCAATGATGCCCAAGCTTCAACTTTCCTTATAGATGGCATGACATTTTCTCCTAGGATTTCCCGATACTTGATTGAAGCCATCTTGCCCACCACATTCTGCAGATTTCCAGTACCAGAGGGAGCAAAGTAGTATATATATATATATATATATATATATACATATATATATGTATACTGCTATACATGACGTATAGGAGTATACATCACAATCAGGAGGCTGGAATCGGCACGCGTGACGGGGCGGAGCTACGCGATGATGCGTAGAAGGGGGCGGAGCCAGAACGCCGATGCTGCCGGACAGACCCGAAGGCAGAAGACCCTTCTGCGCAAGCGCGTCTAATCGGGCGATTAGACGCTGAAGTTAGACGGAGCCATGGAGACGGGGACGCCAGCGCAGGGAAGGTAAGTGAATAACTTCTGTATGGCTCATATTTAATGCACGATGTATATTACAAAGTGCATTAATATGGCTATACAGAAGTGCTTAACCCCACTTGCTTTCGCGAGACAACCCCTTTAAGTAACCTTGCTGTAACATAATTTTTTATTAGCCATTAAAATGTATCCTTTCTACAAGATTATTTTGTTTCTCTTACTAACAGCAATAACATTCTAGCATGCAATCAAATGTCACAGTCAACAATCCTTGGCCAGTCCAGGTACTTGATGTATTTTATCTCAAGAACAATCCATATGGTTGTGTTATCAACTAAACATGGTGTTCGTAACACAGCTATGTGTCAGTCCAAAGGCTGGAAAAATGGGGAGGGGTAGAGAAAGATGTGGTGACTACTCCAGTATATACCACCAAAATACTTAATGGAGTCGCTCAAAAGCACATTTAAAGATATGGTGCTGGAAGGTGAAAACCCATCTGGGTGCCGGCCTACTGATGTTGCCTGCGGTGAAAGAGATCGCCTACACTTTACTAAAATGCATAAAATTGGAACATACGTGGAATGAACACTGGCAAATTAGACATTATAAAGAACAAAACGCAACAATTAAACATCGGCCTTCTGGGGATCAGTGAACTTCACTGGACTAGGGAACGGATACTTTACCAGCAGCGATTTTACAGTTTAGTATTTAGGAAATTAGAACATCTAAAGGAATGATGTGGCCTTCATTGCAAACAAAAATATTAGTAAAGCTGTCAATTGTTTCCGTGCCATAAGCAATAGAATCATAGCCATCTGCATCAACGGAAAACTTTATGCCATATCTGTAATACAAATTTATGCTCCTACCACTGACACAACGGATGAACAAACTAAAAAATTTTATGATGACGTCCAAGAAACCTTGCAGGAAATCCCAAAAAGGACATAGTATACATCAATGGCCATTTCAATTCAAAAATTGGTCCAGAAGAAGAAATACCAATATTAGGGAAATTTGGCTAAGGAAAACGAAATGATACCGGTGACCGACCTTTCAATTAAAAAAAAAAAAAAACAATTAACAATTATGAACTCATTGTTCGTACAACCAACGGCTCACAACATCTGAATGGCTCATAACGGAGTACACCAAAATCAAATCGATTATATCTGGTGCCCCCAAAAGTGGAAAAGTTCCATTTCTAGTAGGAAAAACATTCCCAGGCGCATATTGTTTTTATGATCACCAAATGCTTGTTGCCAAAATCAAACTGCATTTCTGCAATCGCAGAAAAACAGCAGCAGCATTGAAGTGCAACACTGACTCAGTGCCTCTCGCTTATGCAGTAGAAGTAAAGAATCATTTCAAATTGCTTAATACCTTCGAAAAAGAGACAAACTATGGGAAGAAAATACAAGCATGACAATCAAAATAGCAAATGAAAATATACCATGCAAAAAGGCAACAAGAACAACAACCTGGCTATCAGCAGACACCATCGGAATCACCGATATGCGAAGAGAAGCAAAAACGATTGGAAGCAGGGATGATTTACAGTTGCTAAATGCCCAGTTTTAGCACGAAGAGAGGAAAGATAAAGAATGGTTTTGGAATGCACGCTGCATGGAATTAGAAGAAACAAACCAAAAAGGACATGCCAGAGAGCTCTTCACTCATGTTAACAAGGCTCGTGCTCCTTTTGCATTGTGCAATGCAACGTTAATTTTTGATCAGAATGGCAGAGAATTACACGATCCTGAACAAATCAAGCAGAAATGGCAGGAATATATAGAAGAACTGGATGCAAATGATCACAGAAACCACAAACAGAAGAACTAACAGAATGAGAACCTGATATCCTGGAGGATTAAGTTGAGTTGGAAAGCCCCTGGAATTGATCGTATACCTGCTGAGCTGCTCTAGCTTCTGCCAGTCCAGATGACAACAACACTCTATTGCAAGATTTGGGGAAAGAAATTGTGACCAAAAGATTGGGGAAGGTCAACTTTCGTGCCGCTTCCAAAAAAAGGTGACCAGAGAGAATGCTCAAACTACCACACGATAGCCCTAATATGGCACACAAGCAAAATCCTACTGAAGATTCTACAAAAACATGACGATGATAGTGGAATGGAAAATCCCGAATGCACGAGCTGGTTTTTGCAAAGGAAGAGGAACAAGAGACCAAGTTGCAAATCTCCAATGGATCATGGAAAAGGTCCAGGAATACCAGAAGGAGCCGTACATATATTTTATCGATTACAGCAAAGCCTTTAATTGCATTGAACATGATAAGCTGTTGCAATACGTAAGGCAAATGGGAGTCCCGGGACATCTGGGGCAACTCATACAATTGTTATATGCAAACCTACGGTCAGGACCTCCAATGGTAACACGGAATCATTCAGAATCAGGAAAAGCGTACGCCAAGGCTGCATCTTATACCCTGCATTATTCAACCTGTATGCAGAGTCAATCTTCAAGTAATACAATTTGGACGACTCAAACCTCAAAGTCAAGATCGGTGGAAGAAACATCAACAATCTCAAATATACAGATGATACAACCTTGCTGTCAGAAAGTCAGGAAGATCTTGAACAACTGACACTAAAAGTTAAAGAAGAAAGTGAAAAGGCATTCTTAAATATCAAGAAAACTAAGATCCATGACAACAGCCGGTAATGGCACAGGAAAAATCAAACTCAACAATGAAGAAATCGAAGCAGTTAAAGACTTGTATCTTTCTTGGATTGAAAATCAACCACAATGGAGAATCAGGACTTTAAATAAAATGACGAATCTCACTAGGCCACAGCTATTAAATATGGATAATATCTGGAAAACAAAGATTTAAGCATTGCAACGAAATGCCAGATAGTCAATACAATCATCTTCCAAATCACAACTTATGGCTACAAAAGTTGGACAATGAAGAAAATGGACAATAAAGAATATCAAATATCTTATGTTAATCATTTTAGTACTCTATCATGTATTATTATTATTCTTGGAGGTATATACTTTTCCTGTGATGTCATTTATGGTATATAAACCACATACACCTTAGAATAAATTAGAAATCATCTGATACCGCACAGGCTGGTGTGATTTGTATTTCTCCTGGGTCCAGACTTCTGCACGAGATCTGGAATCATCTTCTCTTTGATAAACACATAAATTCTCCTTACAGTCTTGCTCAACACAGGGGAATGAACTAGTTGGTTGTGGTTTGGTGGGAAGGAGCATGACTAAAGGCCCATTTACATGCAAAGGTAATCTTTCAAAGGACTGAAAGATTGAAAGATTTTGCTAACTATTTGCATAAAGTGTTAATGGCCATTAATAGCCATTAACACTTTATCATCTTAATTTGCATGAGAGCCTCCAAGAGCTGTTTGTAGAATCCAGCATGTTCTGTTTGAGGCTGACAGCAGATTACAATGTTATCTGCATGCTCCTGTGGAGATAACAGCATGCGGTCTACTGAGAGGTAAATGTGTTTGCTTTACCTCTCAATAGCTGACTGATGGATTTAAAGTTCACCTTAAAATCATTGTTCAAACAAAAAGAGCACAATGCCCGCGTTTACACATAACGATTATTGCTCATTTTCGGTTGTTTAAATGAATTATGAGCGATAATCGTTACGCGTAAAGGGGCACCAAAATTGCACCAAATGTTTGGTGCAAAGTGAAAATCGGAGATGATATAAAGTTAGACAATCAACTAAAGATGCTCCAAATGTGTCCTCCTGCATGAGCCAATGAGATAAATCTGGCACATTTTCAGACCACCTGGTTTATGTTTACACTATCTATTTATTAGACAGGATTAGTAAATCTGCCCCAGTGTTTTGTCTTAAAGGTGAAAAAGTCAAGGGTCTTTTTCACAAAAAAAAAAAAAATCAATTAAAAAATAAGATGTGGAGATGGATGTTCCAGAAGACTGCTCTGCATTAACAAGGCTTATATGTCTCTCACTTTTCCCATGGTACTCACTTGGTGAATTGAGTGAGACGGTGGGACAGTTTTGTTCAGTTAATATTTTAAGATGTATTTGTTTTGCTATCCTGTGATAACTGAGTGAACATCTGTGGATATGTTTTTCTCATGTCTTACCCAGATTTCGGACAAGCTTGTTAAAAATAAGCTTAACAAAAATAAGGATTTTATTTTTCAGGAAAATGATTATTCCAGGGTACTATGAAGAGCTTTACTTCCTTTCACATAAAATATTTCCATCAGTACAGCTTTTTAATAAATAACCTCAGTAATATTTATTTTGGAAAAGAAGCGCCATAGTAAATGCTATGTGATGTCATTGGATAAAGAAGACAGCCTGTCAGATAATATAAGCCCGTTTGTAGCTTTTACCATCTACTAATATCAGATGAAGGACAGATACTACTGGTCAACATTTGCAAACAACAATAGCATTGTTTTCATATAGTCTTATGTATCCAATCTCTAAAGCAGTATTTCCCAAACTCCAGTCCTCACGACCTGCCAACAGGTCATGACTTGAGGATATCCTATAGAGAGAACACCTGTGGCAATGTCTGAGGAACTGACAATAATTACATCACTTGTGTAATACTGAGGAAATCCTGAAAACATGGAGGGGTAATGAGGACTGCAGTTTGGGAAACACTGCTCTAAGCAAAGAGGAGGCAGTCACTTTGCAAGATTCGACAGCATCTATGCACTAAGCCAGTTCGTTGGTGGACACCATAACACTTTACATTATATCAACTTAGAATCATAGAATGGAAGAGTTGGAAGAGACCTCCAGGGTCATCGGGTCCAACCCCCTCTGCTCAGTGCAGGATTCACTAAATCATCCCAGACAGATGTCTGTCCAGCCTTTGTTTGAACGCTTCCATTGAAGGAGAACTCACCACCTCCCATGGTAACCTGTTCCACGCATTGTTCAACCTCATCAGCAAACAATAAAAGCAACACCATGACAACATGGACTTGGTAAAAGCTGCTTTAAAAAGTGAATTAACAGTTGAGAGTTTAATCTATGTAGGACAAATGCTTGAGTCTCCTTGACCTTTCTTTCGATCATAAGCAATACCAGCCACCATAGTTTTACTACCATACTAAATGGGACAAACAGAGAGAGCTGAGCACTTTACTTGACTATCTCCGTTAGTCCCACAAACATTGAATGGAGTGCTAATGTGTATGTAGTACCACCAGTTCATTCAACCAACAGACTCAGGACCCCTGTTCTTGTGATTGGTGAGCGATCATATATGCATGGGTGAACCTCTTTCTGTATTGTACATGGCAGGGTGCAGCTATGAAGTATGGGAAGCCGGCCAACAAGGTACCAACAAGCCTATCTGCCTTGGCAAAGGTGCTTAGTATGTCTCAGTACCATTTAGCAATATACTGCTACAGTGTGAGCACAAAGCTAAAAACAAAATACACCGAATTTACTGAAACTTGTGGGAAACAGACCTAAAGTACTTTCAATTTCAGCAGTAATTACCCAACAGCTATAATAATATAGTGGAAAAGAACGCAATAAAAGTGGAACCTCTGACACACCTGGGTGTTCTGCATCCTCATTAATACCTGCAGAGATGATACAAAGAAATCATAGCGTGCATGACTTTTCTGGGTTTCATGCTATTTGTATGGCAATAGAGTTGGAGAAACATGAGTCACAGAAGTGAGATTTCTCTAATTGCTAAAAATTGAGCCTGAAATATTAAGTGTGGCTCAGCAGACCTTTAAATCCGATTATATTTACAAAGAGCTACTGCACAATGCTAAGGCTTTGCCATGTCATCCATACAACGATCAGGATAAAATGTGCAAAAAATATGCAATAAATATTCAATATTTTTCAGAGTCTGTTGTGAATCTCCTTCGCACACAAGTGGTAGTCTTATCTTACCATTAATTAATACGGGATAATGTTGAATCCAAATCAGAAAGTAAGAGGTTGTTGCTCTGTATCTTAATGAATATAAAAAACACTTTGTCACTATCCACATGTAATTTGTAATCTTTCTAAGGTCTCCAATACACGTATTTTTTATCCTGGTGTCATATGGATGAAAACCCACCAGGAAACTGACAGCATACGGACCCATGAAAAAACTCATCGCATGTCTTATTCTTGTATCACGGAATTGCCTCAATAGATTTAGACCAGACTAGAGATGAGCGAGTATACTCGCTAAGGCACATTACTCGAGCGAGTAGTGCCTTAGCCGAGTATCTCCACGCTCGTCTCTAAAGATTCGGGGGCCGTCGGGGGGCGGGGAGCGGCGGGGGAGAGCGGGGAGAAACGGAGGGGAGATCTCTCTCTCCCCCCTGCTCCCCGCCGCAACTCACCTGTCACCCGCGCCGGCCCCGATTCTTTAGAGACTAGTGGGGAGATACTCGGCTAAGGCACTACTCGCTCGAGTAATGTGCCTTAGCGAGTATGCTCGCTCATCTCTAGACCAGACACATACCTTGCCGCGTCTATGAAGAAATCTATAAGGGGTAACACATGACAAGTGATTCTCCCCTTCATTAGGTCTAGGGAGGTTCCTGATGAATTACTGAAAACTGTAGGGAAACGCGTCGAACCAAAAACCCTAAATCACTTAACGAAATTAAGTAATATATTTGAACCAAAAACGTCTGAGTGGATAGTTTTACTGTTGAATCACAGACTATCAAGTCGCTATCTACACATCTAGTGGATCTATCTGTCACTGCAGTGGACTATAAGGCTGCATTGCGATTGATCTATGATGTTAGCAGTTGTTCTCCATTAGTGGTGTTGTACCCTCTAGGAGATATAATTGCCGTTGGTGTCTGAGTCTTATATGTGTGTATGTGTTGGGTCGTGGTTCCCCTCTCTAAAGTAGTAAGGGGTACACAACTTTTTTTCTGGTGCCCTGTCATCTAATTATAAAGAAACATTTTTTAGAACTTGTTCCTTGTCTACAAAGGGAATATATAAGTAGCACCTGTGTATATAGATATAGTAACAACACTAATGGACTAGCAGGAATGGAAAGTGTGACATGACTGTTAAAAAGTAGTTATTAGAAGAAAGAATAATAGGTACAGTAAAATACTGTAAATGTCTGTTTTAGTTGATACTAAAGGGAAGTCAGTAAAATCAACTCTTAATGAAGGAGAAGTCAAAATACTAGGTTCTGGGACCATAGTGGAAACACATTGGATTGTGCTTATGGCATGTGCCTCACAGACATTCTTTGTTTTCTGTCTGCCAATTACCTCCCAAGTAGTTGGATCCTTATACACAAAACCAGATATAATTTGCCGCATAATTGTTTTATTGAGTTTATTAAAGTTTTAAAGGAAGTAAAATAAAAAGTCTAGCCCTGAAATTATGCTGAACGGGAATATTTGAATTTCAAAATCTTCCAAAAAAGGCCTGTGACTAGAGATGAGCGAGCGTACTCGGTTCGGGTGTTTTTGCACTCGAGCACCGCTTTTTCCGAGTAACTGACTACTCTGACGAAAAGATTCGGGGGGCGCTGGGGGTGAGCGGGGGGTTGCTCCACCACGGCGCCCCCCGAAATCTTTTCGTCCGAGTAGTCAGTTACACGGAAAAAGCGGTGCTCGAGTGCAAAAACACCTGAACCGAGTACGCTCGCTCATCTCTACCTGTGACACATGGGCGTATGCATGTTTGCACAGGTTTTTGTGCATTGGACGTTGCGTATTTGAGTGCATTAAAGCATAGTTCCTACAGTACACACACCAACCCTCTGAGACATTGAAATGGCTGATTAGTTTACTTACTACGAGATGCAAGATGCAAATGGGCAACTTAAAAAAAAAGAGAGTATACTGCTTTTCTTTTTTTTTGTGCGACGCAATTGTGCACCGGAAATACGAGCTTGGGAACGAACCCATTGAAATGGGTTCTATTTTCCGCAAAATTTTCCTGCACAAATATGTGACACAGGCCTAAGGGTCCGTTTACGCCAAATGCTATATCCTTTGAATGAGAGAACCAGGTCAGAGTTTGCACAGGCAGCCTGTTTTTACAGGCAGATACATTGTTGGCTGGTTTAAACGAGAAATAGTTCATTCACATTCGCTGTATAAGTGAATGAAAAAGACTAAACGATGAGTATTCATGATTTTATGAATGCACAGAATGAACGAAAAGCGAACAATTTATTATTCAGAGTTCTGACGTTGGCTGCGCTTACATGGAACGATTCATTTTCACACATTTGAATCATTTTTTTGAATGATAATCGTTACGTGAAAAAATGGAATACTTTTATTAAAATAATCTATTTATTTGTACATTTTGAAACTTCCGTCTCCATTTGAGGTAATACATTTGTCCAAACTTTTTTCCACTGCTCAAAACATTTTTTAAACTCGTCGTTATTGATGTCTTTTACTACTCGTGCCATTTTTTGCTTCACCTCTTCAACATCATCAAAACGTTTTAATTTGAAGTCTCTTAACTCAAGGAAATAAATAATAAGTTGCACAGGACAAGATCTGGTGAATATGGAAGTTGTGCCAATGGTGTCTGGATGTTTTTCACCAAAAATTGTTTAAAATCTAGCATTGTGCGACCAGGTACATTGTCAGGATGGAAGAACCCGTCACCTGTTTGCCACAAATCGGGACTTTTTCTGCGTACATTGTGACATTGCACCTTGTTTAAAATGGGAGAACCATTTGTAAACCTGTGTATTATTTATGGCAGCTACTTTACAGTCTCTTGTTAACATAATAACCGTATCTATTGCTTTTTTCCCAAAAGGAATCAAAGTTTCAAAGCTGCATGTTGTTTGCATGAATGAGCCATGACAAAACAGACGAAAAACTGAACAACTTGTTGAAAAATAAATCACTGGAGCTGAATGCAACCTTCCCCAACAACGTCAGCTGGCATAAGGCTTCTGAATGGTTCTGCAGACATCCTCCTAGCAACAGAAGCCTGTACTAGTAATGCCCCCCACCAGAAGAAGATTCTAGTTTTTGGGGGGTTTCCCCTTGTATAAATAAAATGTAATGGTCTAGTGATTAAGAGCACCGGTGTAACTATAGGGGATGCAGGGGATGCAGTTGATCCCGGGGCCAGGAGCCTTAGCGGACCAATAAGGCTTCTCTTCTCCATATAGGGAGCCCGGTACTATGAATAAAGCATTATACTTGGGGCCCTGTTACTGGTTTTGCATTAGGGCCCAGAAGCTTCAAGTTACGCCTCTGATTAAGAACATCATTTCAATAATATAATTTCAAGCCTTCCAGGTGATTTATGTAAAATAACTTTTTTGTAGTCTGCAGGTAGTCAGCCAATAGAATAGAGCACATCAGTAGAGTCACTGGTAAATTAATATACTCATTGGCTACCTGGTTCCTGGGACTTTTCCAGCTATAGTTACACCTCTCAGTTTTCTTCATTCACATCCACCATCACATCTAGGAACATATAGCAAAATGAATCCCTTTGATGTCAAAGGATTTCCCTTTGGATCAGAAATGCACTGTTTACGTTGTGGCGGCAGTGCCTCTCCTCACATTACTGTACGCTGGTTGCAGCCATCGGCATCCTTTGAGTCTTTTGTATGGCAGACACTGCACTGCCCTCTGGCTATCTCCACATGTGCCCAGTCTTCCTCTTAAAGGGCAAGTGCACGCCCCCATCCCATCTTTCCCTTTCCTAGCCAAACATTTCCTAGGTTATTTAAGGTGCCTCCCCTACTGGAGGGTGCCTGAACAGTAGGTTCCTAGTGGTTCTGTTAAAGTGTACCTTTATCTTGCCTGATTTATTACCTAGCTTTCCTGAATTCTGCCTGTCTTGACCACGGCTTGTTATATTGACAAGGCTTTTCATATATGCCGCCTGCCCTGACCTTCTACCAGATTACTTTATTGCATCAACTCTGCCTCTCCTGACCTCGGCCTGTTATACTGACTATGTCCTTATCAGTTCTATTGTTACCACGCTGCGGCACCTTTTAAACCAACCGAGTCAGATGTTACTGTTCTGAAACTGTTCCTTGGGAAAGTTTCCGGCAGCAAAGACCAAATCCCTCCAAAAAAGAGGTTAAAGGGTAAGTAACAGGGACCTCTTAAATCAGGAGTAGCCCAAAGCCAAATCAGTCCGTGGCACCATGGGTTCACGATGCCGCTATCAGAAGTACTTTTTCTCCTTACCCATTAAAATGAATATGCATGAGACGCCAACTAAAATAATATTTCATAGTGACTTTTTGGGGTTTTTTTGCCAGAAAAAGCTAGTTCTATAAAATAGACTTTGAATAATTAAAACATAAAGTTCATCAATCCACTACTGACCCAGACTTTAAGAAATGGCAACGGACCATGCAGCCATCAGACACAATGAAAATAAATCTAGACATGTAAAAACAGGCCGTCTTTGTAGTTTATATTATTGTTAGCTTTATATTTTAGAAAATTAACACATTCTATATAGGCTATGTTTTTGTCTGAGATATGATATTCTTGATGAAGACAGGCCCTTGAGAACAATGCCTGAATTCTTCTACTTCAATATGACTCTTTGCACTTTTCCTCACTCTTGGTGAATAGTTTAGTTTATTTTCACCATAGGTCTATTTCTACAATATTCTACATTTTACTGTAGCCAGGTGATAGCTAGACTCATTGCTTGCTGTAACTTGTTGTTTAGATCAGTGTTTCTAAACCTACTGTCTTCTATCCAAATAATATAAATTATACTCATACAATACACTGTGCTGCATATTAACCCATTAAGGACCAAGCCCAGTAAATTTACGGCGCTTGGTCCAGGGCTTTAAACCTAGCCGATAATAAAAAATATGGTGGAGATAAAAGCCCCTGCTTCTGCAATCAATCAGAAGCAGGACAGGTTGTCAGCTGCTAGTCACAGCTGATAACCCGGAGGAAAAGGCAGGGGTGGGTTATTAAACTTTTTGGCCTTCTCCTTTCCCCAGTACACAACGCTCAACGAGTGCCCTCATTCAGTGTAATGAACCCCCTACAGTCCTCCACCGCCATACCGGTTATAACTCTTGGCTTCAGGAATTAGAGAAGATCATAATCTATTGGTATTTTATACCACTGACAAGATCAGGACAACTAATATATTTTTCTCTGCCAAATCTTGAGACCATTGTACGAAGGCCATTTGATCTGAATTTATATACTTTTTTTTAAAGCGGCCCTCCGATCCTGGAAAAACACAGATGGCCACATTGCTTCTCTGACTACTGCACACTGTGCATAGTATACATTGGTAGTCTAAGACACTACATGATGCTCTGACCGGCCAGCACTGATCATGTGAGCACCACTGGTTCATCAATGCAGGGTGTAATGTCTTAGACTAATGATGCACACTAATACACAGTGTGCATCAGATAGCCAGAGAGGCGGTGCGAGGATTTCTGCCCAGGACCGGAGTGTCACTTTAAGTAAAACCCTGTTTTTATTTTCATATTAGCATGTGAAGTAACAGATCCGCAGCAAAGTCCCGATCACTAATATCTTGGACAGTTCCCACATTCTTTCCTCAGCTTAATGCTTGCAGCACATTAAAGTGCTAATGAGAAACAGCCTCTTCTTAATGGTTTGTATTAATTTACTGTATTTATTTGAAGCTTTAATGTGTAGACACAAAAAGCTTCAAAATAAAAAGGCATGTTCAATGAAGACAGATGTCACGCTAACAGGGACCCTCAAAAGATTTCTGCCTCAGATGCCTTTTCTCGTTCCGTTAATAATTATTATTGCATTTCACATAGAAATTGTACACTTTTTTTATTCAATGCATCGCGCACAGCTGGAAGAAGAAAGCGACAAATGGTAATTCATTCCTAGTAATATACTGCATACTTGTTATATATTTTTATTGTTACTTTTTGGGAGCAGGAAACATATCAAAGACAGGAAATGTTTAAATTTATATTCAGGAGTGACAGACTTATGAAATGTTAATCAAAGTCATAAGGGGTTGTCAAGAATGAAAAAATATCCCAACTCTAAGCTGGTGGGCCCCAATGCAAAGTCTCTATTAAAGTCTGTCCCCAAAATGTAATGCTTTATTCATAGTACTGGTCTACTTATATAGGAAAGAGTGATCTTATGGGTCCCCAAGGCTCTGGGGCCCGGGTGTGACCACATCCTCTGCAACCATTATAGTTACGCCCCTGTGTCCCAACAATAACTTGACAAATGGCACATGGTCGCATCAACAGTGCAACAAAACAGATTGCTGAAAAGCTGTTTCAATAACTCCTATCAATTTCAATACAGATAACATGCATGGTTACTTCTTCATTAAAAAGATGTCATGGCATTGATGGGCTCCCAACCACAGCGATGTAACATTTATAACATGTTATGATCATTTATGGTCAAAGTACCTCTATAAGTGGGTCTAGATTTAGCAGTAAGACTATAAAACAGCCAGCATTTTATGGAAAAATCAGCTTCAAATCCATAATTTAAATTCCATATTGTAGCATAATGCTTGCTATTCAATTTGTAAGACGAGTCGAATGCCATGCCAAAGATTGCTGTATATACTGTACTTGTATTATACTGTAACAGAAAAATAGATGACATACTACATGCTTGGGAGAATCAATACTCCTACCCCTTATCATAAAATGCAGTATTTGGAATTAAATCTGAAGATGTGTTTACTACTTCCAACATTTTCACAGACTTGCACCAGAATTCTAGTGCCCAAGTGTTACAATTTTGACATACGTGCCCAAACTGTGACTTTTTAGCCATTCCGACAGTGTCCCTTCAGGTTTTCAAAAAGTGGGTGGCGCCTGCCCCAACACTTTTACTATTAAATATTTAACAATTTACACTTTTTTAGCACCTACTTATTCCACGGCATTCTACATCGCTTGATATCCCCATTTGGGCTCATAATCTAAGTTTTCCTATTGATACATTTTTGTAGTGTGGTAGGAAACCCAGGCAAATAGAGGAAGAACATTCAAACGCATGTAGATGTTGTTTTCGGTGGAATTTGAACCCAGGACCCTAGCACTGCAAGGGACCAATGCTAATGACTGAACCGCCATACTGATAGATGTAGATTAAAGCAAAATCCTTCGCTGCTAGATGGGTGCATGTTTACCTCTACCAGTGTGGGAAACACCGGCCAAAGTAAACAGGCCCCATGTATTGTCACAAAACTACAAACACAACAATCCACCGGCCTGACTTATAATGACATGATATTCTCAATGGATCTATGGATTCTACAAGGGATCCATATATAAGCAGAGGTAGAAAATATAATAGAATCCTAGAATGGTAGAGTTGGAAGGAACCTCCGGGGTCATCGGGTCCAACCCCCTGTTCAGTGCAGGATTTACTAAGTCATCCCAGACAAATGTCATCCAGCCTTTGTTTGAACACTTGCATTGAAGGGGAACTCACCACCTCCCGTGGTAACCTGTTCCACTCATTAATCACCTTCACTGTCAGAAAGTTTTTCAATGCCAACCTGCTTACTCGATAATTTACCGCGAAAGAAGTGAGAACATAGTTTTACAGTGACATTTGATCCAGGGTTGGACCAAGCCAACCAGAATAGCACAGCCTCGGCACAGTAACGGACCTCTAATACAACAAGAAGACCCAAGAGGTCCAGCAGAAGAAGTCAACCCCATTTAGAGCTGAGTTTGTGGCCAATTACTCGCTACTCGGGTCCATTTCTATGAATTCACAAATGACTTAATAACCTTACTAATGATATATCGTAACACAACAACAAGGATTACAAGAGTCTATAAATATAGAGGGTGAACGCTCAGAATCATTTCCATGGTGGGCTCAAGGAATCCCAGTCTGATCCTGATCAAAGCATCAGATAAATAAAATGACTAACATCAGTGTGTGAATTCATTTGTCAAGGGCCGATGTTCCTTCAAGCAAGTTTCCACTACAACATCCAAATTTATATGTAAGTTCTCTCAAAATATTAGTAAACATTTAAAATTGGTGAGTATTTTTAAGAAAAGTTGAGAGCAAATTGCAAATACATCGGTTTAAGAAATTGTTTGCAATTAGAGATGAGCGAGCATACTCGATAAGGCAAACTACTTGAGCGAGTAATGCCTTATTCGAGTACCTGCCCGCTCATCTCTAAAGATTCGGCTGCCGGCGCGGGTGACAGGTGAGTTGCGGTGGTGAGCAGGGAGGAGCGGTGGGGAGAGAGATCTCCCCTCCGTTCCTCCTGGCTCTCCCCCTCCACTCCCCGCCCCCTGCCGGCACCTGAATCTTTAGAGACGAGTGGGCAGGTACTCACATAAGTCATTACTCGCTCGAGTAGTTTGCCTTATCGAGTATGCTCGCTCATCTCTATTTGCAATGTAACCAAAATCTGCATAATGAGTGTAGATGGGAAAATATTTTGCGCCTGGAGTAGAATTTATTTGAAATAAATCTTTTTTAAACATTATCACAGACTACAATAAAGTACAACTATTTAGCTGAAGGTTTTAATTTAATACCTGGAGGAAGACACGGAGAATCAAAAATTCTTTAATAGTCTTTTCATGACTTTGTACAGCTGAAGACCAGTTAGATAGAACACACAATATAACGCAGTTAATGGTCCCTGCTGTGCACAGACATGACTGGAGAATTAAAAATGTTCGTCTCTCAGATTGTATTCCTTCAGGCTTCAATTTGTGATAACACAAAGGATTTGGGAAGAAACTTGTCGAATTATCATGCACAGGTTTTCATTAAACTAAGCCTAGAAATAACCTAAATGAAGTCAATGCACGCCACATACAAGTCAGCACAGAATCATGGAAAAGTAAAAGCCATCTGATCTTGTTGTCTGGAGAACGTATAACTAGTGCAGGAAATAACCCACGGGGTTTGCTTTTAATGTAGAAATAGCCACAGTGATCAAAACTAATTACTGATTGAGGGCAGCTTCACACGACCGCATGTGCAATTGCGCAAGCTTTAGGTCTCATGTCCACGGGAAAAAGATGATTTTAGATCCGCAGCGGATCACCCGCACGCGGATCCGCACCCCATAGCGATGCATTGACCACCCGCGGGTAGATAAATACCTGCGGATGGTCAATAAAAGTAAATTTAAAAAAATTATGGAGCATGAAAAAAAATGGACATGCTCCATTTTCGTGCGGGTCTCCTGCGCGGATGGCTCCCGCAGGCTTCTATTGAAGCATATGGAAGCCGTCCGGATCCACGGGAGACCTAAAATAAGAATAAACTGACCCGCAGTGGACCGTGCAGGTCTTCCCTTCTTCGCGGCCGGATCTTTTTTCTTCGGCCCGGCAGATGTGCCCGGCACATGCGCGCGGCACACAGCCGGCGTGCCGAGCACATCCGCCGGCCGAAGAAAGAAAATCCGGCCACGGAGAAGAGAAGACCTGCACGGTCCGCTGCAGGTAAGTTTATTCTTATTTTCAGCCCTCATGTCCGCAGGGCAGGAGGGACCCATTACGGATTCTCCATGGAGAATCCGTAGCGGGCCTGATTTTCCCCGTGGACATGAGGCCTTAGTGTAATGTACTTGTGCAGTGAACGAGGTTTGATAAGGTAGATTTGTGCGCGTATCGGCTCATTGTACTGTATTTTTTGCACACGCAGGGCAGTTCACATATGCGTGTGACCACCCCCTACGTGATTTAAAAGGCTATTTAGCCTAACAAGGTCTAGATGTGTTCTTCCAATGGAACTGAGCAGCGTATTGCGCACTTGTGCGGGTATTGGGACTTCTACAGAGCCCTTTGGGGGGAAAATGCGTACAAAAATAGAGCAGGTCCTGTTTTTCGCACGCTTGAGATATGCACGTTCATAATACGGAAATGACACCGAACCTGTTGACATCAATGGGTTCTATTCTCTGCATATTGTTTAGGCAAATTTTGCCAAAAATGCGAGCAATTATGGTCATCTGAAACCGCCCTGACTGCTTTAAAGCATTTCATGGTCTAGTCTGTAGTTATCTGTTGAGTTGGTATGTTATGTACCACTTGTTCATGCCGGAGATCTTTTCACAGCACCAACAAAGAGAAACAGCCATGTACAATATTGCTAAAATGTGATGTAATACATTGGTAACAAGGCACCACATGGGTCAGTGCAAGACTCTGTGCAACGCACAAACCTATGGAGTGGAAGACAAGAATAAGGGCTTCTTCATGTAGCAGACAGCTGCTGCAGAAAAATCCTGTCCAATAAGCGGAGAATATAACCCATTGATTTCAATGGGCTCATTCTAATTTCTTTTTTTTTGTGCATGTCATTTTCGCGCGTGCAAAAAAGTAGGTCCTGCTCTATCTTGTCCGCTTTTGCACACCAGAGAGCCACATAGAAGTTTATGGGAGGTGTGTAAATGCATATATACATAATAATACACTGCGCAAATCCACACACACCGCCACCCCCTTTGGCTTAATAGCCATTTAAATTAGAAAGGGGACGATTCCCCCGCCATGTGAACTAGCAGTGCCTGCACAAATACGTACAGTATTGTGCGCAGCCAGGATTGCAAACTACCCTCATTCACTGTGCAAAAATGTTGCGCAGGAGCACGTGTATTTTGCAATACGTTTGTCTGAAGCCGTAATAATGGCCCCTTTAACCTGAACCGATTAGGGCTTACTCATATGAGCGCGTTGTGCAGACAATAGAACCCATTGTTTTAATAAACATGACATGCTCTATTTTAGTGGCACAATAAAAGTCTATGGAGGTGCACAGATGCAAACCTGATCCATGTGCAATTTAGCTGGAAAATCAACACAATGGGGTCTAATTAAGGCTGCAGAGCCTTTTAAATCATGACGCAGGTGTGTTCAGCATCGATGTGAACAGTCCCCATCGGCGCAGAAAGCACAGTAAGAAGTGCAGATACATGCGCGATAGCGCATCCTTTACCTCACAAAAAGTCAAGCTATCGCGAGCGTCTCTGTACTTGCGCTCGTCTGAAGGAGCCCTTATCCAAATCATTGGATCATGCAAGATTGAATGATACTGGCTCAGTGTAAACACCGGCAACGATTGAACGATGAACAAGATTTCATTCACTTTTCGTCCATCGTTTATTTGATGGAGGCATAAAAATCGTTGGCTTGTTTACAGGTCGTTGCATGTGAACGGCAATCATATAATCGTCCATATGTACTGGTACAGTGAATGTGAACGACTGAGCGATATGCGAGTGCAATTCCGAACTAAATTGCGAATGATTTATCTGCTGATATAAACAGACTGCGCCAGCGAACGATTTATCGCTGTGTGTAAATGGAGCCGATGAGCTTGTTTGCATTGGCAGCAGTCGTCTGCTACAAGTTGTTACAGTTTAGTCCTTTTATGTGAGTTTTACCCACTGTTTCCCCATTTAACATGTAATGGTGACATTCCTTGCCCTGTTCCAAGTGTATACCGTTATAATGCTTTTGTATTCATTCTCTCTTGCCACTTCTCTGCCAAAGCTTCCAACTTCCCCAAATCCATCTGTAATATAATACTGGGCTTTTCTGTTATTTACTTTCCATGGTTTAGTATCTGAAAAGTTTAGGTTACACTGTAAACTTCATACTTTGTAGTAAACTTAATTTTTTAGTATAATACACTGACCTATTTGAGGTCCAAAGGGTTACTACTACTAATAGTAATCTTTATTCATATAGCGCCAACATATTCCGCAGCGCTTTACACGTCAGAGGAAAGGTGAACAGACAAAATAAGAGACAACATACAGCACTAAAGGACATAGGACTGACACAAGAGGTATAAAAGTTTGTTCTGTACAGTTCAGGAAGAAAAAATGTAAAATAATATATAGGGGGCTAAAGCTGCAGGATCACCTGCCGTTTTCGTGTATAAACAGAAAAGAGGAGCAACAGGGTGTGGGAAGAAGGGGGTCACGTTTCCAAGGGGGAATGTAGAACATAAACGTAAATAAAAAAGAGTTAGATTAGGGAATATGGTAGACTTCTCTAGAAAGATGTGTTTTTAGGGCAAGTTTAAAAATGTGGGTGTAGGGAATTAACTTAATTGTCCGGGGTATTGCATTCCAGAGAACTGGTGTCACTCTGGAGAAATCTTGGAGAGTTGAGTGTGAGGTTCGAATTAAAGGAGAATTTAGTGTAAGGTCATTAGCGGAGCGGAGAACACAGGTAGGGTGATAGACAGATGAAGGAGGAAATACAGGGTGGTGCAGCACTCTTGAAGACCTTATGGATGAGAGTGATGAGTTTAAATTGTGCTCTACATTTCACAACTAGAGCAATGACCGGCTCAGATTAAAGACATTAATGTAGCAGCTGGACAAAAAGATGAACCTGGATGCTGCATTCAGGATAGATTAGAGAGGGGAGAGTTTAGGGAAGCGAAGACCAATCAGTAACTAATTACAATCATTAAAGGAGATGTCTCGAGGAAGCAGTGATTTTTTTTTTTGCCCAATCCCCCTAATTAAACATACATTACTAATTACCCCTGTAAATGACTTTCCTAGCTGGTTTGTACTTACCGTTCCAGCGTTTCAGCAACTTATAAAAGTTTCCCCAAGATGGCCGCCGGCTCTTTCCCCGTCGCTCGCTGCAGCCCGACGTGCGCGCTCCCGAGACGCTGCCAGCTGTGTCTCCATGGCAACCGGACGCCCTGCAGCCACCGACCAGACGCCCCGCAGCCGCCGACCAGACGCCCCACAGCCGCCGACCAGTCACCCACCGCCAGGCAGCAGGTAACCGGCGCTAGCCCCCGGCTCCCCAGCGCTACGCTCCCGGCTCCCCAGCGCTAGACCCTCAGCCCAGGTGAAGGCCCCGGAGCCCAGCGCTGGGCTCCGGGGCCTTCACCTGTCAGTGAACATCACCCCCGACCCATCACTTACCCCCCTGGCCCAGCGCTAGTTCCCCCCGGCCTAGCGACAGCCCCCCCCCCGGCCTAGCGACAGCCCCCCCATCGCAGCGACAGCCCCCCCGGCCTAGCGACAGCCCCCCCATCGCAGCGACAGCCCCCCCGGCCTAGCGACAGCCCCCCCCCCGGCCTAGCGACAGACCCCCCATCGCAGCGACAGACCCCCCATCGCAGCGGCAGCCCCCCCGGTGCATCACAGCGACGACAGCCCCCCCCGGCGCATCACAGCGACGACAGCCCCCCCCCGGCGCAGCGGCAGCCCCCCCCCGGCCCATCACTTACCTGGACGGCAAGACAGCTGGACGGCAGGACAGCTGGGCGGCTTCTCCGGACGGCAGCTCCAGTTTCTGCACCTTCCTCTAACAGAGGAAGGTACAGAATGGCCGCTCCAGCGCGCTCCCGAGCAGTGACAGCTCATCTGCGCATGCGCAGAAGAGCTGTAGCGGGGAGCACACTGAAGCGGCTCGTGCTGAAAGGAGAAGACCGGACTGCGCAAGCGCGTCTAAAAAAGCAAGCTGCCAGCGAATTTAGACGGAACCATGGAGACGAGGACGCTAGCAACGGAGCAGGTAAGTGAATAACTTCTGTATGGCTCATATTTAATGCACGATGTATATTACAAAGTGCATTAATATGGCCATACGGAAGTGTATACCCCCACTTGGTTTCGCGAGACCACCCCTTTAAGCCAAGACTGGATAAGGGCAACAATAAGAGTTTTTGATGTCTCTATGGTGAGAAAAGCGCAGATACAAAAGATTTTTTGAGGTCCGGGTGAAATGAGTGAGGAAGTGATTGAATATAGGGGTGAAGGAAAGATCGGAGTCGTATATGACCCCAAGACAACAGGCATGATGCAGAGGAGTTATGGTGGTACCACAGACTGAGATGGAGATATCATGATTAGGTTGTTTAGTAGATGGTAGAAACATAAGTACTTCCATTTTTGAGAGATTTAGCTTTAGATTGAGAGACGACATTGTGTTAGAGACAGCGAACAGGCAATCACTGGTGTGTGAGATCTTGGGAAGATGGGCATAATTGGGTGTCGTCAGTGTAGAGATGGTACTGAAAGCCAAATCTGCAGATAGTTTGTTCAGGAGGGGCCATGTAGGTGGAAAAGAGGAGAGATCTCGGCACCGAACCCCGAGGAAACCCAACAACTATGACAAATGGCACACAGGAATATTATATCATATTTGGACTCATAAGCATGGGTCTGGAGTAGAGATGAGTGAGCATACTCGCTAAGACACTTTACTCGAGTGAGTAGTGCCTTAGCAGAGTATCTCCCCGCTCATCTCTAAAGATTCGGTGACAGGTGAGTTGAGCATGGGGGAGCTCCCCCGCCGCTCCCTGCCCCCCGCCAGCCCCCGAATCTTTAGAGGCGAGCGGGGAGATTCTCGGCTAAGGCACTACTTGCTCGAGTAAAGTGCCTTAGCAAGTATACTCGCTCATCTCTAGTCTGGAGTATTCTTTCTACAGGGTTATCAGACAAACGACGCAATATCCTGCACTTGGAGTTCAGCCTTCTCTTCTTGACAGTTGTTATCTTTTCTTTATCTATTACTAAAGTCCATTCCTTGCAAAAGAAGAGTGCAAAAAGTACAGTAAAATATGCGGGTACACACAAAAAGCCCAGTTAATAGCGCAATTACGTTGCGCTGGATGTGCGCAATTGCACATACACTAGTGTGAAGGAGCCCTCAAGGTGCTTTTACACCTAATGATTTATCGTTCGTATGTGCGAATGAGTGAGCAATGTCAGAGTTCGTTGGTTCTCCTATGCTTCAGGCAATTCACATTTACTGCATAAGTGAATGAGAACAACGAAATGATTGGTATTTAAACCGAGCAATTAGCGAATGAGCCAATGATTATTTTCACCCCTGCTTGCAATGAATGATGACCAATAAGCGAATGAATATTGTTTATCATTCAATTGTTGGCTATGGTTTATCGGTCATTTTTGCTTGTTTAAACAATTTTTTGAATGCTAATATAATAGTTCCATGTAAAGAGCTTGTAGACCATTTCTACTCGGTAGGAGGGTCTGTAAACAATAAGCTGATGACAAAGTGTCTCCCTGCTGGAACCCTCAGCAATCAGCTGCTATCTGTGGTCAAACTTAGGAAGTGTTCAATTTCCCTGCAACACCACCACATGAGAAATGAAGCATTATACATTACACTCTGCGCATTCACATTGATGGGTTGTCTGTGTAATGCATAGAGAAAGACTCTCATTATAACCATGCTCCATTCTAGCCAGGAATTGAGGATCCTGAATAAAGGACTCATTCTACTAACTAAAATCCTCTAATACAATGTATGAAAATGGGTTTTGTAAACTGTATAACCTCTTTAATGAATTATGTATTTTCAAATAAGTTATTGTTACATTTTTTTTTCTTTTTGGTTGTTTTTATATCAGTTATTAAAGGTTCCTTTTGCCTTATAAATAGTTAGTGAGAGCCGTTTACCTTGTATATATACACATTCATTCATACTGAAAATTCCGGAATTAGTCTCGCACCTGATCTGCACAAAAGGTGCTCTATTATATGAGCAATGGTATAAAATTTTCCAGCTACATGTAAAACATATTAAAAATGGTTTTAAATCTACCGTACTTCTATAAAACAAACTATTTCCCCTCTAAAAACAACAAAATATTAATGCTAACACAGAACTCCGCATTACACAAATGTTTTTACTTTACAGAATACGGTCCTCTCAATTTCCTCTATAAAATACAGGTAGGCGAAAAGTGTTGCTAACACAATTATTAAATGTTGTGTTTCTCTGCGCAAAATTGCTTCTCCAAATGACTTTCCTACTGTTCATATGAGTTTCATATTGTTAATGGCAGTTTTATAAGCTCCACATACTTACCTACATTAAAACGTACATTTCTAGAATAAAACCTATAAATTCTTTTTATGCAAGTGTTGCATGGAGAAATTATTTCCGGCAGCACAGATTAGGTTTATTGCTATGGATCTGTAGAACATTACTGAAACTGCAAGATTAAAACCATTTTTAGAAGAATTTAGACTATGAACTTTGGCCATTGTAGTCTGTAACTTTATAGCATATGGTAGACAAGATATATTAAATTAGGATAGCAAGAATCAATGGCTGTAACATATTGCAAGAAAATGAATTCAAGTCAGCCACAAGTAGTTTACAACTTATTAACAGACTTACTTAGAAAGAACGTCCACACTTAAAAACCATTCAAATCTAAAAAGTTCCAACACTTATTGCTGATTCATTTCCTATTATAACTTCATGGAACTGAAGTTGCATTTTTCTGATACAGAACTTCCAATTCTCTGCATAGTATAGACAGAGTTAAATAGAAAATCAGACTGTCTTTCCCCTATTTAGGGGAAGCAAAGATGCTTACATTATACTGTTCAAGGGATTTTGTGGAACTAAACTACTGATGCCCTAACAGGGTAGGTCACCAATAGTTGATAGGCAGGGTCCACTGCTTAGGATGTTCACTGATCAGCTGATTGAAAAGCCTGCAGTGCTTGGATGAGGCATATTAAGTCATGATTATTAGCCACATGGCCTGAAATCCGCTCAGTCCTACAGAAGTGAATGGGACTGAGCTGCAATACCATGTACAGCTGCTATACAATGTACGGCACTGTGCCTGGTATGGATTGAAGTGGCTACAGCGCTCAACCAAGCAACGCTGTTACTTCAATCAGCTGATCAGCAGGAATACCGAGTGGTGGACTCCTGGCTATCAACTATTGATGATCTATCTGGAGGATAGGTCATTGATAGTTTAGTGCAGGAAAATCCCTTTTAATACATTAAATTCAATCATATATCCACATGTAGTAAAGTTATAAGCTTCCCTTGTGGTTGCCACAGCCAGACAGAATTTGAACAATTGCTAAGCTCTATCATTGCAGCAACGTGCTTAGAAGACATCTCAGCCTAAGGGCTCTTTTCCACGAGCACAGGCGTTTTTACTTGCACCGTAAATATATATATGCTGAGGCCGCAATGCCGTTGCCTTCCCTTCCCTCACCTCGCCAGCTCACCTCCTCTCTCCTTCCCTCCGGCTGTTTGCAATTGAAGTGGGTGGGATGGAAGCGGAGCTAAGCACCTGCCCCCTACCCACCCCTTGTCAGCAGCCAGTAATGGGAAGGGGTGAAGCAAGGCAGTGCTTAGCTCTGCTCCGTCCAGCCCCCTCCCATTGCAAACAGCCGGAAGGGAGGAAAGAGGAGTAGAGAAGGGAGAGGGAGTTTAGCAGTCACGCTGCTAAATTCCCTCCCACCTGCCTTCTCCGGCTGCTGTCATTGGCTCCCATAGGAGCAGCGGCCAACGGATTGTGGGCAGAAAGATAGTTCCAGGACTATCTTTGCTGCCTGGCGTAAAAGCGCCTGGTGCTTTATGTGCTTGCCGGGCACTTTTACGCTGTGGGAATACGCCTGTGTGATCTGATGCATTGAAATCCAATGCATCAGATCGTAGCGCATATCGCCTGCCTGTGAAAATGGCGTCCAATATACGCTCGTATGAATAAGCACCATTGTTGCTCTCGCGCTACCGTTTTTTACTACATATCACATGCGCAGGCTTTGTACACATAATATGCGGTAACTAACTTTAGATTACCGGTAATAGTACCTTTCATACAGCAGGCAAAATGTGTGTGCAACAAGAAAAAAGGACAAGCTTTATCTGGGCACGTATTATGCGCCAATATAGTGTATGTGGATTTGTAGATATGTAGCAGTATGCAGTGTACTGCGTACTTCTGCGTGCCCATTGCAAGGGAGATACACACGCGGTATGTGCTGGCACACCCTAGTGTGAGAACGGCCTAACTGCAGCCTGTAAAGATGACGTCAGTAGGGAGACTGGATCTGCCGGCAGGCGATGAGCTGGAAGCAGGGAGAGGTATGATCTCTATGAGCTCTTTACTATATTTACACACTGGGAAAAAGTGTTCTTACCCCAAATAACCCGTTTAAGAAACAAATTGTCTTGGATACTCAAAACTGAACAATTAATGTCCCTTTACACAAGCTGATTGTTGGCCCATGGTAAGGAGTGCCGATCAACAAATAGCATGTCTACCAGCACTAGTTACTGCCATTCGTATGCAGCAGAGTATTGGTAGTATGGTCGTTAATATGATCATCCATCCTTGTAGAGATGGCCTTCATCGGCAGCACATGCCTTGTTCATACAACCTCGCCCTCCACCATGCCAAACAAGTCTACTTCACCTCTCTAGTCTCCTCATTATCGCACAACCCTAAACGGCTCTTTGATACTTTTCACTCCCTTCTCAGCCCAAAACCGCAGCCCCCAGTGACAGATCTCAGTGCTGAAGAGTTGGCTGCTTATTTCAAAAAGAAAATAGACGACATCCGTCAGGAAATAACTTCCCAATCCCAGACTAGCCCTGACCCTAGTCCTGTCAACACTGCATCTAGCTCCTGCTCACTGTCTGTACTCAGACCAGCGACAGAGGAAGAAGTCTCCAAATTGCTTTTCTCTGCTCGCCCCACCACCTGCGCTAGCGACCCTCTCCCCTCACACCTCCTCCGTTCCTTCTCCCCAGTGGTCATCTCCCATCTCACCACTATATTCAACCTCTCTCTGACCTCTGGCATCTTTCCCTCTTCTTTCAAACACGCCATCATATCCCCACTGCTAAAGAAACCGACTCTGGACGCGACTGATGCTGCCAACTACCGACCCATCTCAAACCTCCCCTTCATCTCCAAACTACTAGAACGCCTAGTTTACTCCCGCCTTGTAAGCTACCTATCAGAGCACTCTCTCCTAGACCCCCTACAGTCTGGCTTCCGACCTCAACACTCGACAGAAACTGCCCTTACTAGGGTATCCAATGACCTACTGACAGCCAAATCGAGGGGCGATTACTCCCTACTGATCCTCCTCGACCTTTCTGCAGCGTTTGACACTGTTGACCACAAACTCCTCCTCAGTATGCTACGCTCCATTGGCCTAAAGGACACTGCCCTCTCCTGGTTCTCCTCTTACCTATCTGACCGCTCTTTCAGTGTCTTTTTTGCTGGCTCTACCTCCCCTCCTCTTCCCCTTGCTGTTGGGGTCCCCCAGGGCTCGGTCCTTGGCCCCCTTCTCTTCTCTATCTACACAGCCCCTATTGGACAAACCATCAGGAGTTTTGGCCTCAAATACCACCTGTACGCTGATGACACCCAGCTATACACCTCTGCCCGTGACATCTCTGCACCCTTCCTCCAAAACATCACTAACTGTCTGTCCGCTGTCTCTAACACCATGTCCTCTCTCTACCTAAAACTAAACCTCTCTAAAACTGACTTACTGGTATTTCCACCCTCCACTAACCGACCTCATCCTGACATCTCCATCTCAGTGTGTGGCGCCACCATAACTCCTAGACAACACGCCCGCTGCCTTGGGGTCATATTTGACTCTGATCTCTCTTTTGCCCCCTACATCCAATCTCTGGCCCGAACATGTAAGCTGCACCTCAAGAACATCGCAAGAATCCGCTCTTTTCTCACTGCGGAGACGTTAAAAACGCTTACTGTTGCCCTCATCCACTCCCGGCTCGATTATTGCAACTCGTTGCTGATCGGCCTCCCCTGCACCAGACTCTACCCTCTCCAATCCATCCTGAATGCGGCAGCCAGGCTCATCTTCCTGTCCAGCCGCTACTCGGACGCCTCTGCCCTGTGCCGGTCACTGCACTGGCTGCCCGTTAAATACAGAATTCAATTTAAACTCGCCACCTTCATCCACAAAGCCCTCCACAGTACAGCGCCACCCTATATCACCTCCCTCATCTCAATCCATCAACCAGCCCGGGCTCTCCGCTCTGCTAATGAAACCAGACTGAGCGCCCCTTTAATTCGAACTTCTCATTCCCGCCTCCAAGACTTCTCCAGAGCAGCACCGGTCCTCTGGAACGCACTACCAAAGGCTACCCGAGCAATCCAGGACTCGCAGAACTTCAGGCGTGCTCTAAAAACGCACCTCTTCAGGGAGGCATACCGCATTCCCTAAACAAACCTCTCTGTACTCCGCCTGATAACATGCTCCCTGACCTACTGACTGCAATCCCTGCTAGCCATCATAAACCGCTCCTGCAGTCACACCGTTTCTGCCGTCACATGGCTAAATGTCTGACCATTGTCTATGTGTATAGAATCCCTGACTCTCCACCTCGCTATACTGTGCACATCTCCAGCCCCTTTACCCTCTGTATTACCCCATTACTTGTAGTATGTAAGCTCGTTGGAGCAGGACCCGCACCCCTATTGTTTCCATCAACTGATTACTATATGTAACCGTGGTTCTGTAATGTAATGTTTGTATTTTGTCTTTCTGTTTTCCCCCTGTCTATGTAAGCGCTGCGGAATATGTTGGCGCTATACAAATAAAGATTATTATTATACAAGCGCATCTGTTGTCAACTAGCTAGAATTTTTATGTCTACATAAAAGATCCGGACACCAAGAGCTAGCTTGTTCATCAGCTAATTCTGCCTATATTCACATAGGCCAATTCACAAAAAATGAACGTTCAAACAAAAGTCCATGCCCAATTGTTGGTCTATGTAAAAGGGCCTTAAAACTTTCTTTCCACACAATACAAGCAGAATATTATAGAGCAGATATCAATGACCCGATCAATGTCATCCTCTCTACATTATAGCGATCCACAGACACTTTGCACTCACTAGGAGTCTTTGTGAGGATTTCGTGGTACTGCCAGGAGAACAGCACAATGGAATCAAACAAAGAAAACGTCCTCATGACTTTCGATTTTGTTCTAATAAATGCTGGCTTTCTGTCAAAATAAAGCAGACAACTGCTATTCTTTCCATTTATATATTGTTACTGTCAGTGATCTGATGCCTGGTTTACATTACAGATGTGAGCAAAAATCAGTAATAGGATGATGATACAGTTATTAATCCCTAACAATACTATTTTGTTAATTATGATCGAGTTATTACTGTACATTCCTATGGAATGGTCATATATACATAAATATACAGGGTTACTATAAAAGAAATAGACATGTTCAACGTCTTATAGAAACCAAAGTATTATTGATACAGCCAAAATATGTACAGGTGTTTTTTTTAGCATACTTTATGTCTTTGAGGCCTCTTTCACATGGTGGTAGGTGTTGTTATGCGCGCCTGCCGACACCATAAAAACACATGAAAGGGTGCACAAATCTAACGTTGTGCGCCCATTCAGACAGCACATATATGACCAGGCTGCAATGCTATTGCCTTCGCTTCCCAATCCCTCGCTGGCTCACCCCCCCTTTCAACTTCCCTCCGGCTGTTTGCAATAAAAGTGGGTGGGAATGGGGGCAGAGCTAAGCACCCGCCCCTTGTCTGCAGCCAGCAATGGGATGGGAGGATCGGGCCAGAGCATAACTTCGCCCCGTCCCACCCATTCCCATTGCAAACAGACGGAGGGGAGGAGAGAAGAAGGAGGAAGTTTAGCAGTCACAGTGCTAAACTCCCTCCCACCTCTCTTCTCCGGCCGCTGTCATTGGCTTCGATAGGAGCTCATGCAGCGGCCGACGTATTCTGGCCAGAAAGATAGTTCCAGGACTATCTTTTCGGCCTGGCGTGAAAGCTCCCTGCGCTATATTGGCCGGCTGGGCGCTTTTGCACAGCGGGAATATGGCCATGTGATTTGATGCAATGCATCAGATCGTAGCATATATCGGAAGCCGATATATGCTCATGTGAAAGAGCCCTGAGCTTGTAGAACTAACTTACAAATGTTGTATATGTGAGCCTTTTCACAGACACAGTCCACTTGTTCCTCTATTACAGGTGTCTCCCAGAACATTTCCCAGTATTCTGAAATGTCTTGTTCCACAGGTGCTTATGTGATGCTGATGTCATGAAAAGCTGCAGTCACCAAAACTTTCACCTAACTTTATGCTACAATGCATATTGTGTGTCTACTTGATTTTTTGCTTCAGTTATATTTATAAGAAAGCAAAATACATTACAATACAAATGATAAAGCAACACATAAGATGTAAAAGTGCAATAAAAGCATCCAGGAGGTGTGTAATTCATGGCTTAAATTAAGTAGGTTAAGAAATAAAGGAGAAAGAAAATAACTAGAGATGAACGAGTATACTCGCTAAGGCACATTACTCGAGCGAGTAGTGCCTTAGCCGAGTATCTCCCGCTCGTCTCTAAAGATTCGGGGGCCGGTGGGGGGCGGGGAGCGGCGGGGGAGAGCGGGGAGGAATGGAGGAGAGATCTCTCTCTCCCTCTCTACCCCCACTCCCCCCGTTCCCTGCCGCAACTCACCTGTCACCGGCGCCGGCCTCCGAATCTTTAGAGACGAGCGGGGAGATACTCGGCTAAGGCACTACTCGCTCGAGTAATGTGCCTTAGCGAGTATACTCGCTCATCTCTAAAAATAACATCTATTGGTTTAAACAAATAAGTAACAGAGGGAGATATATAAATTAAGTAACTAATATCAGGTGAAATATGAGAAAATTACAAATATATCTCAAATATATCAAATAATTGGTAGGAGCAAAAGTGCCTACATGAATTAAAAAATATGGCAATCATCCAGGTAATCACTGATTATAAGACATTCAGACTTTCCAAATATATTGCCATTTCAAGAATAAGGATGAATTGCATGCAAGCATTGTTCATATACATATGGTTAGTTGATTAGGGTGACAGTTTCTCCTATATGGGGGTAGTCAATACGTTTCCAATGTCTAAGTCTAACTCATTTTTACAATGCCAGCACTTCACAGGCCAGAATTCTAAACTGTGGCAGGATCATTTGGGAACGGATATTCATCAAAGCCAATGAAGGAGATTTCTGGACTGCGGACGTCACAGCGCATGCTAGAATAGCAAGATTAAGATGACAGAGCAGAACTAATGTTCTACAACCTCCCACGCTTGTTTATTGGCTAGGAAGATATATGCACCCTTTGATTTAAAACTATAAAAGTTGCTGAATGATAAAATAAAGCTGAGATCATTCTAATTACCCCGAACTGAGTGTGACCCGTCATGATTTCCCGGGCAGCTGCTATCGCTTTATAACAATTTTATGCAAATAAGGAAGATGGAAAAATACCTCTGCAGCACCACCTGTTGGATGGCAGCATTACTACAAATCAATGTGACTTTCTAACAAGTCTTAATGATGAATAGGAAGCCAGAGAACCGGTGGCACTGCAGAGGTATTTTTCCATCTTCCTTATTTACATAAATTACCCAGAGGAGCTTGCATGGCCTTATAAGTCTCCTGACTCACCTTCTAGGTGTCCCCACAACCCTTTTGGGTGATCTGCTCGGGGAGAGACAATACCATTCTCTGACCCACTCACTCCCTAGGTGTCTACACACACTTTTTTGGTGCTTTCCTAAAGGAGAGACGACACCCCTCTTGATCTTTATAACAAATTTGACACAAGCAACGTATACCTGGTCCGCAGACTTGCTGCAACGACAGTACCCAACCAGAAGAGTTAATAACCGGAACGCAGAATCACTATATTGACGGAGAAAAGGGCAGCTGCGTAACATATGCAGCCAAGATCCCTTGTCGCCATAGTTTCTCCAACAATTAGCTGAACAGTTAGGATAGATTTGGGCTAGACAAACTGGTGATTAATACCATCTCAGTGTGATTTTCATTAATGTTTGTACATGTGTACTACACTTGAGTGCTTTATGAGTCACAGAGAAAGCTTGTTGCCATTCTATGTCACTAAATTTATGACCAGCTCCCTCTCCCATTCTCTTTTTTGGAAAAAAGCTTGACCATGTAGCAATGTGTATATAGACTTCAATCCTTTAATTCCTTTAAAGAAAATTTGAAATATATTTAAGATGTCACAAAATAAAAAAGGTTTATGAGCTTGTAAGAAGTGCTGTATTTGTGAATTTTTATACTAGTCACCTAAAGTCAAATGGTACTAAGATTTTAGTTGCTCAAATGAGACAAGAGATTCCTCTCACAGTAAGGCCTAATGACCACGGGCAGATCGCTTTCCGCATGTGGCAGCCAGCAGATCGGAATGGGCCGCGGATCAGACGGCTTGCATTGACTTCAATGAAAGCCATTCGTATGGCAACCACACTGAAATGGAGCATGCTGTGATTTGTTTTCTGGACCCAAAGATCCACAAAACAAATCCACATGCTTTCATTCATGTGCAGACACCCATGCTTCCATGGGCAGCTCGATTTGCGAGTCTTCCGCGTGGATCCCGAAAAATCCACCCCTGGACATTGGGCCCCAATGTGTGAGTGTAAGGATACCTGATCATCTTCACTTTAAAATGTTGAAATGGGATGGCATATTAAAACAAGTCTATGGTAATATATTCTTTTAGGAGAGAGCTTTGAGGTTTTGTCAAGTCATGGGATCTTTTAAAGATGTTTGAGTTAGCGGAGAAAGGTGGGATGGCAAAGGTATGATTTAGTTGGAGCAGGAGAAGCTAGGTGGTGTTCAATATGGACCAGTGTTTCTGGTTTTCCGATCTCCTCCAGGAAGCCAATTGGGAGACAAGTGTAGCTATATAGTAGTCTTGAATGTTCGGAGGGACTAGACCTTCTACTCATCTGTTCTTTGTAAGTATAGTGCTGGCCACCCATGGTTTATGTTGAACCCAGCCAAATTGAGATAGGATTTTGTTTATGTTTATAAAAAAAATGTGGTAATTCAATAGGGAGAGTCCGAAATAGGTATAACGGTTTGGGCAATGAAAGCTGGCAATTTTACCCATTTAGCCTTTGTGAAGTTTTTTATATGAGGCAGTTATTGTTAAACCCAGATATTTTATATCTTCATTTTGCCAATCAAAGTGATGTTTATTATGTAGGTAATGTAATAAGTCATTGGGAATATTCCTAGGCAAGATTTGGTATTTTTGTGCATTAATTCTGTAGTAAAATATCTGTGTACAAATTATTTTAGAATCTCCAAAGCATTATCAAGACAGGGTATGGGATCAGTTTTCATCAGGATGATATCATCAGCCTATTATGATATAAGGTGAGAACGATTACAGATCTGTATTCCTTTGATAGAGGTATTTTCTCTAAGGGCTTGTGCTAATGGGTCTAGGGACAATATAAAGATCAGCAGGGATAACCTTGAAATCATCCAATAAAGCACCATTGGTGAATACTCGTGCTGAAGGGCTTGAATACAATGCAGATATAACATTGAGAAAATGGCACCAAAGGCCATTTTATCTAAAGCTGCAAAGGCATATGACGAGTATATACAGTCAAATACTTTTTCAGCGCCCAAAGAAAAGAAAACCACATGGATATTTGTAAATTCAATATACAAATAGCAATGCATTAAAAGTTTATAGCCCACCTCTGTGATTGTTACAATAGAAAGTTTTGCAGTTGAAATGCTATTTTATGCCAGTCAGAGTTTGGCAATTACTCGTCCAGCTCCTCTTCCCACCTCCGCATATATGGGAATTTATCCATGGGTGTTGTAAGGTAGGAGTACAATTTAGCAATTGTTCCTGGACCCCTGGCATTTGTATTGCATAGGCTTTCGAAAATAGTTAACTCAGCAAGGCTCCATCTATTTTCAGTAAGTGCTAATATACTGTATAATGCTTAATTTGTTGAAGACGAAACATCTCCGAGTTAGGGATGGAGTGGACAGCCCAGAAAAATTCAAATTGTATGAAGCCAAGTCTATCCACGAAATCAACTATACTGGTGAGGTCCCTGGCTATCCACCGTCCAAACTCATTTTTGTTCACACCCGGGGGAAAGGCAGAATTATTAAAAATACTGGATATGGGGAAGTGTCTAGATATCAGGTTATATCTTTTAGACAGTCTATCACAGAGAGCCAGGGAGGAAGACACGAGTAGGGTTTCTTATATTCCATTCTGTGCCAAAAGACACCTTCCAATGACTGAGAAAAGACTGCCTGTGCCTCAATCAATACCTAGTGGAGTTTTGCAAAAACTCTTGAATCTGTTGTGTCGCACTTGGAAATGTGAAAGGGTCATCTTTAAGATTACACGAGGCTAAGTAATAATCCCAAAAAGTATTTGCTATAACTAGGGGTATGTTATATTATTTATTATTTTGGCAAATTAAACATGGAATTCGTGATTTGAGATGTTGGGCTTCAAGACAAGATGCCAATAATTTCCCAGATTTATTATTTTGCGAATAATACTGGGCCTTGATCCTTTTAAATTTTGTAGTAGGTGACTTTGAAGTTTATGTCTGTATTAAAAGTGCTCTTTTGCCTGTTGAGTTGTTTGCTTCTGTTTATTTTGCGTTTAGAGAGCCTTTATTTTAAGTAAGTTGTTTAATGTCTTAGTCCTTTCTTTTTTCACATGGTGTCCTATTCTGATAAAAGAACCTCTTATGTATGTGTTGTGAGTGTTTACAAAATATGAGGGTTCACATCAGGGGATGTATTGTGAGTAAAATAGTTCTTTAAATTGCTCTCCAGATTACTTCTATGTTCCACCTGTATTAATAACAATGTGAGATAAATGTTAGTGGTTGTAGTGTTCTACAAGGGTTAAGAAGATTGTGGCATGATCAGACCAGGTGATTATTTCAATTGTTGACTCTTGAGTAAGTAATAGATTTTTATCTAGTGTAAGCATGTCGTCTTCAAGTAGCTGTTATGAACGGTTGAGTGGATGAAATAGTCCCTTTTAGAGCTGTGCATTGCTTGCTAAACATCAAAACCTTCTTCCTTCCACCAGATGTTACCTAGAAGTTGGGCCCAATTTTGAAGGTTAGAGGTAGTATCAATGCTATCTGAGACTGCATTGAAATCACCGCAAATAAGTAATTTGTCTTGTTTGCATTTTGAAAGAATTAGAAGATTTTATGTGTAAATAACCTTTGTTTTTTGTTAGGAGCATAGATCAAAGCTAAAGTGCATAATGTATTGTTTATAGAACAGAACACTACAATATATTTGCCTTGTGGATCTATTGTCTCTGGGATTAGCTGAAACTCCCCAGAGTCTTTTATCGTAACGACAACATCACTCGATTTAGTTGCAAAATGAGATTGTGGGATATCTTGGATGTTTTATATGGAAGGCATCTCTTGATATTTTGTGTCTCTTGTGTGCTAAAAATATCCAAGGACAGCTTTTTAACATTATCCCACATAAAATATACCTATAATTGTTAACTTATACCTCTAAACTTAGAAAAGAGGATTTTTCATAGCTTCATTTAACTTTTCCAAAGATAGCACGCAGCCGAATAAGAAAGGCTTTTATTGTACCCAGTAGGACAAATGACGTCCCATTTAGTCTATTTCCCTGGCACATAAAGCTGTCTTTACCATTAAACTTTAAAGATCATAATGGTCGGACACACATAAATCCTACAGTTAACCTTAATGGAAATGCACAGTTTCATTTCTTGTAGAAGAAAAGTGTCTGCAGTTGTGAAGTTAAATACAATTATCTGTGCTACATTTCATCTCTCAGGTCACTCGTATAATGGGAAGATATGGATTTTTACCAATAAACTTTTAAATTTCCACTTAGAAATTGTTATAAAAAACTACTTTGGCTATGCTCACATGTGTCCATCCAGAATTGTACGTCAAATCACGCAACAATCCTCATACCGTGTATGTGAGTGGGGCTTTTGCAATCCTGTTCACATACAACTGAATATTTTTTTTATTCCTTGGGTGCCACCATGGAAAAAAAAATCAACTACAGAAATAAGTAGCATGCTACATATTTCTGTGAATTCTGTACAGAAAAGCCAAGGATTAGCCTCAATAATTGAGCTAATTCTCAAGCGGGTCTGTGATAGCGCATACTAAACATCCATGGCAGGAATCTGAGGGTCAGCCTTGATCTTCTGCCACATAAAATACCCATCATATTTTAATTCAACGAAAGTAAACTTTAAAAAATTTGGGTATTCAAACCATTTTCCATTGATTATGTTTCATGTCATTGACCTCAGAATGGCATAAAACCATGATTTGGGGTAAGGGGATCTGATTACTGGGACTGCATTTGAATACTCAAAAAAAGCCTATAACCCAAACACATTCATGATGTTTCTAGAGTAATGAACGAATATGATCAGACTCAACATTTTATATGCTCTTCTTATGACTGTCTTGCCTTGCCGGTTAGTGTATATTTACCAAAATTGGCAACATAGTATTTTTTTTCACTTACAACCCAAATTAAACTATTAGCATAGCTGATAACATTGCTTACACTACCACTTGCAAGACAAACAATGCACCATAATAACCTCTTTCGGCATGTACCTGGCTAAAATGGAATGGTTCAAGCCAGTATGAGATATAAGAACAAGTGGTCTATGGACTCTGGTCTTTAAAATTGGCAGTGTTAAGCTTGTGAGACTGTTCTGAATGACTGTTCTATAATTAAGGAAATTAATAAAGAACTGTCATAGCTTAACAGAATTTAATCAGTGGTTGCTAGGACTGAGCTGCATGCCATAAAATATTCAATTATAATCCAAAGCTTCTTTTCATTCCAAGGAAGAGGACATTTAACTTTACATACACTTTCCTTCATCTACTGTAACTTCATCAATTTCTATGGGTAAATGTGTTAACCGAAGGAAAAATCATATAATGGAGTATGTTGTTTCACCTTTGGTAAACCTATCCTTATGTATTCAGGAATTAAATATTCTATAAGTCCCCCATTATTCACGGAGGCAGTAATTCTTCAAATAAATTCTAGAACAATCACCGAGGAAGAATATAGTATTAAAACCAACTAACTTTATTAGAAAAAAATAAAAATGGACAGAACAAAACATATATAATCAGGATAGGAACTCTTGGATATAGAATATTCCCAATTTCCACACGGAAACCCCGCATACAAGAACCAAGTAGTGTCACGGATACTGGACACTAAATCACTTGTGGGGCCTATGGTCAGGAAGTTAAATGATGACCTCCCACTGGTGATCAAACGTTGTTCTATGCTCGGGAAGGAGAAAATCCTTTTTATTACAATCTTATCTGTGGTCCATATCAAATGCTCATCCTTTGTATCTCCCCCTAGGGAATCTTGATTACAACCAAAGGGTGCATACTTAGGCGGCAGAGTGCATAAAAACACATTATCTTTCTGACTCTCTGTAATATTTTTTTACAATCCAAGGGTTCCGTTAATAAAGTGGACCACAGATAAGATTGTAATAAAAAGGATTTTCTCCTTCCCGAGCATTGAACAATGTTTGATCACGAGTGTGAGGTCATCATTTAACTTCCTGACCATAGGCCCCACAAGTGATTTAGTGTCCAGTATCCGTGACACTACTTGGTTCTTGTATACGGGTTTTCCGTGTGGAACTAGGGAATATTCTATATCCAAGAGTTCCTATCCTGATTATATATGTTTTGTTCTGTCCATTTTTTCTAATAAAGTTAGTTGGTTTTAATACTGTATTCTTCCTCGGTGATTGTTCTATAAGTCCCCCATTTATATTATAATTGGGATATTAGATGTTCCGAAAATGAGCAATTAAAACAGAGAAGTACTGGCAAAGAATTTGATCCCGCTAATAAATACACTATAGAAATATAATATATGCTATTTTCTCATATACGGTATATATGTATAGGAGAACTTACACTTACACTAAATTTTAATGTTTCCCAACAGAGTTTCCTTTGAACCAGAATTAAGGGTTCTCTAGGAGATAATAACAGCAAGAGTTGTCACTTTTACAGTAAGCATGATATACAGTGTTTGTAGAAGAAAATTTGCAGGATTTCTTATACATTATAGTAAAAAAGGTGGGAATTACTGCTTCACAGGTAATGAATAAACTCCTAGATGTAATCTGCCAGCATCTTGAACTGGATGTATTGATTCAACCAATTTTAATACTTGATTACTATTGCAGATGAGGATTATTACTACTTTTATATCGCTATTAAAACAATTATAACTGTAGGATTGGATGCAGGATTCTACCTCTTACAATAACTGTTCTTATTTCATACCAAGACGGCACTTCACATTAAAAGTGTAGTCACATTTGCAGCTCTAGGGTCGTTTAAATAGGGAAACAGTTAAATAACACATTTAAGAAAACTGCAAAGTTATCATTGGCATTAAAATGGCTAATCACAACATAAGAAGGTGCCGTAACCTTGAGCAAAAGCAGCAATTTAGCAGTTATCCAAGAATACCACACTATGTCATAAACTCAACTGTAGAATTTTCATCCCTGGTATATTAATTGATCTAGCATAATCTAATTTTTATTGCATTTTAATAACTTTCTTCGCTTCCTCTTCCTTTTTTTCTATAAATAGCGGTTTACTCCCACCAGTTGGCACAGATAACTGAGAGACATTCCAATCGTGTCCATTTCAACTGAGAGGACAGGATATGCAATTGGACTCTGGACCTGGATACTATACTACTTCTTACCCTAGCTGAAATGGCTGATACCTGGTATTTCCATACTTTAAGAAATATTACATTACCAAAATGAGAACGTGAGATTCCACAGTAAGCATTTACTCTCTCAGTGAAACGCATTCCTTCAAAAATAGAAATGGTACATGAGAATATATATAATTAATGCTTCTAAGAGATTGCAATGCATTACATCAACTTTGTGAGCGTATCAGGAATTAAAGGGGTTTTCGGAAAATACAAAACTTGTCCCAGGGTAAAGAATGGAATTAAAAAAAAAACTAAATATCCATTACTCAGTTTTTTTTATGTGTCTTTGGTCCAGCATTGCCAACCTGGATCTTTCCGCTTTGGTTCCTGGTGACACAGGAGGTGATGATATCACATTCATTGCTCACATGACAGCTGCAACCAATCTCTGGCTTCAACAATCATGTGTGCATGGAAGATACTTGACCACTGAGGCCAGTGATTGGCTACAGCAGTCATGTGAGTGATGATAAAGATGTCATTGATTCGTGTATCAGTGGGGACCAGAGACCAAAGCAGAGGGGACTAGGTCAGCGTGCTGATATTGCTGATAAGTCCTGCATGTGCAATGATAACAAAAAGTACATAAAAGTGGACATGCACATGTCCTGTATGCACAGAGGGTGGGGCCTCAAAATCATATTCTGCTGTGGACCCAAGGAGCTTCAGTCCATCACTGTAGACATGTCAGGTAGTTATAATAATTTTAAGGGAATGTCCTAATGGTAGTGAAGTAAGAACCTTTTCCTAGATCTGCACAGTAGCCGTAAACGAGTCGTAGCAAAACGTATATAACTAAGGCCTCACATATACAGATATATTATGGCTCTGTTTATTGAAAAAAATATATTAGAGTTTTCATAGAAGTGTAGAGCCATGCAAATAAACATGACATGTTCCATCACTTCCTCTGGACCAATAAGGGGGGTGAAACAGGCTGAACTAGATGGACATTGTCTTCACTCAGCCTAACATACTATGTTACTATGTTACATACTCTATGGAGCTTCTCTCCCCTAGAAGCAATGCTTCATTCTCCATATGTACAGCACCTGACAGAGATTGTATGGCAGAACACAGAGGCCTTTGTGGCTTCGTACTAGGGCATTACATAGTCTGTATGCACTGCTGTACAAGATCCATTCACATAGTTATTGCCTTGTGCTTGAGTCCTCGCAGAAAGAGCGAATGTGTTTGGCTTGAAAGATTATTTTACACAATACTTCTATGATGATAAAATCCCCAAGAAGGGTTCAGGTTCACAAACTATTATCTGTTATAGTTCCCATTTGTAGATGGTCAATGGATGATGTGAAATGGTAATAACTACAGCAGGAGAATAAGGGCAGAAAGGACTTCTTCGCATACATAGCTCGGGCCTAGAGGTTGCACATGTGGGGACATCTGGAGAGTCATCAGGGATGCGATCTGATTACCCATTAGGTTGTTGGTTGTAGAATTTCATTGCTGGTGCTTTGCGGAGGCTTCTTCCACCTTCAAATTTTTTTAGAAGAGTTAGTAGTAGAACCATGTAAGTAAATAGTCCCAGGGGTCTGTAAATGCAATAACTAAGTACTCGTGCTGAACTTAGCAGAGAGATATCAACTCAGAGGCATGATCAGCAAAGCCACTCTGCTCTGAGACCTCAAATATCCTTAGAATTTATATAATCCTATATAGAAATTTGATATTGCACCTTCTAATATCTAAAGGTACCTTTAAGTACTTTTACACAGGGCGATTATCACATAAATAGCAATATTTGATGAAAGTTAGCCCATGCACACATGGCCACTGACAGGGCACAGAGCAAGAAATCACTGATTTGTTAGAGTTGCTTGTTTTTTTGCCTACCTAAGCAACTATTGGCCAATGTAAACAGGCAGTTGCTCATCTATGAACGACTGCCTGTTTACAGTGAATGAAGACGCATGGCTGGAAGAGATCTCTGGTCCACTCAGCCTCTATTCAATAAACGACTATCACTCCTGTGTGAAAGCATAGTAGCTATAGTTGCTGGGAGGAATGTCAGGCACTCATGCACCCAATAGTTGTTGTGTATAAAGGTACCTTAGGTCTGGTCAGATACTACAGCCTAAGGCCTCAGTCACACGGGCATATCGGCACCCGTACACTGGCGCCGATGCGCCCGTGTGACTGACACCAGCAGACGGACGTACCTGTAGACGGTCGTCTCTCTGCAGCGCCGGGAGGAAGAACATGTGACCGGCTTCATTGCCGGTCATGTGTTCTATGATCAGCTCTGGAGAGAGATGGACGTCTTCAGCTACGGCCGTCTTCTTACTGTCAGTCACACAGGCGCCGGTGTACGGGTGCCGATGCGCCCGTGTGACTGAGGCCTAATCCAAACACTGGTACAATTGAACAGTTGAAAGGTCAGGGTGAACAAGATCACTGCAGGTTTGACTGGAGCTTCCTTCTGTGACTGCATAACTCAAAAAAATTGTACTTCCATGAGGCATTGTATTGGCCAGAAATGTGATGACCAACACACAGAACCAAGCATAATATACAGGCAAGTCAAGTACATTCTTAGATATACGACATCCATTTTTTGTTAAACCAAAACAATCAGATGTGAATTTGAAAATTATAAAAATGTGTTAGTAGAAGTGAAATTATCCCCAGGTCTATGGCTGCTTTAAGCTGAATCCCTTTGATCTTTACTAAGAAGCAGGACTACATTTTGGTTCCTTCCTGTAGCCTCTTTCTCTTTGTTTTTAATGCACTCAGAACTTGGTGTTCAGTAGTACTACTACTTTGCTATAACTATATAAATCCTATTCCATAAATGCCCAATCAATAAAAGTAACATTCTACAATACATAAAATATAGTTTACGACCCTCTACTGATAGATAGATAGATAGATAGATAGATAGATAGAGCCTATTTACCATGTACAATACACAACTGTATATGTATACAAGAGCATATTACTGAATGCCTGAACCAGTTTAGCCCTTCCTGCACATGAGTTATTCATTGTCTGAAATAATTTAAAATGTTTCCAATTATTCAGTTTCTTTTGTTTATTGTGATATTCTCTGGGAATCGAGCACTTTGTCATTTTCACATTCCTTCATCTTTAGCCACACAATCTGCAAAATGTGATGTTCTAAGAGATTTGTACTATTCCTGGTTGTACTGGGGTCAAGGTGTACATAGTCAGCCTTATTTTGGATGGTTCCCTATGCTGTTCCTCCTGTCAGTGCTCTCCCATATGGTGTACAAATGACCATATCAAAAATCCCTAATGATGCCCTATTTGTGCCATGCAGTATTCTGCCCAAATAACAGTACCATACTGTGGCCAAATATCACTTCCAAACAGCTGCCTAAATATCAATGTCACCACCATTCATTGCAAAAATAATACACTGTATAGTTTCCAAGTATGAGTAACAGACAGTGTCAGTATTGTTGTATTTTGTCTCCACCATGAAGAATGGGTGGAGACCTGGGTTGTGCATGATGACTTATAGAGGAGGGTTAGGTGATGCCCACAGCAGCTAATTGGCTGATGCAGGGCTGCTGCTGGCATGTCTGCTGCCTGCAGCGCTGAGTGTCCCCGCCGGTATCCTATCATTAATCCAGCCACTCAGCCTTCTCCCCTCCTGGCTTGCCGCTGTCTTCTTCAGCAGCGTTGTTCCATCCATGTTACGTACTTGAGAGCGGGCTCAGTGTAAGCCCAGCTGCGGTACAACAGGACCATTCCCTGCCAGTGAGACTTACAGCGAAAGAGCTTGTACGCTAGAACGTAGAGCGCCGGGGTAAGTGACTGAAAGCGGCAGCTGGCAGTCAGCCCTGCAACCGGAGAACTGGAGCCCCACTCTGGGGATACTTACACGGTCGGCCCTGGAACGCACCTCCATCATCCAATCCACTGCTGGGAGTGTGAACTAGCCCTTTCCTGTGTCAGAGACACAGCCAAACCCTCGTCTCCACCCCTAAGTTCCGTTGAAGACAAGATACAACAATACTGACAGTGTCTATGTACAGTAGATAACATTATACAGTCACCAAATAACAGTGCTCTACATAAAATAATCTAAGAACCATGCAATACCTAAATATTACTGCTATATAACAAAAATAAAGATTTGTGGTGGTCACAAGCTTCAGTGTCAGGACAATCTAAGGACAATATCTATAGCTTGCCTGTTCCATGGGAGAAAAGTGTGCAGAGAAGGGAAAAATAAAACAGTACATGGCAGAACCTTGCACATATGAAAAGCTCAAAATGCAGAATAAATTAGCCTGACTTCTCCCTATTTTGTTACGGAAACCAGCAAAGCAGATGCGCTTCGAGGCATAGAGCTCTTCCTCAGTAAATGCTGGAGGAAGCTCTGATATATGGACTGCATTGGATAACTGAATAGCATAAGGGGTACAGAAAAGATGAGGGTAAGGAAGGCAAGGAATAAGAAAAAATTGAACTATAAACTGAAGGCATATAATAGTACCGGTATATAGTAATATGAATTAATTATTATATGCCTTCAGTGTATGGTGTGAGATATAATTATTTTATCCCCCCGGATTTTTATTTTTACCCTATTCCTTGCTTTCTTTTCCCCCATCCTTTTCTTTGCCTTTTATATTGTTTGGCTATCCAATGTATTCTATATAGCAGAGTTTCCTCCAGCATTTAGACCTATGTCTTGAAGCGAGTCTGCTTTACTGATTTCTGTAATAAAATAGACCAGAAGTCTGGTTAATTTATTCTGCCTTTTGAGCATTACATATGTGGAATATGTATCGTGTACCAATTTTTTCTCACTTCCTCTGATTATTCAACATCACACTCACTACCCAAAGTTATGGTATAGTTTTGGTATGGCAGCATGTTCTGAAATGCACTGCCCTAAATGTATCGTCTGGCACAAGACTACTACACCCCTTACAAGGCATCTTTCAAGTCCCCGGGGAGCTCTGCACATTTTCCTTTTTCTGCACCAACTTAATTTAAATGTTATTGATGACTTAGTTATACAATTTTTGAACATTTTTGCCTGGGAGTATCACAAGTTTCTACAAGTTTTATGTTCATGATACCCAACACATCTTTTTGTGAGATCTCTTCTGAACAGCATCCTTTTGTACATTTGCACATCCTCTAAATGGTAAAAATAATGTGTCCCAAAAAATGCAAATAAGGGAGATGGAAACTCACTCACCTTCTAGGTGCTCTCCCTATGGAGAAAAGATAATGTTCCAAAAAATGCATATAGCTAGCTTAAAATAAATGGCTCAATTAATCGCCACAATTGCACCAACCGGAGACCTGAGAATCCCTATAGAGGAACATCATGGTAATTTACCAAGAGTTACCATGTGGTGCGGCTTATCAACAAAGGGATTAATTGGACCATTCTACTGTGACTGGTACTATTTACTTGAACTTGCTGCAGCAATCTGTCATGCCACAAATTCAAGACGACTTCAAGTATAATACCCCATTTACACTGACAGATGATCACCCAAAAGTCGCTCAAACAACAGTTTGAGTGACAGTTTTGAGCAATCATCTTTGCATACTTTATAGTAGCTAATTAGCTACTATAGAGCGATGCAGGCACTGCGGGACACTGCCGCTATCTCTCGCCAAACAATACTGCTGTTTTGCATAAGCAAACAGCTGTAGTGTTCTCCACTGCTGTGAATTCACAGCAGGACACAGGCAGAAAAAACCTTACCAGTGCAGCCGGCTGTGATAACAGCCTGCTCCGCTGATAACAGCTGACTGCTCAATTCCAACAAACTTGAAGTAAGCGATCAATAACTCGTGCTCGAAAACTGCATGATGTCAGTGCATTAAGGCAGAACGTGAATCGCTCAAAAGATTCTTTTGAGCGAATTTTGAGAGATTCTCGTTGTGTCTAAAGCAGCCTTAAGGAGTATTATTTCCAACAAGATGGAGCACCCCCACCCTACTGTCTATATAGCCCCTTTGACTGTAATGGGTCAGTGCTCTCATCGAGTGCAGTCAATTGCAAATACAGCCAGCACATAGACATGAAAATCACTCAAGCTCTAAAAAATAGTGGAAACGGAGACTCGTTAATGTAACGATACAGCCAAAATCAATGTAGGGGCTCATTCACATAAGCAACGATGCTTCCATTCACTCATTTCCACTAGAAAACAGCATGAAATAGCACTGTAAGCTGTGCTATTTTATCTTGTACATGCTGGCGAAATACCGGATTGTTGGCTGGAAATGGAAGGTCAATAGGGGTCTGCTCAGTGCCATTTGGTTTCATCAATAGATCAAGTCAGATAGGGGGTGCCATTTTCCTGCTTTCTAAACGAACGCTGATATGAATGAGCCCTAAGCAGTATCTTCTTTACAGTCATGTCCTTTTGGGTTCACACCGTTGAACACTATCATTTAAGACCGTGTCACAAGTTCGCTATCAGCAGGCAACAAGCTGCCACTTTTGTTTAGTATCAGGACTTGTTGATATAGTAGGGGTCTGTTTGTAAGGAGCTTCTGATGGAATTGTGTATGTTATTCGGCAAATTTAAGTGAAAGGAGAATTTTCGTTTAACATTTGCTATGGACTCACCTCATCTCCGACATTCATTTAAATCCTTTAATTTGCACTGAATTTCTTAATCTCCTTTAACTCATCATGTTTCTGCGAAGCATAAATTCAGACAGTGTGAACTAAATTCCAGAAGGGGATATATTTTACTTTCAGAAGAACTTGGATGAACTTTAAGAATCCGTCTGAATAACACAGATGTGCTGTGAGTTAGTTCACTCTTGTTTGGAACCCCTTTGCTGTTTCGGAAACTGTTCGTGACATTTATTAAATTTAAATGTCATCCTTACAACTTCAGGGACCCGTCCTTGGGATTTCTGTTTGCCAAAAGAACCTATACCCAACCCTTGACAGCCAAAACCATTTCTCCTTTCTTTCACCACAGGAAGTTGCTCCAGAAAAAAAAATATGAACCCATTGTTGCTTATCCTTTCATCTGCCAGCATAATAAAAAATATGCCCATTTAGCAAGCAGAGTTTTAACATCTGCTCAATGTATTTTTTGCATATAGTAAAAGTTATGTCTGACTTATTTGTGAGAGACAGGCTCCTCGTGGTAAAAGATGGCCATTCACTTTTTGCAATGGTAACTCCTGCTGCTGCATGTAAACAGAGGTGGTGGGGCAGCCACTTCACAAAACCTGGAAGAAGTGGGATGCCAACCTGGTCTCCCTTCCCTACATTCAATTTTATCCGAGTCCTTAAAAGGGTTGTCCCACTTTTAAATATTGAAGATGTAACCTCAGGATAGGTCATCAATAGCGGATCAATGGGGTTCACCGCTGGGACCTGAAGCGATTGGGTGTTCCCCCGAGCCAATGTCTTTGTGCACAGAGCCGTTTTGCTCCAGGAAGCAGACAGCTCCATACATTGTACAGTGGTTCAGATTGGTACTGCAGGCTGAGTCTTATTAAAGTAAATAGGACTCAGCATGCAATAGTAATTTAGGTCACTGTACAATGTAGGGAGCTGTATGCGTCCTGTATCAAAACAGCCCTGTATATGAAAACAACAGTTCAGGGAATAGTTGATTGTCATGGGATACTGGGCTGGGACCCCCACTGATCTGATATTGATGATCTATCCTGAGGATAGGTCATCAATAGCTAGAAGTGGGACAACTCCTATAAGAAGTAGACAAAATTGAATATGGTTGTTGTGCAGCAGGGTGCAAAGGTGCTCTGCTGGGCTTCCTATTACTTTGTCTGATCAATGGTCCTAGCCTGATTATGGGTGTTAGGATTCTTGTGTGTGAAACAACAACTCCCACTATACCTTTATCATTGTTAAGGGCATGTTGGGAGGTGTGATTTTATATGGTACAAACGTATATGACAAGGATTAACCAGACCTTGCAATTGATCTTTGACTACTTGGTTCTGGTGCTGTATTTATGTATTGTTCTTGGTTTTGTATTAAGACTTTTGTCCTTGGGAATGTGCAACAGAAAGCTGGGAGATTTGTTGCAGCGTACTGTACGTACCACTCTTCTTTCTTTACATAGTGTATAACTTAAGTAAGTGCACTTCTCAGCCTGAGAGGGAGAGGGCATACAAGTTTGGATAACATATAGGAAATGACTGTTAAACAAGTACATTAATGTAAATTCCACAAGAATATATGATATATTTGGATTTATTCTAATTATCTTATTTGGTTAGAAGGACTATTTTTCTACAACAATCTACTGTATATGGAGGTCACCTTGTATGTCACATATTTTCTCTGACTATAAGACACAGTTTTCAGCAAGATAAAATCGTGCTGAAAAGCGTCTGTGCCTTATCGTCCAGAGTCAGGGGGGTCTGTTAGATCCAGAGACCCCTGACCACCGCCTTAATGATCCAGCTTTGCGTTAATTGATCATTGGGAGAACTCTGCAGGCTTTCATACCATAGCTGCACAGTCCTCCCTTCCCTGCCCAATCAGTTCCCGCCAGCAAATAACACTGGAGATCACCCATATATCTCCCCTCGGGGTGCAGGTTCTCTACTGTACACACAGGTACAGACAATAGCAAATATCAAAGGTCTTTCAGCAGGAGCTTTGATGATGTCCTAACCATGTGACCAGGAAGAACCTAGAGGTGGCCATGTATCACTACACGTGTATATGGGTTTTAGGGTTTACTCACACAAGCGTGTTTGTGTGCACATTGCGCAGAGAATAAGAACCATTGTTTGACCTAATTTGGTCAAATAGGCCATTGAAGTGAACAACCCGAGCAGAGTATCCCTCATAAATAGCCACTCTCTCTGCTCTATTCCTGAGCCAGCTATAAGTGCAAGATGCTAAATTTTACATTTGCTGATGCTTTAATTAAATAACAAGTTCATTGTGACATCACGTAAAGTTTGTTATACTTGCTTCTATCTCTATTACTTTATCTAGAAACATTCATGCATAATTACAACTGATTTTTAGAATTTTGTTTATGCTGGAAATTTACTCATTCAAGCTAATATTTCGAGCTCTGAGCATCGTGCAGGTGTTGGCTCATTTGTTATTCCGGTTTTCTTGCTTTTGTTCATTCTATTATGCTTTGAATGCTTTTTAGCTTTATACACCTGAGAAGTTTCATTGTTCAGTTTTGTCACTACCAAATTTTAATCCAATATATTCATATCTGCCTTCACTTGTAATCAGTATGTTTACCGGTGCCTACAGTTCTGCATGAGAAGATAAACTTCCACTAAACAGAAAGGGTAATATCAAACTTTTCTCCTGTCAGTGAATGATACATTTCTTTACCCTACATATGTAACTGTACAGTACTGCGCTACAATCGCACATAATCTGATGTACTGGCTTTTTCCTCTTTGCCTAAATAAAGCCTATTTTATTAGTAGTTTTGCACCTGGGCCCAGGAGCCTTAGGGTCCCATAAGGCCTCTCTTCTCCATATTGGGATCCCAGTACTATGAAAAAAGCATTATACTTGGGGGCCCTGTTACAGATTTTGCATCGGGGCCCAAAAGCTTTAAGTTACGCCTCTGATCTAGGAATATTGGGTGGCATGTCTGGAAGCCCCACAGGCCCAATTATAGTCAACGGGGTCTGTCAGATGCCATTTGTGTCCATCATAAGACAGATCGATTCCCAGCTGGCATTCCATTTTCTGTTCTCATGACTGAGTGTTAATGCATGTATGAACCCAGCCATACATATTTCATGTAAAGCACCACGTGTGCAGTATTTATTTATCGTAAAATATCTTGACTGATTTATATTTGTTGGCTTATGAAGAGGCCGCTCACATCCCTTTTCCTGTTGAAACCTCTGTCTGATTTTTTTTATAGATCTGTTAATGGATTCATAGGTTTTCAATAGAGCTTCTGCCAGCAAGTTTGGATTTTTTTTGTGAGTCGCAACAAAACTGCATTAATTTACGTTACATGCAAGTAAAGTGGTGTAACACCGCTATCTTTGGCTGCGCAAGGTGCATCGCTGCCAAAGTCGGCACTCAGCCATACCTAAAAGTGCCTTTCTGTCTCCATTGGTCAATCTCAATCAGGACACTTTTTTTAAGAGGATAGGAAAATGGAGACTGTCTTATTTTTTGGCCTGTTGAAAAACAGATCCTGGTGGATCCTTTTTTTATAGTGCAAATCTATGACAACTGAATGCTATAGGGTAACCATCCCATTGCAACCTATTGTACCATCAGTTTGAAAGTCTTTTTTTTTTTCAGTTACCGTAATTTGCAACTTTAAATTTACACTTTTAAAAAAAGATAAAACAGATCCATTAAAAAATTATTGCAAACTCATACAAGGGATCCGTCAACAAAGTGGACTTCTAATCTTAAAAAGCTTCCTGCAAACAAAAAAAAGGGCATTTTAATAAGATGCAGTAATGTGGTGTGGATCTAGGCCTATTGACAATTATAGAATTATGCATTAGCCAGCTGCACATGAACAGGTCGAATTCCAGATGCGGGATCCCACACCGGAATCCACCCCTGTGCCCGGCTGGTGACCCCGCATACCTATCTTCTTTCTTTTCCATCTATAGTGTGGATGGTCCGGACGGCTCGCCATTGGACATGTACAGTACAGATTTTCCCACGTCGTCGCTACGCGATAAGGCGGGCACCGCGTTATTTACGCAATGTTAATTGCAGAAGGGCCATGGCTTGGACGGCTTGCATTGACTTCAATGGAAGCAGTCCGTTCGGACACCACACAAAGATATAGCAGAAAATCGCTATTGATTTCCACTTGTGTGCAGGAAAAAGCATTTTTCCATAGCATGCTATTTGCTGTGGAACCCGGGGCAGATGTCCATCCCGGATTTTGCAATGCTCGTGTGCAGGCGGCCTTAGAGAAAAAACACTGGAGCAGATTTATTAATACAGTCTCATAATTAGACAGAGACAGACATATTTAGACAGAGCAAACTTTAGCTAAGCAGCCTTAAAATGCACCAGATTTATGACAGAGACTCATGCTGAATGATAAATCTGTTATATATTTAGATACTTCTGTCGAACTTTATACCATCTAGATGGCTCAGTTTACGGCAGCTTTTGTGCCAATATCTTGGCATAACTTTTGACACACAATGGCAGATTTAGCCAATGCCCGCTTTTCCACCAAGCCATGCCATAGAAAAAAATGTGCTAAATGTACATTTTCAATAGCAATTCTGCCCCAGTGATTTCCCCTCTGGTGATTTGATGAGTACTGGCTTATATGAAGTCATGTTAGCACTCATGGTGCATGTATTCCTAAATGTTCATCCATTACTTCTGTGTAGAGACCGATTCAGGATTTAGCTAGAATGAAATGCCGACTGAAAGCTACTCGTAATGAAGAAGGCAGAATATGGAAAGCATTTTGACTTCAAGTAAAGTGCCCATATAGAATGAGCTATATGGTAGTAAAATCACCATTGTCCACCAGTTCTATGGTTTGAGGAACCCTCCCAACAAATCCCATTAAATGGACTCCTTTCACTATAAGATAATGGGAGATGAAGTCTAGGGTTACCTAAAGCCAGTCCTAAAATTTTAATTTGTAAATATACTTTTATCCTAGATTCGTCCGTGTGAGTCAAGCAGGTGAATGGTGAAGGTTACATACTAGAGTTGAGCGAACATACTCTGCCGAGCTTGATGCTCGTTTGAGCATTAGCGTACTTGATGGTGCTCGTTGCTCAAACGAGCATCAAGCTATGTTCGTCCCCGTCCCAGTTTTTGGCTCCTCCCCGCTGTGACGAGCCTGTTTTGGCCCCTCCCCACCATGACGCAGCGCGCATCAATGGCAAATTTTTTGTCTGGCAGGCAGGAGAGAGATAGAGAGAGAGAGAGAGAGAGATGGGGGGAGGAGAGAGAGAGAGAGGGAGAGAGAAACCTAGAGAGAAAAAAAGCTAGGCACCCAGCGTCCCATATACAAAAATGCTCGAGTCTCCCATTGTAGTCAATGGGGTTCGTTACTCAAGTAGAGCTCTCAAATTTTACGAAAAGCTCGACTTGAATAACGCGGACCCGAGCATTTGGGTGCTCGCTCATCTCTATTACATACATTTATCCCAATGTCAGGTCTCTGGTCCTTGCTTTTGTTCAAGGTAAACCAGATACTATGGAAACCCATTTCAAGCAATTATACTATGCAACATATAACATGAGAACGGTTTGAGAAATAAACACGCAATAGTAATAAAATTGTCACTTAAAATCTCAGCGTTAGGACCCCTGTGCGCCCTTCTGGGTTTATAGTGCCTTTGAATGCAAGTCCTTGTTATGTGTCACAGTCAAGGACTCTTCTGAAACAGGAGGGTTTTATGGTGCAATGTGATATTGAGTTATCTTTGATGTGTGCCAGCAAATTGCCTCTCAGCAACCAGTCTAGGCTCATTTAATGTGCTTATGCACATGTTTCTAAGTACAAAGCACTGTGCATAAAAAGAAACCTGGGAGCACTTAAATTGCAGGGAAATGTTTTCCTTTTCATGTACTGTATTCAACTGTGTACTTTAGCAATGGAGCTACCCCCCAAGTATTAAACACAGCCAACACACAAAACAAGACCCTGGATATTCCACAAACCAAATTTACAAGCTGTTTTCCTAGTAAATCTGTACCTTTAACCCCACCTGATAAGAGTGGAACAATTACTACTGAAACACTCACTAATAAATATCTCTTGTGCCAGACTACAGTGGAAGAGTCTTTAAACCAGAGAGCAGGAAAAGCAGCTACAGACCATTTATTCTTGACAATATTCACCATTGTTCGGGGTCGAAAACCAAGAACGTCACATAAATATATATAGATTTTTATCTAAGCTATGTCTCACACTTATTTCAACTTGTAAAAATGGAAACCGCGATGTTTTAAAGATATGTGAATGAACTGATGTTATTTTGGGGGATGACGTATTGCATTACCCTTACGTGTTCCTTTATAATTCAAGCTGAGCTAATTTCTTCCCCTGAAAGCCTTTAATGTTAGACCCAGAGAAAATATATTCTCCTTTTCCATGTAAACTACTTATCTGGGTGACTACTGCCTGCATAGAGGTCATTAGCATGCTTAGTTATCCAGAAACGGCTACTGATTTCTTTCTTTTTGTTTCTTGTCCAGTAAAAGTGTTATAGTGTAGAGCCACTCACTTAATGTGCCTACCAAATCATCTGCAAAGATGGCAGCAAAGTTGGGACTAAGAGCAGAGATCTCTGGGTTTCTTTAGGTTCAGGTTCTATAGATTAGGTTCGAAAACTGATATATTGGACTCGATTAATACGGGCGATACAGCCACTATTTAAAAAAATTAGACTTTAGAATCAAAGAGCTCTTTTGGAAACTATAGAAACTGTGTTTTCTTCTTTGCTAGTACAGTCATGCCTCTACTTTCGTCGCCTTCATCTTTTGCCGGTTTCCAGTTTCGACGATTCTTCAATGCAGGATTCTGACTCTTCCTTCATTGCCTGCTTCTAGTTTCGCTGGTGGCCGCCGGCTCCCGTGACCTGGCTTTCTAATAACATCCATTCATTGACTGGCTCAGCCAATCAGAGCTGGTGAGCTCTGATTAGCTGAGCCAGTCAATGAATGGCTATGACTTGGCATTGAGCCAGTGCCAAGAACCAATCACAGCAATCTTTTGCTGAAGGCAGGGTTCTCAATCCTCGCTTACAGCAATAGATGATCTGTCAGTGCAGGGGAAGCCTGGAGCAGTGCCAGAGACCAGCAGCCGGGACCCAAACGGCACCTGCAAGGTGAGTATTGCTTTTTTTTTTACATCTAGTGCAGCTAGGGTTTATTTTTGGGGGTAGGGATTTTATTTCAAGTCCTCCTCTGAAAATTGGTGTGCGGTACACGCTGCCAAAAACGCAGCACCAAGTTGTGCCGCGTTTTCAGCAGTGCTGAAACTGCTGCCAATTCATTTGAATGGGCGACGCAGGGCCGAAAACGCTTGTGTGAATAGCCTAATTGATATGAATGGGAGCGTTGTCCAGCGTTTAGCATTGCACTGAAAAAGCAGTGCTAAACGCTGTACAAAAATGTGGTTTGGTATGTCTAGAATGAATTAATTGGATTTACATTGATTCCTATAGAAATAATTGCCTTGAGTTTTATTGGTTTTAAGTTTAGCCAATGGCTTTCGGACAGATGACCAACGAAACTAGAGGTTTGATTGTATTTAAAGTTACAGAGGGCCACCATCTACTATTGCCTTTGCTTCCCGTCTTAATGGAAGGCTCATTGAGGAACATGGAGGTGCTGTAGGAAGGGTTTAGAGACATGGTCATCATTCTGTACTCTTTATCATTTATGGATCTCTATGATTGTTATTTTTGTATAAATGACCTTGCAATGAAGCTATCCCAACCACCACCATCATGGCCTAATATTTTTGGTAAAAACACAGAGCATCACTTGGCATTACCAGAGCAGTTGACTTCAAGAATGCAGTAAACAATATATTTACAACTCTGTTATTTTAAGAAAATAAAGATTTAGTAAGTAATGAAAAAAGTTGACGTAATATTTGCATTATTCGTTTTCTAAACTTGATGATTATAGAAATTGACAGTCAAAGGGCAGCAGATAAAAGCAGTTTTTTTATATTATACAGCTGGATGATTCTCTAAACCTGTTTTATATCACCAGACTAAACTTTGAGCCAGTACGGATTAAGGCACATCTTACCAAAAGGAAGACTTTATGGTTCTTTTTAAGCAATGCATAATAATTGCTTATGCAGAGTATTTTCATATAAAACAAGATATTGCCATAAAGGCCTATGTACCAATAGGGCAGTCCATGCAACTGATATGTCAGGGACTAGTTCAGGCTTTCCATCTTCATAGGTGCTCAATAGAGATGAGCGAGTATACTCGCTAAGGCACTTTACTAGAGCGAGTAGTGCCTTAGCCGAGTATCTCCCCGCTCATCTCTAAAGATTCGGGGAGCGGCGCGGGTGACAGGTGAGTTGCGGCGGGGAGTGGGGGGAGAGAGGGAGACTGCCGCTACTCCGTTCCTCCCTGCTTTCCCCCGCCGGCCCCAGAATCCTTAGAGAGGAGGGGGGATATAGTCGGCTAAGGCACTACTCGCTCGAGTAATGTGCCTTAGCGAGTGTACTCGCTCATCTCTAGTGCTCAACAAACTAGAGGAGAGGAAACCAGACCAGGAGAGGCTTCTACCAACCCAGTTTCCAATCGAAGGATGAGCACTCGGATGGATGAACAAGCATTGGGCATTCTTGATCCTAAATGGGGGACATATAATATAATGACATATGCCTGCAATGCCATTTATTTCATTAGAAGTTACAATTAAACTTTAGTTTTTATTCACACTACAGTTAAACAGGTCTTTTCCTCTGCTTTTATTGGGAATAAACAAAAATCAGTCAGAAAGGAAATGTTTGAGAAGCTTTTACTTTTTCCCTTTTCCTGGGGCATAACAGAGAAACTAATGTAATGGCATTATCATTCTTTATTCACTATTTGTTCCATTAACTGTAATTAATGTTGTAGTTAATCTATCTTCTAACGTTGTAAAAAAACATTTGTCAAATAGCGTTACACATAAATATTTTTCTATTTCATTAATTGCTTTGTAAAATCATCTCTATAGTCTAAGAAGTACAAGAATGGGCCAACACTGAAGTATCTACCAGTACTTAGTATAGTAGCTCTGAAAACAGATCATCACTGCCAGAAGTGTCAATTGAAGCTTCTGGGCTCCAATGCAAAATCTTTAACAGGGCCCCCAACTATAATGCTTACTATATGGAGAAGATAGGCCTCATGGGCCACCTAAGGGTCCTGGGCCTGGGAGCAACCATATTCCCTGCATCCTGTTATAATCTCATTATCAACAAGTAAAGGTGTGCTTTTACAAACCAAAATCTATATTTCTGCAATTAAATGAACCATTTGAAGTCATTTTGGTCAACCCCTGGCCGGGTTTATTAAAGAAAGTTTGGTAATTCCATACAATCATTTACACAATGGTTAGCGCTGTTACTTCGCAGTCTTGGAGTCCTGGATTCAAATCTAACCATGTCCAATATCTACAAAGAGTTTGTATGTTCTTCCAGTGCTTGTTTTTTTTAAGATACTCGTCATGTATGACTGATTAGTTGAAACAGTCCAGGACAATAAATTCTGCAGCTTAACACAAGATCGCACTGGAGGACATCTTTGGCCAAATGTGAGATACTTTAATGGATTTCAACCATGAACTGTGATAGTGGCATAAAGGTATCACCTGAAATGCACAAACCGGTCCAGCAACTGAAGCGGAGCATCCGCGCTGAAAAGGGCAACCACACTGCGGGAGAGAGGCTTGTACCAAGTCTGAAATGAGTTAATGACGCTGGCAATATAACACCAAGCCACAGAGCACTAGAGTGCTGGAGAAGGAATTCACTAAAACTGAGTACAAAACTTCAGAAAACAGAACTGCTGAGTACTAAACCACACTGGTCCACGGGACACAGCGCACAGGGCAGAATACCCTCTTACAGAAGGGAGCCAGCTAGAAAACCATTACAAAGAACCCGATAGACTGGCTGGACTGAAAGACAGCCCTACCAGCCTATCAGCACTAGATCCAAGGGGAGATGTTACTCCCTTTGTGTCCAGTTCAGAACGACACTGGGTATGGTTAGTGGATGACATCATGATATCACCCTGGATCAGCGCCAGATACCAGGAAGTTACAGCGCCGTTAGCACCATAACAGTGCTTCGTTTTTCTTGCTCAGTCCAAAAAAAAACTACCAGGTAAATTGGTTCCCTATGAAACTGGGGCTAGTGTGTGAGAGATAGGGAAATTAGATAATGAACCCAACTGTATATATAAATATGTCCCTTTAAGTCCATACAAGGTATTTTATCAAACTACAGAGTTATATGTAAAATAGCCCGTATGCATAACCATGGATATAAACTGCTGGGAAGTACAAACACGGAAGATATATTTTTAGCTGCCATTGTATCTAAAAATAGATGTTATGTTTTTTTTTGGACGTAGATTATGAATCTGTGTAAAACCAAAAAACCTTCCATTGCGTAAATGCTTGTTAGAGCTTCGTTTTTTTAAGGTGCTTTAAATCCAAGATGAAAAGCTGCATTGAATCATTCATCTACAAATTAGTGTCAGATTGTTTGCAACTCATACTTTTTAATTCAGGATTGTTGTTGGGTTGGTTCCCAGAGCTTGCTAAAACAAGAAGAGTACCATATGCGTTAACAAGTCTAGTCAAAATACGAACTTCATTTGATCAACCTCATGAATTACTTTTCCTAATCAGATCTGTACAACTTTCGATAAGGAAGTCTTGTGGATACAAGATCTGAAATGTCACATCCTGAAGAATTTGAAAACAGATGCTTGAGATGAACCAGAGATAGATGTCAGTCCTGGACAGATACTGTAGCAATGCACACAGAAATACGTCCTTACAAACTAAAGTGGGATTCCCATAGTGTTCAGCACAGCAAATTTACTACAAAGCACATTTGGGTATACAGGTCTGTGTCACACAACTGTGAGGAGACATCCAAAAAGTTTATTTTTCTATATTGAAAGTTCTGTTCACATCTGTGCCGGATGTGTTGCACGATGGGCACCGGCGACAACCGATATACCACATAGAGTTATAACGGGATCCATTGGATTCTGAAAAACTTTCCAATGTGTTGACATAGAAAATAATGATGCATGTGCCATCAAAGATGTGACAACAGTCTAATAATTAGTAAAATTAAAGGGATTTCCAGGTCCATATTGACAGCCTAGGACTGCCATTGATCAGCACAATGAAAGTAGTGAGGCACTTTGCCGTATTTCACTTTAAAATTCAATGTACCCTTTCTACGTATTGTATATACGTCAACATTTAAAGGGGGTTTTCCCATAGGACTAAGTGGTGGCCTATTACCAATATATGCCATAACACTTTGGAGGGGTTACAACTTTAGGGACCTCATGAGATCCTTAAAGTGGGCTTCTGAACAACACTGGGTTGACAGTGATGCTATGCAGAACATTATCACTATATTATAGGGACAACAGAGGTCTTATTGGTCAGACCCCTAACAATCAGTAAGCAAAGGCATATCAAAGTGTTTGAGCCTAAAACCAAGTATAGTTTGGTAGGCATGTAACTAACACCTACCATTTGTGAGACTTCTACCTCTTCTCAGACTCCCTTATATGCCATTGTTGCGTAAAGAGCCTGATTTTTTATTGTCTATGAGAAAAGGGAACAAATAGGAAATCCAACAGATATGTTCCAATACGTTGTAAAATTTTCGTTTACGATATCAAGTGCTTCCAATTACTGAGTCATTCATGTCTGTGTTGATCGGTGTCACGAAACCTAATTACATCCACTACAATTCATAGTTGAAAAACAATAAAACAAAGTCCAAGGAGGGTAAATTATTTTTATAGGCACTCTATAGAATGCAGAAACGACACAAGAACAATACATAGGTGCTAGTGTTACAAACGTGTTATTTAGTCAATGCTATATCTGTAGTACACATATCTGAGGCTTTTGTGATACTGCTATACGTCGTTTATTGAAAAAAATCACTTCTTGCCTTCTACCCCCCAAAAAACCCCATGGATATTTCCAGAAGCGTAACTTAAAGCTTCTGGGCCCCAATGCAAAACCTGTAACAGGGCCCCCAACTGTAGTGCTCTATTCATAGTACTGGGCTTCCTCTATGGAAAAAAGAGGCCTTATGGGTCCCCTAAGGCTCCTAGGCCCGGGTGCAACCGTATCCTCTGCATCCCCTATAGTTACGCCCCTGGACATTTCCATAATGACAAAAGAACAGCAAGACTTCACATTTTAGAATCTGGAATTAGGTATTTGTAAAAAAAAACCAAAGTTGCTACATAATAATATGTCATTTAGGCTGGGGGCCCACAAGTGGATTTTTGCTAATGGACAATCTTAGCCTTCGATCTCGTGCTGTTTGCTTCCTCCCTTTCAGGCATTGCTTTTAACTGGAGCCAGATCATTAGAAGGAATGAAAGTATAGAGTGGAGGATCCAAATATGAAATGTTTGTCTGGCAATCACAGTGACTTCAGTGAGGTTTTATAAATAAACTCTTAGCGAAGAAAAGGATGAGGGTTTGTCCAATTTATAAAACTATAAACTACTAGTGATTAGAGAGCAATTAGTGGAATTAAGCTATAAAGTCTATTAAATACCAGAAGACGCCTCAGGAGAAACAGGTTTACTTATTATTATTAGTGTGTTTATAACTTGGCTATACAGGCCAGTTAGTGCAAATTCCTCTGGTAGCCCAGTGATCTGTGTTAATGATGGGTAAAGTACTGGGATATGATACATCATTTACTGTATTTGTGTTACCTCTCCGGAGTGCACCATCCATAAGGAGAGTAGGAGCGCTTCCTCAGGCGGCACTGGGGTTGCCACTTTTTCCACCCAAAACTACTCGTCAGGCTTAGGGTGTATGTACACATGACAGTCTTGTGGCATTTTACTGCTGTACTTTTGCATAAATCACAGTAAATATGTCCCAAAAGCAGTATGACAAATACAGCCGAACATAGCTGGTTACATGATTTTGTACTTAAGGCCACCTGCATTGCGGAATCTGGAGTGGGTGTCCGCCTCTGGGTTCCGCAGCAAATACCGCCCATAGCATGCTATGGAAAAGTGATTCTTCATGCATATGAGCGGAAACCAATTGTGGTTTCTGCTAGCAGATGAAAAATCACAGCATGCTCCATTTTCGTGCTGATTCCGCGCGGATGGCTTCCATTGAAGTCAATGGAAGCCGTCCGATCCACAGCCCTTCCTCAATTCCCATTGCGGAAAGTTCACGGATTCTGTGTCATTGCAAGGTGATGACGCGGGAAAAGCAGGAGTTTAACAATAAAACTGTACTGAGCATGTCCGATGGCGAGCCGTACAGACCATCCGCAGGACAGATGAAGCAAAAAGAAAGGGCTGCTGCCAGGGCTGGATTCTGCTGTAGGATTCCGCATTCGGAATCCGACCAGCTCGAGTGCATGCGACCTAAGTCTGCGAGATTTAGATAGATTGAGGATAAGCCCATATGAGATTTTACCTGCACAATCAGAATGCAGTAGCGGGCATGTATACATTTAATTACTTAGTTTTTTCATGGATCACTAATCCGCATCCATGTTTAACAAATCTCATTCCCCTGCTGCAGAAATTGATCTATGGCACAGATTTTAAAATTTGCCGCATGTCAATTTCAATTTTCTACCATGGTTTCACTCCTTTCAGTGGAGCAGGGGAGAAATCTACAACAAAATCTGTATCATTACACACGTGGATTTGTCATGGGTATATGGTAAAATCTGCTGCGTTCGGACCTACCCAAACTCAGTCTGTATTCTCCTTCTCTGACATCTACTCTTGACTTTCGGGCTGTGCTGTGGGCATGTCCATCTGCTGAATGTGAGCGTCTTTAGCACTTTGCTGCCGTACCCGCTACATTTTCCCATTTGTGCTAGTCTCACATGTGACCTAGCCCTGTCACTGCTACCAATCTTAGGGCTGGGCCAACCCAAATAGGAAGCATAGTGTCTTAATAGTCTAAATTAGTATATTCTAATTAGTGTTAATATCTGCTGTAATGCATCTACAATTAAAAAAAATGGTGTAAATAGTCTTGAGCAAATATCCTACCGTTTTGTGTATACAGCTCCTATGCAGACTTACAGCATGTGTCTCCATGAAAGCCCTGTATGTAGTCTGACCCTGATCTCATGGGGCTGATGGAAGGAAGTCATACAAGACTGCAGGATCAGACCACACACAAGGTTTGTTGGTTGTCTGAAACAATGGGGACACATTGATCTGCAGAGGAGCTGTATACCCAAAATGGGAAGATTTTTATCATTCAGGCTATTTGCAAAGTTGATTCCATGACAATAGGGACACATGCAGATGTGCCGACTTATGCTCAGATAAACACTTCCAGTGCTTCTAGTGTAGTACCAGAGAGGGAACTAGATTACCATTGCTCTGTGGCATTGGGGTATGGATAACTAGGCAAGATTTATGAAGGTGTCTTCAAATTGGGACTTCATTACTCCATGCAAGAGTTTTCTTTTACCCCTTATCACTCATGTTGCTATTAAGCATACATTAGAAATTGATTACAGTGCTGTAAAGTGGTGTCTCGTATATAAAATGTGCAGTTTACCTTTAAACAAGATACTAGGTACAATGAGATTGTCCGAAATAATCATCTTATTATCCCCTGCCAATATGGACAGCTAAATATATAAGCTTGAATATAAATAACTCTGAATTAAGAACTTGTTGAAGTAATCCTGTGGATTACAGGTGAGAAACTGCAAGACGTATCTCTAATCATCTCAGTTAATATCTCCTAATCAAGTACCAACATGTTAGCCTGAAGGCTGGAGGCTGGAGCCGTTCTCATTTAAATAATGCAAGCTGGGGCATGTAGCATCATAGGGGATCAGCGCGGAGGGGACTGTTAACTCTATGAAAAACAACAGGTATTTTGGATTACTAAAGCCATGGAAGACCTCAGTAAAAGACGGCGAAGAATCCAGATTCTAGATATGCTAATCATTCTGCAAAACTGCATCCATTACTAGAGATTTGTAAATTGTTTCATCGGTTTTGAGATTTACCAATTTCAAGATGCAACTTTTGAATGGAGTTAATCCTCCCATTTCCAGTAATGGTTAAAGATTTGAAAGCAAGCAAGTAAATTATGTACTAGGAGGTTAACACAGGAGCACAGAGGGGAAGCAGTAACACAGGACCGCAGGATCAGGCTACGTGCGGCTTGTTTGTAATCTGTAATCATGGAAAAGTAATTCTGCATAGGAGTTGTAGGCACAAAAGGTACGAGAGTTTTCATGAAGACCTTTTTGTGAAATAGCATTTTTTTTATATGAAAGGCATTGGAACAGTAGAAAAATGACTGCAAGAGTTTACATACCCTATAAAGTTATAGTGACTGTGTGCACCATGTATCAGAATATTGCTTTCAGGGAACTCGAATATACTTAAAGGAAAAGTATCATCAAAGAGTAACCTATTGTTTAAATAATGCTTTTATGGTAAAATATATGTTTTTAAACTTTGGTTTTTTCTTCTACTTTTACATGTCATTATCTACTGGATAATAACAAATACTCCAGAAATCTTGCAGTTTTCACACTGGCTACTAAGCCTAATAATAAGTCTGACACTTCATGCTTTGTGGGGATCACTTGTCAGCAGTCACCTCTTTATCATCACAGGCAGGATTACAAGGAAAGGTGGCATCTATATGTAGATAACATAGGATTTACAGTAAGTATAGTAGAGATACCCGTCAGCACCACCAAATTTAAACCCATGCAAGGGTCGAGCAAATTCATGCAGTAGCTGAAGAAGCCAGGAGACCAACTCTTACTCCCGAAGAAAGTATCCAATCTGAAGAAAGAACTTCAGCAGCATCAGCCGTGCTAATCAATTCGAAGATTTTATTCCTCCATCACAAATAAAATCTTCGTATTGATTAGCACCGCTGATGCTGCTGAAGTTCTTTCTTCATATTGGATTTACAGTATGTGATGGTCACAGCTCACCTCCTCCTCCTCACTGCACAACAACCTCTACATAAGTCACAGAGCATGTCTACAACAGTCTCCCATAGAAGTCAGTGAGTCCCCCCTCAGGTCTATAGGTCCCTTTGGTTCACGTGGCTGCTGTAAAGCAGAATGATTATAATAGCAGCTCAGGCAAGATGGCAGCCCCCATGGTCATGTACAGATATATAATAAAAAAAATCTATTAGAAAACTAAAAAAGATCAGAAGAATGAATGTCTTAGCATCTAATATTAATCTGTATTTCTATAGTGCCAACATGTTTTACAATTCAGAGTACATATGTACATAGACATTGTGCCATGCCTCTTGGTATTCTCCATGGAAATGTATGAGCACATTCACATTCGCCCCTCATGTCAGTAGGGTGGGACCCTAAATATTCCCACACAGTTAACAGGACAATGTCAGTGTGTGTTATCAATCTTCAAAGGAAGAAATGATCAGCACACCCGTTCCCCCCTGCTAAAAAAAACCCTTCATCGGTGTATAGGGTAGCAGCGCTGGCTCACAGGCAATAAATAATCCACAAGAATTTTATATCCAGGACTCAGTGCTATGATTAACAGCTCTATGTAGCTCAAGACGTGTAAGAAACTGTAGATTTTAATTTTATACCATTTGTCCTGAAATAAAGATTTAAAGCTTCTATGCATCGAATGCTAGATATACACTACTTCTTCTGCATTATTTGCTATTAACTCCTTCCTGCCCTATGATGAAAATACATTAAAGGAGGGAAGGGGTTCATGCAAAATGCCGTACATGTACAGTTGTAGTGCGGGCTTAGGAGCCCACAGCTGGGGTCCCACTGCAAGAGCTGGGGTGGGATTGCAGAGAACTGCGATCCCTGCCGTTAAGACCTTACATATCACAATCAATGTTAACAGAGGAAGTGAGCCCCCTCTGTGACGTCATCAGCCCTCGCCATCCAATTGCAGAGGAACAATGGGTTGCCATAGCTTGTGATAGCTAAGAACAGAGACAATACACTGATTACAGAAGTACTGCAATGCATTATCTAAGACATCATAGCATTGCAAGTTCAAGTTTCCTACAGGGACATAAAAAATAAATAAATACCGTATATACTCGAGTGTTAGCCGACCCGACTATAAGCCGAGTTAATAAGTTTTACCACAAAAAACTGGGAAAACTTATTGACTCAAGTATAAGCCTAGCTACACTCAAGTATATACTAGGTAAAGAAATAGTGCAATACTCACCTCACCTCCCACTGTGTCCCCTCCCTGTTCGGCTTTGAATTCCCCCGCCGTCAGCGCTGTGTAAGTAAGCGCTGTGATTAGATCGAGTGCCAGCCATTCACAGCTGGAGCTCTATAAAGCAATCACAGCCATTCAGTGATGTCATCCACTGAATGGCTGTGAATAATTGAGCGCCGGCTGTGATTGGCTGGCACTCTATCCAATCACAGCGTTTACTTACACAGCGCTGACAGTGGGGGAATTAAAATCTGAGAAGGAAGATGACAGCGGGGAGAATTCTCAACCAGCTTACCGCACTGCCGGGGGGACCATCGCGCCAGGGACACAGACGCAGGCTAGGAGGTGAGTATTGCGGGTTTTTTGGTTGTTGTTTATTTACCTCACTCAAGTATAAGCCGAGGGGGGCTTTTTCAGCATAAAAAAATGTGCTGAAAAACTAGGCTTATACTCGAGTATATATGGTAGATAAAAATAGTTAAAAAGTATACAAGTTTTTAAGAAAAAAACTTTTTTTTGCACACTTTTCCTTTTTTTTTATATAACAACCCGTATGACACATTGAACACATTTTTCACCCAACACAATAAATATTTTTAAAAAGGTGCCAAAATGCATTTTTTTGTTAATTTTGAATCCCAAAATGTGCAATAAAATTTATCAAAAAAGTTATATGTACCCCAAAATAGTACCAATAAAAACTACAGCTTGTCATGTAAAAAACAAGTCCTTACACAACTCTGTCGATGCTAAAATAAAAAAATATTTGAAAATAAGGAAGATGGAACAATACCTCTGCAGCGCCACCTATTGAATGGCAGCATTCCTTCAAATCAACCTACGACTCTTTAAATAAGTCTTTAAAACAATGACTGGGTATAGGAAACCAAGCCAGACAACCATACACGGACAGCTGTTTCGTGGTATTTGCCCCTTATCAATGTGCAGTAAGTTTCTGGCTTGTATGGTGAGAGGCCTGTAACGTGGGTCAGGACCAAAATAAAAAATGTTATGTATCTTTGAATTTAGTGACCAAAAAATTATTTTCCGAAAAAGAGTTTTTATGGTGCAAAAGTGGAGAAATCTAAAAAATACAGAATAGAATTTTGGTATTAACATAATGACCTACAGAAAAGCCTTATCATGCCATTTTTAAGGAGATTTTTCACCCTGTCACCCCCTCAAAAACAAATAAAATTTATAAAATACTTTATATGTACCCCAAAGTGGTACCAATAAGAACTACAGCTCTTTACACAATGAACTAACCCTCATATGGCTATGTCGATGGAAAAATAAAAAAGCTATGAGCCTTGAAATGTGGAGATGAAAATCTAAAAAAATCATTGTCTCTTGAAGAACCAAACTAAACCGTGCCCTTAAAGCGTTAATCTACATTGCATTTCTATTTCTAAATAAATGTCCATAATGGACAATTTTTCAGTTTGATTGACAATTTCTGATGATAAAAAAAGCTTGCTATCCAAATAAAGTGATTTAAATTAGAATTAAGAGATTGTCCCACATGAAAAAAGAAGAGCCCCCCTCCCCGCTTCATGTCCTAGTCAACAAGGCAGCCATCTGTCTATGCCAAGGGTAATTAGTATATATACTAAAAATTATTGATCTTGTCTGATCTCCCACTCAGTAAATGTGTTCCTCACATTGCTAGGTCTAGATGCACTGAAGGTTTGTCTAGCACAGCCGATTACATATGGGTCATTGGTCATGGTAAAATGTTGTTAAAACCATTATTCCATCTTCTAGACCAAGAAACATGATAAAATACGAGCTTCTGTGCTTATGGTTTTCAGGTAAATCCAACAATTACAGTTGAGGAGCTGCTGGTGTTGCTTGAATTGTCCTTAATCTCTTGGATTCATCTCGCTCTTTCTCATTGACTTCTTTTTGGCTTCTGACGCTATGTTCCAACAGAAGATGAATAATGCTGTCCAAGTTTATATATGGTATTGTAAATAGTTATTCCACTGCTGATACTAGAGAATGTGAGAACATATCCTTTCAAGGTTACATCAGACATACAGTAAAGTGCTTTTATACATTACACATTTAGCAAACTGTTCACAAAATATAGATGATACTTCTGATTTCTGCTTATCTCACCATACAGTGCGCATCAACAGGATATGTACTGGAAGTATGGAAAGGGCTATCGGACCATGAGCCAAGACTCCTACCCAAATATGTCTGTATGTTGAAAACCAATATAAATAATATTTGACTATATTCATCTTCAGGAGAGTAGCTTGGGGACTGATGTTGTATGCCAGTGAATGTGCCATTAAATGTTTTTGTCTTGGCCGGCGTGCTTAAAGGCACTCTGTAAGCTATTTTTAGCTATTTTTATAGCTGCTAAGTAGCCCGTCCATTGTAAAATTAGAGGGGGGGACTACTTAGTGCCCTGGTCAAAGCACTCACTCTAAGGGAGCAATGGGGAGGTAAGTATAACACTTACATCCCTTGAATCAGCGGGTCACCTACTTTTAGCTTATAAGCTTAGCTTGTAGGTGACAGATTCACTTTAACTTAAAGAAACTTATTGGTTGAAAGTTGAGTTGGCCGAAATGTCAATTGGCTGAAAAGTCAGTTGACCGACAACTGTTTCTCTGGACCCCCAAACACATGTTCACTTGGCTCAGTCAAATCTGCATGTGTTCTTAATAGGAGGAAGAGAATGAGCTGAAGCCAGACACTCTGGAGACACCTCCTTTAGAAGAAAAGATTGGGCATGCTAAAATCCAAGAGTTGAGACATCTCTATACACATTAGATGATCAGCTAATCTAGGTCGAAATCGACAGCCTGAATTTAAGTTTTTTGCAAGACTGCTGCGAAAGAGCAATAACAAAGTATATGATAAGTTTTGACGTAATACAGTAATAATTGTAAAGCAGAGTTATGTCTTTAGTTGGGTTCTTCTTCTAATATTACATTTTCATTTAAAATAAGAAACTATTCGGGGGTCGTCTGGAAGAGGACAAAAGTTCTATTTACATAAAGCATTTCAATCTTTAATGTATCTTGATGGACAGAACTAGAGATGAGTGAGCATACTCGATAAGGCTAACTACTCGAGCGAGTAGGGCCTTATTCGAGTATCTGCCCGCTCGTCTCTAAAGATTCAGGGCCGGCGCGGGTGACAGGTGAGTTGCGGCAGTGAGCAGAGGGGAGCAGGGGGGGAGAGAGGGAGAGAGAGATCTCCCCTCCGTTCCTCCCCGCTCTCCCCTGCCGCCCCCCACCCCCTGCCAGCAGCCGAATCTTTAGAGACAAGCGGGCAGGTACTCGAATAAGGCACTACTCACTCGAGTAGTTTGCCTTATTGAGTATGCTCGCTCATCTCTAGACAGAACCCTTATGCACATCAATTATTTACTGGTTCAAAAACATAACAAAAAATAACAAGTGTGAATGCAGCCTAATTGGGAGAAAAAGTGAAGTAGTTGCCCAAATTAGGAATTTTCCCAATGTGCCATAAACTATGGTCATACCAACATATGGGCTCAACATATGCCAAAACATATGGATAGTATACATTAGTATACTTTTTTTTGCTTTCTCGGGAAGCATAGTCAAGGACATTTCTCTGTTCTGTTTTAGGTTTTTGAAATGGACAGATTAGGTACATTGGGGTAAAATGATTATATTATTCACTATTCAAAACCCAAAATGAGAGAATAATTTGTAACAGTCTGCAATATCTGTTTAAAAAACGGAAACCAAATATAACAGAAGCAAATGAAAAGATTTCCTTTTTTTAAAAACCCATAGAAATCAATAGGGAAAAAAACGGAAACTTTTAATTCCAGTTCAATTCAATTTCTCTGACCCAGAAACGGAATAGAGTGAAACGGAAATCCCTAACAGGGGTTAAAGCTGTGTGAACAAGCAGTTATAGTATGGTAATAGAGCTAATCTATATGTCCAGGAGTTTAATACAGCATATTGCGCATGTGTTGTTTTCATGTTTGAATTGCACACAGACTACCAGGTGCCGTCTTTTAACGGTGGCTAAATTTAAAGGCTAGTTACCTCTGCCTCCTATATACATCAGGCAAAGGTGAACAGTTTAAGGCCGAATTCACACAGGCAATTTCGTATTACAAATTCTGCGTTCATCATCCACGCGGACAATCTACGGTAAAACGCAGGCATTGAAAAGCATGCATTTTCGATTTTTTGTTCAAGCTCACGGATATGAATTGCCTATTCAGCGAGAGGAAGAAAAATCACAGCATGCTTATTTTGCTGCGGAATCCACACAGACGGCCTATATTGATGTCAATGGAGACGCCTGACCCGCAACCCATATGAAATTAACATTGTGTATGGGCTGCGGGTACCCGCGTCATTGGTAAGCAACGGCACAGGAAATATGATTAAAAAAAGGGGAAAAAGCATGTATTGCGCATGGCCACCTGCTAGCCTCTGTGGTGGTCAGCCGCTGTACAGTTAATGGAGGTATGGTCACCGGCTGGGCTCACAACCGGAATCTGCTGCGGGCCTCCCGCATACAGAATCCAACATGTTTGTGTGAGCCCAGCCTAAGAATTGGCCGGTACTCTTGGGCAACAGTTATGTGCTTGTCCCCCAAGCTAAAATTTGCCAGCCAGCCCCTGATCAGCTGTTCTAGACAACTAGTCTACTTCCCTTCTATAATTTCATAAATCTCCCCTAATAAATTTACCAATGTTAATTACAATATAAAACTTACAATTTCAGGACATACAAAATGATTTATGAGCAAATGAAAGCGCAGGAGAAACCTATAGCTACTATACATTACATGTTCATGTCCTGTTTTTTAGAACACAAATATAGAATTTTAGATTTGTCTTGAGCCGCTACTCCTGAGAACATCATTCCTTCTAATTGGTATTCAAGTAGATTCTCCAACAATACAAATTATTCTCTCATTATGGGTCATGAATAGTGAATAATTAATCATTTTATTCCAATGCACCTAATCTGTCCGTTTCAAAAGCCTAAAAGACAGAAATAAACACGTACATACTGGTCCTTGAGGGCTTAGTCACATGGGCGCATCGGCGCCCGTGTTACTGCAGGTAACAGATGGCCGCACTTCAGGGCGGTGCTATCGTTGCTATGGAAAGCGCCGCCCCCCTCTCCACAAGCGGAGAATCATTGTGATTTTCCGCTCGCGGCATGCTACGAATTTCCACGATTCTCCGCGGTGAGCCTATCTGTCAGATAGGCTGACAGAGGAGATCCGTCTGCCGGCTCCTGCTCCTGGACTGTGGCTCCCGCGGCGGAGATCCGACCCGTGATATCACAACGCCCATGGACAGGCAGCCTAAGTCAGGAGATAGATGTTACAATACCCCAAATATGCTTAACACCAAACAGACTTATCTGACAGTATTACATAACAGGAGCCGCCAACTTGACCAAAAATGCCTGCAGGCTAGAAGCACAGCTGACATCTTCCAGAGGGGGAGCCAAAATAAATGTGTACAGACTGGCGCTGATTGGACGTCTGGGACACACGCCTACCAGATGACCAATCCATCCACACACCAGCAGAGAGGTGCTAGTGTTGGCATCTAATGCAGGAATGACAGTGACCACATGCTAGCATGTGAATCATAGTGGCCGGAGCTGATGCCACGACGTCACCCCAGGCCAGATCTGACATGGCTATCATACAATCACTAAACAACTAGGCAGATTAGCTTTTGTGGCTTCTAGGAAAGCCAAGTGATGTCCAATGTTGGAGCTATAATGGCGGCCACAGTAGTTGTCACACATTTGTCTAAGAAACAAATTTAAAGCAAGTCTCTGGTCCTGGCCAGTTAAAGTAGCATCTTAGACTACTGACGCATACTAATATATAGTGTGAATCAGATAGTCAGAGAAGCGGTTCAGCCATCTTTGTTTGTCCAGACCCGGACAGTCACTTTAACTCCAAAACGGAGTACTTTTTTAAACAACTTGATAGACGAGCACCACTCAACGACAAATACCTGTAAGACATTTTCTACGTAAGTGGAAAATGACTCCTCTAGTCACTAGAATCAACAATTGCTTGCAATATGATAAAACTCTTGTGCAGCCATAGCTACCGCTGAAAACTAAATACACTTATCTATCATGTACTAAATGGGAGAAAGATAAATACAGAGAGAGGTTAATATAATCTCTTCAAAGCTTAGTGTGATTAATTGTATTAAAGATGTATTTCATTTAGATGCACGTCTTCTACTGATTGCACAGTGTCTCGGAACTTGGCTCCACATTGCAGCTCTGCCAATGGAAACCTGGAGACTGAGAAGCAGATGTGAGCTACACTTAATCAGCTGGGACTGATGACTCGGGAATAAAAACTGCAATCTAACTGAAATGTTTTGACTAAAAGAACTAGTGAAAAGTAAGGTGCAGAACCGCTACACATATATCTTGTTTACAGATGGTCCCGCAGTCACACAATGACTCTACAGCACTATTCTCACAATACTACATTTTCTTTACTACATGTTGCCATGTAAACGCTCTTAGTGAAAAGAAGTCTGTCCTTGTAAAGTTTCATATCCTGCTCTAAGCAGCAATACACCTCAGAATACAGATAGCTCAGTCGGGGCCAGAAGGAACAATAGGGGTTATACATATACTAGATATTAGTATTATTTATAGTACTAGTGTTTCTGGTGGCACAATGCGCCACTTACTAATATAATATATAGTGAATGGGATTGTTACAACACTGGACAACAGTTGACGATTAGATGAAGGTTTAACTGGGATTGGCGGCATTAGCACTTGAGATGACATGATATCACGTTCAGGAGATGTGAAAATAGTGGTAAAGGACTATGCATCAATGTTGGTCAATATGTGCCACCAGCTATGTATGTGGATATTTGTGAGGTGTCATTTATTTGAGTCTTCACACATGTGTTGTTAGGGTGTGCTGCTGGGATCTGTAGTACTAAGGTTCCTAGCAGCACAGCTCCACAGGTCAGGGTTAATTGAGCTGGCTAGGTGTGGTATTCTCCAGCAGCCAATCTCCTTTAGCCTGCAGCACATATAAACCCAGCTCCTGTCAGTAGTTGTTGCTGGTCTTGTACTGTTTGGATGTATCTGTTTTGTTCCCACTCAGATCTGTGTTTGCATGTAGGTCTGTTGTGTCTCTCTGCTTCCCTAAAGATGGTTTGGACACCTGTAGTCCTAGTCTGCAGCACATGCAGCTCCTCTCTTCCCTCCCCCTGACAGGTGCGGCCTCCTAACATCTTATGTCTCGCTCTGTATGTCAGTTGGTGGATCCCTGACACTGTTCCCTATGTCAGCACGGTGGCTGACCGTCTATTCCCCCTTTATGAGGACACTTGGACTTGCTGTGAGTTTCATCTGTGTGCATGTGAGCTCTGGGTGGAGTCCGTGTGGTTTGCACTATATGTTGTAGTCTGCTGTGAGTCAGTGCCTGTAGAGTCAGTGCCTGTAGAGTCAGTGCCTTGTTGTCTGTCCTGTGCAGCTTGCTGTTTGACTTTTTTTTGTTTTGTCCTATTGCAGCTTGCGATGTGAACTGTGTCTGGTGCTGCTGGACTCCTGGTTAGTGTAGGGACTAGTATTTTAGCCAGGAGCCATGAAGTGGCCCTCTAGCTTCCACATTTTGATCAAAATGTCAACTAATACCTGGTATTTATATTTAGCTTTACTATCTGCTATTAGTGTTTGCATTTTGGCTGCTGCATGCTGTGTTTTCTGGCTCTGTGTGTCCTGTTGTTCTGTTCCTGTGATGTGGCATGTTTATGTATCCTGTTCTGGTGCATGGTTCCAAGGATCAGTTAGGGTGCAGATCCGAAGACCACTGGGCCGCCCTTTATTGGGGCGATGTCCCCACTTAGGTAAAGCCATGTCATCCTCCCTGTAGTTCAGGGCCAGTTTTCTGAAACCCACGTGTTTTCTTCTTTGGTCACGATCGTGTTGGCCCCGTGCTTAGTTGCCCACGTGATCATAACAGGTGTGCAGTTGTCTCAGCCAGCTACAAACTGCCAGACTGAGTACTGCTGTATCCATAGCAACTGAAGCCGCAGGGGTTTTTTGGGGAATGTAGTGCGCACATAATCCCTCATTCAGTGCAAAAGGATAAAGAACCTGTGATGACGTCACCATCATGTGAGCAGGGGGCGGAGCTAAGAGCTAGTAACTGATTAGATGATGATGACATCATTACAGGTGCTGTCAGCACACAGCTGCTGTCAGGTTCTGCATGTAACTCACACAGCACACACGGACTCACGGACAAGTGGTTGTTAGCACTTTGATTAATTGTTGTAATGGAATATAGTAGACTAAATATGCCAGAAAAAAAAGGCAGACTCATATTCTCAGAAGACAAAGGGACAACGGGCTGCAATTTGTTGTGCCCTGTCTTTATATGTACTATAAATCAAATAAAGTTACAGCCAGAGAAAGTCATACAGCAATGGGAACTTCTCCATGTATACTGATAGCCACTTGCCTCCCTAAGTAAAGTGGCTGTCAGATGTCAAACTATTTAAAGTGATGACCAAATGCCTCATTATAGAAATCCGTCTTCATGCCTCACTATGGAGAGGAAAATTTCCACAACCAAAGCGTTTTTGAAAAACGTTGCTGATTCTAAATCCTCGGCATGCCTATTTATGCTGCAGATTTCAACCTTTGAAATCCAAGGGTTAAAATCTGCAGCAGATCTGCAAGTAAATCCGTGGCAAATGCACCCCAGTTTGGTGTGGATTTGGCCACTGTGGTTTGGTTCGTATTTGCTGTGGGTTTTCCACTCCAGAAATTACTCAGCACTTCTGGACTGTGGAGGGGGCTTAATGAAATAAAAGGAATATAAAAGAAAAAATATAAAACTATATTTCAGTGCAAACATTTTTTTTAACTATAGCCATTCCTAGTAAAAATCTTCAGCCCTTCCACCTATCCATATTTATTTTTAAAGAAGCTCAAAAAAGTAGTATTATTTTAAAAAGTACTTGATAAAATCACTGTGAGTCTGGCTTAAAAAATCCTTTCTAGGGAATTGCATTATTAGTTTTCAGCCTTCCACATAAATGGCTGACTATGTAATACTTGGGTTGGATGCATCCACCAGACCAATGGCGGCTCTTTGTCTTTTGGCAGCATTCCATACTGGCTGATAGACAGGCCACCCTGTCTATATCTATGAGTCCTAAAAGGGTATATGGAAAGGCGTTGTCTTAGTAAAACAGCCCCTTTAATTAATTATCTATGCATGTGGTTTGGACCTTGATATCAGTAAAACAAAGCTTCATATAAAAACAAAGTATAAAAGAAGTGCAAATTCAGTCTAGCTGCACCCTGTACTGTACTTGGCTGTACATCTTTTATATGTTTGTTCCATTTCTTTCGTTATAATAAAAATATTAAACAAATAAGTAAATAAAGGTCCCTATAAGTATATGTTCACAAGGCTGAACTTTCCGCAGTTCTAACAGGAAACCATGCCGATTCCATGATAAATCCACGTCCCATTACCTACAATGGTAATAGACTATGGCGCAGATTTTTTCAACATTTGGATTTCAAAAAATTCTTTACGTGATTCAACACCGTTTCAGCACGGAAACTGCATAGGAATGGTGGCTAAATCTATGCGCAGATATGCTTCCAAATGTTTGCATAGCCATGTCAGAATTCTGAAATTGAGGATTTCTGACACCATTTTTAAAGGCGAAATCCATGTGGCTCACATTTGCCAAGCTGTTTATGCCACTTTTTGGTGTAAACTGTGCCTAAAAAAGTCACAAATCATGGACTACACCAAATTTGTGCAAAAAAATAGCAACTTTCATCAAACATATAAAAGAAAAATTGGAACATTTCTAAGAAAGCGGGCATGATCTTCACAGCAGGCAAGTCTCTGAGTTTTTTTTACAGATTTATTAATATGCCAGCCAGAAAAAGTTGAAAATGTCAGTGCAAATCTTATACCAGATGTAGTTTTCATTTACTCACCTGCAGACAAAGTTATTCGGACGTATGTACCTTTTAATAAAGTTGCCACAAATCACCTCAACTGTTTTAGACTGGAGTAAGGCACGCCAACCTTAGTAAATGTGGGCCATTGCTTTTATGGGAGGCAATTCCTTTACAGCCGTGCCATATGGGCCACCATATATTGGTACTCAGGGTGCCTATGGTTTTATAGTATGAAACTTCAAGGATTCTGTTTCGGGAGGCCTTGCTGCAACATCTCAGCAGACGGAGCAGCAATATAATTCGACAAGATGTAAAACATAAAACAAGTCTAGGATGGGTGTGCAGCTACAAGTCTGTGGCCGTGCCAGGGAGGGGGCACTGTTTACACAACATTGAAAAGTCTTCACTGACCCAAATCCGAAAAGCTTATTGTTTGAAAGTGAAACATAACCCTGTCATTTAAAGTTTATTCTTCTAAGAACATAAGAGGGAGCTGTGAGAAAAATGTTATTTAAACACGCATTTCATTTAGACAGTTATGGTGTAAAATTAAACAGCCTTAAAAGCAAAATCTCTCCTCAGTTAAAATCAACCAGATTGTTGGCACACATAAAAGGGCGAATCAGGGCACTGAGAACATACATTGTCACTTAAAATAATATGGGAAGACTTTGTACTAGTTCTCTGAAAGATAAATCATTGCAACATTTTCATCTCATGGTTTGTGTTCTGCTGGGGCTTTCAGCATAGCTGGTTCTAACTAAAGAATAGAAGTGCTACCACCAAAGCATGACATATACTCAAACACATATATACATATCTTATCATTACTTTTAATTCAAATTCTAATTCTAAGTATTAATACTAACAATAAATACCAAGGGGTGCCAACAAGTCCTTGACTTTTTGATATTCATTTGTTTTCATTTCATTCTTATGTTATGCAGGTTTGAAGGCAACATGATAAAGGAGAACAGAGCAGTGATGAGGTTCAGGTTCTGAAAAGGATGTCGAGCAAAGACATTTAAGGTGACATGTTGCAAATGTTAGCTGACATGGCCATTTCATGCTCCACAGTGAAAAACTGGGTTACCAAATTTAAAACCAGCCACTTCAACACTGACATTGAGGATCATTACAGGAGACCTCCATGGGTGACCATTCCAGAAACCATAGACTCCACCAATAAAATTATTCTAGAAGGCTAAGAAACCTCTGCTAAGACAATAGCTAAGGATTTGAACATTTCCAGAGAAAGAGTTGGGTTCATAATCCACATTTATCTGGACATGAGGAAGGTGTCTGCCAAGTGGGTCCCGAAATATTTGTGAGCAGATCAAAAGCGTGGCCGAGTGTAAACCTCCCGGGAACTTCTGCAGATGCCGATGCTTTCCTATCTCAACTGGTGACAATGGATGAGACATGGATTTTTATGTATGATCCTGAGTCAAAAGAGCAGTCAAAAGAATGGAGACACAGTGGTTCTCCGTGTTCAAAGAAGTTCAGAGTGCAGAAGCTGCCATTCCAAGGTGAGAGCATCTGTCTGTTGGGTTACAGTATTCCTTGTTCACCAGATCTGGCACCCTCGGACTAACATCTGATTTCTAATTTGCAGAAACACTTCAATGGAACCAAATTTGCCTGCATTTCTGATATAATTGCAGCAGCTGACGCCTAGGTTGAAGCCCAGCCAGAGGAATTCTTTCTAGTTGGATTGAAGAAGTTGTAACACCACAGTCAGAAGTGTATTTACATCTGAGGAGACTATGTAGAGTAACTATGAAATTTTATTGTTCTATGTTTGTTTTTTTTCTGGTCAAAGCCAAGGACTTATCAGGACCCCTCATATTAGTACAAACTGCCTTCTGGCTTCTAGGTCAATATAAAGATATATTTGACTTTTTTAACTCAGAACTAAGAGCACAAGGTGGCATCATTAAATGATATAACTATAGATGCAGCTAAGATGAATTTTTGCATCACCATGCTTTAATGCTGGGTCAGACAAGCCACCAACATACAAAGGTCATTGGGTCCATACTCTAACGAAATACAACGATAACAAAAATGTGGATATACACAGGTTATGTATAGATGAAGGGTGGGTCCTCTGAACCATTTCCTCTGGTGTGGCCCAATATAAAAACCAGGGATAACATTGATATAATTATATGTGTTAAAATATATATTCACCTCTAATACATAAAAACTCTGCTACACCTATAGTTACCAAATGTGACAATATATGACAATCTCTCTAGATCTTCATGCAGCATGCAGCCTTATCCTTTGGCTTTTCTATAAATACACCAAACAAAACATTTTGTCATTACTAACTAAATTAACTAGATAGAAAAAGATACTGGTATTTTAGTGAAATTAGTCCAGAGGAAAGAAGCAGTACAAAACAGAACCTCGGGGAGAAGACTGACCCATAATGTATCAAAAAGTTGGCCTCAACTAAATGGATAAGGATAGATATAGTATAGATCAGTGGTTCTCAACCTTTTTAAGCCCAGTGTACCTATAGGTATTGGGATGGTGGCCAGCGCCCCCAAGCCTTACTATTTTAAACCCAGTCAAAGTTTACCTTGTTTACAAAGTTAAAAGTGCAAATTAAAATACCAAATGCTTATTTTTTGGAAAGTTTGATAGTGTTTAATAGATTCACATTAATTGTGAAAACGTCTCTAAAAATTACCAAAGAAGTATTTTGGTCACCTACATTTTAGCTGCTAAAATGTAAATGCTAATTATTTAAAAACAGGTTAATTGTGTATATACAATAATAAATAGGTGAAATAGAAGATCATTTTTTTTGGGGGGGGGGGGCAAGCAATAATACCATCTTTAATTATCATCCGATAGAAACGTACAACGTATAAAATGCAGGATACACCTTAATCCTTAATGGTCAGAAGACTAATTAAAATGCAAGAACAATAAAATTTGACTAATAATAATAATGTTGGCTACAATCAATCTGTGTCATTAATGGCTGCCTTGGGCCTGATGAGCGGACGCCAATTTCACAATATCTGGTTCTATCTTCGTTAACCGTAGTCTCAAGTTGCCCCTTACACATATATGAAGTTTGTTTCTCGCTTTTGTCAGGAGCTGCTGAACCGTGCTGAAGCCCCTCTCCACTAAGTACGTAGATGGAAAAGATAACAGGAGCAACTTAACTGCCTGCCACAGGATAGGATAGGAATTATTTACTTTCACCCAAAAACATTCATAGCCACATTGATGGAAACGTGCTTGGGGTTTGCTATCATGCTTTAAGTCAATCAACTGCGTCTGCTGAAAATGGATTGAGTACCCACGTTAGTATTTCAATGGTACATAGATCATGAAACCTAGTTTGCATGTCTTCTTTGGCTTGTTTGGGGTGTGAGCAAAAATGTTTAAGTCTGCATCTTAAAGTTTGTCTCCGTCTTCATGTGCAATTTCTTGAAGACTCGTAAACTGACAGAGCTCACGTCGACACAGGTTATTGGTATGAAGGTACAGTTTGGCAATGAAGGAAGACAATTGCATCACAAAGGCTTGGGTCAATTGGCTGAAGAAACTCGACTACTGTGTAAAAAGTGTGTAGAAGCGTTGTAAGCACTTTCCTCTTGACAGCCACCTCACCTTGGTTTGTAGAAGTAGATGTTCGAAATCTTCATCATGGTCTTGACAGAGCTTGCAGAAAAGATGTTCGTTCAAAGAGTTCGCTTTTATCTTGTTAACAGCATTAATTACATAGCGCAGAGAATCATGCAATCTCTCATATAAATTTTTAGCAACAAGGTGCTGCCGAAAGGATTACAAAGTGGAATGCCATTATACCAGGTATAGCATATATTAAATGGGCTCTAAATCTGCGATATCGACCAATCATGGATGCAGCTCCATCGGGTGCAAAAGCAAGTACATTTGTTAAAGGGATGTTTTTTTCTTGGAAAAATTCTTCCCCTCTTTTGTATATAGAGGACCCTTTCGTGTCGGAGGTTACATTTCTGGTAAACATCAGTTTCTCCACTACCTCTTCATTCCGATTAATAAAACGAACGTAAGATAACAGCAATGCTTCATTGTCTCTAACCGTTGACTCGTTAATTTGCATTACAAATTCTGTGTTCTTTAACACATCCAAAAGCATTTCTTCCACATCAGAAGCCATCTCGTCAATTCTTTTTGAAACGGTCTCGTTACTCAAAGGAATCGATTTCCCCATAGCACAAGTGTCAGGCCCCAAGAGAGTACTGACAATCTCTTTAACTGCAGATAACACAAGTGTTTCACAAATAGTATGTGATTTGCCACATTGTGCTATTAATAAAGAGACTTTATATGAAGCAAGGAGGCCTTTGTCAGCATTGAGAGCAGATTTTCCAAATAGATTGCCTACAATGCTGCGGTTCTCAAACTTTGACTTTAAACCTTGGAAAAATGAAATAGGCGTACCCACTTTGTCTGAATGCATTTTTGCAAGGTAATCACTCAGTCTCAAAGGCTTCATAGCTTCATTCGAAAATGCCTTTTCACAAACAAGGCAAAAGGGAAGCTGTCTGTTTGTAGGAGAAGGGATGAATCCGTATGTTAAGTATTCATTTGAATATGGATGGCATTTCTAACTCCATGACTCCGCTACAGATCAATCACACTGGATAACCTAAAGAACAACCTAACCCGCTGTATTCCAAAAATCCGTTGATTGGCTGGAACTTTCAATTGTGTGGGTCTCTGGGAGTTGTAGTTTATATCAGTGTTCTGAAAAGACACCTGGTGTCCACTAAGACTACAACTCCCAGAGACCCACACAAGTAAAAGTTTGAAGCTGTTCCAACCAATCAGCAGCATTATGGATTACAGTGGCTTAGGTTGTGCTGTAGGTTATGAAGTGTGACTGATTTGTAGCGGAGTCATGGAGTTATAAAAGTCCTACATTATATGATAGAGATGCGCAGGCTGCACACAACTCCCATTACATGTAAGTGATTCATATGGAAATAATTGCCTCAGATTTCACCAATTGCTTTCGGATGGATTATTGACAAAAACCAAGGTATCACTACTAATTTGTAGTAGTTACTAGAAAAAAAATCAACAAAGCAAACACAGAATGCCACCCTATCGGCCCCTTCATGTTTCAACTCCCCCTGTTGCCCCTTTTCATTCCACCACCCGCTTGAAAGGAAAAAATGCCCTCCAGGGGGCAATAACGCCCACGTTGAGAACCACTGGTCTAGATGATACTATGAAACGTTATGCAGCAATCATGTGCCATAGGGATGCTTGTTATCAATGCATATGCAATCCAATCTGTCCGCCACATGTGCAAATATTGCAGCTGATGGTAACTTTCACATATTTGCATACCACGGTCCTGAGGTCTAAGTACCCAGGAGCTTCAAGTTAATTCTCAGCATATTTGTAATACTACAGATGTACAAACAGCCCTTTTCTGGAATGCGATAATAGCCTCCTTCAGCTTATAGCAGTAATTATTAAATCGCTAAAATACAACTGAAACTTAAAGATAAGATGAAACTATTTATTGCTATGTTTAATGCATTACTTTAAGTGTGAAACAACGGGAATAATAGATGAAAATCCATCAAACCAAAGTTTTGACACCCTAGAAATCAACATAGCCGAAAGCATTGACGTCCCTTAGTTCACTACTCCTAACAAATTTAAGGCTAATTGCAACTCAGAGGAAATAACCACGGGCTATTAACCAGAAACACATCTGGAGCAGCCAGCTTAGGGATGTTGTTGCCTTCAGCTTTTATGCTTCAACTAAATTTGAGATTTATTAGTTATTGACTGTTGAAAAACTTAAAATCAAGAGCTACAAGTGAAAGACAAAGGGGATTAATATGTGACATCTGTACATATTAAGGAGAACAAACATCAGATACTACCCTTTCAGGCATTACCAGGTATTTCTTTGTAGATGATCTAAGGTAAATGCCAGAAATTCTTGCAAAGTCAAGTAACCACAGGGGCTCTAATGCGGATTTTGGAAGGTCTTAATCTATGCACTTTTGCATACTTTTGCACCAAGCAAGGAGAAAAAATAGACTAGTGCTCAGAGGACCGCAACCATCTATAGTATCATGTGTAATAAACAAAACCAAATCTGGGATAACTTACTCCAAGGAGGGGGGCTTTGATATACACAAGATTGCCGCCCAACCAAAGGAATTCTTTATGGATGGGTTGAAGAAGTTGCAACACCACAGCCAGAAGTGCTTTGATACATGTAAGATAACTGATAAATTTCATTATGGTATGTTCGTTATTTGCGCTCAAAGCCAAGAATTTATCAGCCCCCTCATCCTTATATTTTGATCAGCTTTATTGATTGTTACTTTGTGTCATAAAACTTGTAAGAAGTTCTTTTGTACTTTTGAATGTACAAAATAGAGATGAGCGAGCATACTTGCTAAGGACAATTGCTCGAGCGAGCATTGTCCTTAGCGAGTACTTGCCCGCTCGGGAGAAAAGGTTCGGGTGCTGGCGGGGGCGGGGAACGGCGGGGGAGAGCAGGGGGGAACGGAAGGGAGATCTCTCTCTCCACCCTGCTCTCCCCTGCTCACTCCCGCAACTCACCGCTCACCCGTGCCGGCACCCGAACCTTTTCTTCCGAGCGGGCAGGTACTCGCTAACGACAATGCTCGCTTGAGCAATTGTCCTTAGCGAGTATGCTCGCTCATCTCTAGTACAAAATCAAATGTTCAAAAGGTATTGCAAAACATCTCCAACTCCCATTATAATTACAGTACTCATTAGCAAAATCCTCATAGCCTCTATTGAGTATGTATTTTTGTATGTGTGAGATTTTTGCAGATACGTTTGTGAACATGCTTGTCTTGTCACCTAACAAAAATCTCCACAGTCATCGGATGGCAGCATTGAAAATTCATCCTCCAACGAAGACCAATCTTGACAGTCACTGTATGGTAGAATAGTTTGGTGTATTCATCATATGCCACCAGTACTTCCAAACCTAGTGCCGGAGAACAATATGGCTACCGCCGGACTTGTTTCTTGGATTTCTCATTATTTATTTTTTTTTTTTTTTAACACGCAACTCTTGAAGATGCCGATGGAAACTGACAGCGGGTTATATGTCTCTCTCTGCTGGAGTCCTTCTCTACTTCAAAGAAGAGCTTTGCTTTGGATTCATTACTACTTAGAAGAAAATTGCGAAGGAGAAATATCAGTATCAAACGAAACCATAACAAATTCAACCACATTAACCAGTGGTAAACCTTGAATAAGACCCTCTGAGTCTTGGTGTTTACATTTACTTTGAATACGTGGTCCACCTCTTAAAGAATATTAAATGCAGCACAGCAAGCAGGACAAAATCTACAAAGAGAGGCGGCTGCTGTTTGTATATGACATCCGGTAAATAAAGACGGTCAGCCACGCTTCAGAAGCTGCTCATGCCGTGCGGTAATGCGATCCTGGTAGATAAACATATACAGCGCTGTCTAGAATCCCTTTTGTCTGTATTTGCTGTTTATACTTTTCCATCACTTTATCCAAGGACTTCTTGTTCACGAATATGATTCATATAATTACTTTTGTTACGATTTTTGCTGTATGTTTTGCATAAACAGTACTTTAGTGCAGTATATATGAACTTCCTCTGACACTGACTATTGTTTATTAAAGTCAATTTCCTTTAGTTTTACTTTATGGCATGTACAGTATATGACAACGCCATGAAGTTTAATATTAATGTATAACTCAGTGCTTAATATTGTACAGGCAATAAGACCACCTCTCTCATTGAAAGTATTAGGTTTTCATACCAGCTACTGTAGTTTTGACAAGTAGATCTTAAAGGGATTGTCTGAGTTGTAAGGTCTTGGTACCACCCCTTCTCCATGCAGTAACACAAGGAATAGTCAAATACTCATCTCTCCCCGCTACTGATGTCCTACACCGGTACTCAGTCCTCCACTCTGGTCTATGTTTACAGCTATGGTCCTGTCCAGTTTATAGGACATAACAGAGGCGGCAGCCAATAACAGAGCTCAGCAATCGATAGCTGAGCTCTGTTATTGGCTGCAGCCCCTGTAACATCCCGTAAACCAGACGGGACCGTAGCTGTAAGTACAGACCAGAGTGGAGGACCGAGCACAGGCGTATTGTCACCCTTATCCAGTCTCTGCTTGATTACTGCAACTCGCTACTGACTAGTCTACCCCCCCCCCCCAATTAACTCTCCCCTCTCCAATCCATCCTGAATGCAGCAGCCAGACTCACCATTTTATCAAGCTTCTACATTGATGCCTTCACCCTGTGCCAGTCACTCCACTGGCTGCTTATCAAATATAGAATACAATATAAAGTCATCACTCTCCATAATGCTGCACCCCCCTATATCTCATCCTTCATCTCTGTTTACCACCCTGCTCTGCTAATGACCTTACACTAAATTCCTCTCTAAGCAGTACCTTCCACTCCCACCTTCAAGATTTCATTCAAGCTGCACCAGTTCTCTGGAATGCGCTACCCCAGACAATCTGGCTAATCTACACTTCCTATCCCTTTATTCAGAAGCATGTCTAGTGATACAGTCACACAGCTTTATGTATGTATCTATGTATAGTATCCTATGTGTATATTTCCTTACAGTCTGTAAGCTTTGCGAGCAGGGACCTCGCCTCTATTGTTCAAGATGTGCACTGGTTTATTACTAGATGTTTAGATCTTATGTATGTTTTTTTACCCAATTTCTAAAGTGCTGCGGAATTTGTTGGCAGTATATAAATACAAACTATTATTCATATCATCATGGAGATAATAATGATATGTGCATGTACACACAAGAGGCTTGTATGAAATCTACACCTTCTGAAGCTTCTTTTCAAAAGATTTTGCGTGTCTCCTTTTTTGCTTAGGTCAGATTTTAGTTGCAAACATGAATATGTATGCAATTTTTATTACATGCTACACTGTGACACAGAATTGCATGAAGGTACCAATGAGTCTAATGTGCTGTGTAGCATTTTCACAGTGTGCCAGTTTTCTATATGGATACTATATTTTGGGTATGTGGTTTCTCTTGCTGGGAACAATCACATTTTGCTCTACTAGCTAGCACGGTACCAAACCTTTGTTTTCATTTATTTCGTAATGCACATTTGTATTCATTGCGTTGACATCGAAAGAGTTCAAATATTTTCATCTATTTGACTAATGAATGTAAACTATTTCCTAATGCATGTCTACTAACTGATTTAAACTATTTTTTAAAGGTGCATTCACACAGGCAAGACAATTGTGCAAGTGTTGCGAAATGCATAAAATTTGCACTAAAATACAACCCATTCTTTGCAATGGGTGTATTTACATGAGTGATGTTTTGCTTGCAGTGATGCTATGAGACCGAAAAACTGCAGCAAATTCTATTTTCATGCCAGTCTTGCACAAGAATAAAACATGTAGATGTGCGGTCTCCCACACATCGCACAGCACACGGACGGACATGACTTGCTCTTGCTAATGCTTGTCTGCAGCAATGACAGCCCAGTAAAAAGTGCTTGCTAACGCTATGTATTGTTGTAAGAATTAGCAATCCACATTTTTTCCCTGCTCTTTCTCCGCATGTGAATGAGTCATTATTATGGTGGGTGGACTTCAGTGTTTTAAGCTTTTAGCAACAGAATCGCAGTTCTTAAAATGCTCCTCTACTTCCTCTGCACTTTCCTGCCTTATTATTTTAGCATCACGGACTCGCCATTCTCTGCTCTTGTTCCATCTACCTTGGACTTTCTCCATTTGAATTCTCATTGTCTGCACAAATTGCCTTTCTTATGAGCTCAGAGTGTGCTCCGCATTTACCCATTACTATGGAAGTTTCTAAATTCCTCTGCATGTTGTGTTATTTTTAGGACCACGTGAAAAGAAAAAAGAAAGAAGAAACATCAAGAATAATTCATGTTTTTTTCTTCATCTCGCCACAAAAAGGGACATAATACTGATATATGTGCTACAACTAAAAGAGGAAACACGTGCAATGAGTCTATATTAATGGCACAGAGCAAAGCAAATCAAACACTGGTCCTTTAACATGATTAATTGGTTAGAAAACCCAAGGCACATCTGCAGTCGCGTTCAATAAATGGGCTTCTAATACATGGAGCTGGAGAGCTGAAGTCAAGTTTGATAGGCACATTTTTTCCATCTCTAGGAAAATAAACTTTCTCTGCTGTGTTTTACTTAACTTATCACACTGCAATAAACTCACTTGCTGGTTCCCTTTAATTAAAGTTAATTTAAACAATTTAAATCTTTAAAATGTGTTTTTCATTACATTAGTCAACTACTCGTAATTAAGGGCCTCATCTTACAGGTCTTGCTTACTAATTATGAAGGCCTGGAAACTGTTCAATATGGTATCACCAAAACAAAAATCACTGTGTTGTACAAATTGTATCATTTACTGTAATCAACATATGAATTTGTGATCTGCAAACTACATATCTAGTTCTTATTGGTAATCTTACAAAAAGAACAGAGTGTTTCTAACTGGTGATCTAAGGGGTCTTGAAGGCAGTGATTAAATGATCACTAGCCTAAATCCGTCCCGTTAAAAAAAAAAGAGAGGCGCACTCCCTAGGGAAATAATGTTTTGATCAAGGACTAGATGTCTAAGATTTACTGAGACTTACCTGTAGTGGTTGCACTACATAGGCACAACGCTATTGAGAGATTGTGTGATGAACTTGTATAATGCGTGATCAGTGGTGCCCTGTTCAAACATTGTCAAAAAAAAATCAAGCCCCTAGAAGGAGTTGTCAGAATTGAATGAAACTTTCTAAGTGTGATTGTAATGTTGATATAAGTAAGTAATTACAATATTAGAGCAACAGATAATTCATAGCAGAAAACTGATCCCTTGAGGGGAGGCTCTAGTACCCTGTTGTACTGCCTCTAGCATGGATACAAGTTGTGATACAGACGGCATGAAGGCTCTAGTACCTTGTTGGGCCACCTCTAGCTTGGATGGAAGATGTGATACGAGCGGACATGGAGGCATACAGGTTCTGTATTGTGTCCTGTAAAATATGGCTCCACATTTGCTGTAACTGAGGCACTAGATTGTGCAAACTCGTAGGCTGTCGAAGTTAGTGCCACATATGGACCCATACATGTTCTACTGGTGATAAATCTGACGTTTGGGCAGCCACAGAAGTGTGACAATGTTGTGGAGACATTCCTGTGACACTCTTGCTGTGTGTGACCAAACATTATTCTGCTGGAAAATGCCTCTTGGAAGCTGCCATGAGAGGAACATGTGGCTACAGGATGTCCTGAACATATCGCTGAGCTGTGATTGTCCCTCATATCACTACTAGGAGTGACCAACTGTTGTATGCAATTGTCACTCAAACCATCACACCAACAGTGGAGGCAGTGTGTCGCTCCACAGCTAAGGCAAGATTGAGGCGTTCACCCCTAGGTCTCCAGACACGAACACGGCTGTCAGTGCCCAAACAAACCTTGATTCACCGCTGAAGACAACCCAGTTCCACTCTATAACAGTCCAGTTTTGTCGAACATGACAACACTACAAACGGAGGCAATGGCGGGTTGGTGTTAAAGTCAGTACACATAATGGGCGCTGTGCGACCAAATGGCTTCCAGCCAAGCACCTGGTAATGGTTTTGACAGACACATGGGCCTGTAACAATGGTGCCACCTGGCTCTGGATAACAGACACTGAAACAGTTGGCGCTGCTCATGCTCCTTGGACAATCAGACAATCCTCCCTGCTGGTGGTCTGTAGAGGGCGTCCTGAGCCCGGTCACCTTGTGTGTATGCCTCACTCATCAACTAACCCATCAACTCCTAACAGTCATGTCAGAATGGCCCATGTGGCGGGCAATTTGCCCAGCTTCTTGCATTCCAATAATGCGCCCCCTCTCAAACTCTTAACTAGGTGAAATCTCTTTGATTGCATCATAGAAGTGTCTAGTGGTCAACAAGTTCTAGACAAGCGGAAAAAGGTTTCTACTATCCACAAGTAGCCTCTGCGAGCCTTTCTACAGGTCAAGGGTGGAAACACTTTTAGGTCCCAGGTGGCAACACCGCTCATCTGATCACACCACAACTCTAATCATTTGCATATCTGCCTGAGATGGTACTGCATGCTGAGCTTTTCAGTAAAACAATAAGTCCTTACAGGTGCTTGATTTTTTATTTTTACTTAAAAAGTACAGTATATCCCTTGTAGGTAGTGCTAATACAATTGATGGATGGCTCTTTCTTTCGGTCGAACACTGCTGGAACCTTTTACCTGAGGACTGAACTTGCATGGATACATCCAATTACATTTAATTGAATGAACAATGCATTTCCATGCTGATCCAGTGACTTTGAAAGGTAATTTCTGAATCTGCATTGTCCTGTATTTAATAAAATGTTGTTGAAAGTACTCAATCATGTCCATTTCTAAAGTGCAAAGTTACAGGAGCATTTGTCTCAAAGATCAAGCCTCCTACCCATTCATCCACAGCTTCAGTCTGAAAAGTACTTGCCATGATGAGACAATCCTCTAGATCATATTCAAAAATATGGTTCCAGTATTCTGGATTCCGAGTAATCTGGCACTGCATTAAAATAGTTTCATTGCCATATTAGCAGAAAATTACTTTATAGTCCAGCACTGATGGCCATTGGTTAAGGTTGCAGAGTTTGCTCTCAAAGGTTGACATAAGTGCCATTGATATACAACCCAGGGTAATCTGATTTTGCAGTCATACTTCTTTATATTTATGCCAACTTATTGCCAATCTAACAAATGTATGTTAAGAAGTAGGGTTCAGACAGAAGGAGTCGACTGCATAACTGCAGGATCATACTAAACTGAAAAATAACAGCACACCCCTGAAATGTTGCTCTTTCCACCCGTTCCCCCTTTTTTACTGGCTTGATAAAGGGCACGCAAAGCCTGAAACATTGCCTTATCCTCTGGAACCACCAATTAAACCTTTGTGCACAAGCACAACAAACTCCTTTGCAGTGTGTGTGGTTCTTGTTTATGACTGTAGGATGAAACTATGACCCAGAACATTAGTGAAAAGGTCAATGAAGACTATTTACAAAGTTTCACATGTTAGAGCTGTTCCCTTTATATTGCACTGTGGAATTGATCTCTTGCTTTTTTGGATCCTTCTACAACCAAAGAAAACCTTCTTTGCCGCCAATCAACAATTTAATCCTTTTGGACAATACTGAGCTTACAGTTATTAGGACAACAAATAACAGACCAAAACACTCAAAAGAGATACAAAAAAGGAATAAAAATTTTTCCATTGGACAAATTACATTGTCTAGCCTTTTTGATGTATGGCATTATTGATATGATCAAGTCCCGACGCAGAAAGACCCATTAGAATAAATTCTATTTATGTCCTTTTTGAGTCCTTAATTGTAGCCTATCCAAAAGGAAACGAGGCCTGAGATGAAGTACATGTATCTTTCATCTTATGACTCTCTTTGCACACAGAAAAAAAATGGAAAGAGTCTATTCCAAAGACTAACCTCAAAGTAATGTTGGGCGTCATTGTTTAAACATTTAAGAAACCCCCAAAATTAATTAACTGGCTCATGCAACACATTATCTGTTCTGCTCAGCAGAGGCATTAGAAATGTCTGATAATTAAATACAGATACAATGAAACACTCTTTTTTGAGAAATACAGCAAATTAGTAAATCGTATTTCATGCATTGTTAAAGGGATTGTGTGCTTTTCAATATTCATAACGTATTACTAGAATATATCATTGTAATGATGCAGGTCTGTCTGCTGGGACCCTCACTAATCACGACAACAAGGAACCCCGCAGAGTCTTCCAGACACAGCGGTGCTCTTATGGATGGCTGTATTTGGTATTACCGCTCAGCAGTATTCAAGTGTGGTTGTGTCTGATTAGGCACTCCAACAAGCTCTTCTTTATTGGGGGCCCCAGCTGACAAATCTGTCTCCCGATGGCAGACCCTCCTTAAAAACGACCAACATTCATAAGGCATTGTTGATCCCTCTGATCAGGCTGCAAAAAGATTTTTTTTAGAAAGCTTAGTGAACAGCCATATTACAGTTTTGTTTTGCATGAGGCCATTATAGGGCACCCTTAGAGGTACACGGAGTCGCGGTACTTCTGTATGCATTTAATTTTATACTGAGGAATAAAGAGTTTTTGCTGTTGATTCTGTGTGAATCTGATAGGAAAATAAATTGTGGCATCTGCCATCACAATCTATATGTACAGAGCTTTTCTTCCTAACTAGCATTGCTACTAGTGCATAATATCTTTGACATATGGCAACCCACAGGAGTATCAGCAAGCGGAAAATCTAGCTTAGCCAATGGTAACATAGGAAATGTAAATAACACTTTCTATTACAAAAATATTAAAAATATGGAAAATTAGGGCACTGATCACAATACATAAAAAATGTCAGTTCTTCTGACGTGTTTTGAGTGTGAACAGCAACCTTAAGGCCATTTACACTGAAAGATAACGATAGTTTGAGTGACAGTTTTGAGCGATCATCTTTGCATAATTCTAAGTAGCTAATTAGCTACTTAAGAATTAATACAGGTGGAGCGGGATACCGCCGCGATAGCTCAAAGAACAAAGCAGCTGTTTTGTATATGCAAACAGATGCATTGTTGTCGGAGGTTTCAGCTGATGTCTGAACTGCCAACGGGATACCAGCTGAAAGAATGCTATCAGCGCTGCCTGCTGAGAAAATCAGCGTGCAGCACTGATAACAGTCATCAGTGAACGAATAGTGCATGAAAAGTGCACGATGGCCGCGCATTTAGGGGCAATGGTTATCGCTCAAAAGATAACTTTTGAGCGAATTTTGAGTGATAATAGTTATAGCACATAAGTTAAAACAAAAGAACAAATATCTATTCTTTCAACTTATCTGCTACGGCTAAGAGTGCTTTTTGCATGGGAACTGCGTCAGCAAAACTGAAGTTTTTTTAATGTATTGTGGTCAGTGCCGTAATGTTCCATATTTTTAATATTTTTGTAATAGAATTTACTATTTGAATTTCTCGTTCTACCATTGGCTGAGCTGGATTTTCCCCTTGCTGCTATGGGTCTTCAAGCTGTTGGTCGAACGCTTCCGTGCTCTATCTTGATATCAAGGTAGTTGGTGAACTGGAATTCCTTTTGTAATTTAGCCCAGGAGTCCCTGGTGCCCTTCCATATGCATGAGGTCTTATATTAATGATCTAACTGAAATACTGTGTTCCAGTTTATCAGACAGCAATCTCTGCTTTCATTAACTTTTATACAGTAATGAAGTTACAATGGCCTCGGGATACAATATTTTCAACATACAATGGTATTTCCTGGGCTGTTGTAACTTAAAACCAGATTTAACGTACAATGTCACAGACAGGCCGGATCTGCGGCATTTGTATTCTAATGGAATATCCAGCATGGACATTTCACTGATAAATCCCCTGTATTACTGAAGATGTTCCTCGAACACAGGGCCGAGGCACAGTACCTGATGATGTGAACAGATGGATATCCAGAGAACAGGCTATAGTCAGGGCTGGCAGCACAGGTGGAAGTGGAAGGTCAGGGCAGGCAGCAGTAAAACAGGCAAGGATCAGAACCGGAATATGGAAATAAACAGTGGCTATGGCACAATGGCTGATGGGACCAATTGTTTAGGCCTCCTCCATGGGAGACAATGCCCAATAAAGCAGGAAGTGGGGTGTGGTTGGTTGGGACCTTTAAGTGAAGTGATAGGAGCGTGTGCGAGCCGTATGGGAAGACAGCAGAATGCAAGCAGTGGAGCAGACATGACATGCAGGATGACGGTGCCGGACCGAGGACCTGGCAACAGACGAGCTAGAGGAGTGGCGGCAGCGTGCCATGACATTATGGTTTCAATATGCAATATTTTTAATGTACAATGGTCGTCCCAGAACTAATTCATTGGACTGAAGATATCGACTGTCATGAAGGGCTAGCAATATAGGGCCTTTTACACGGTGAGTGATCGGCTGATTAAGCCATACAAAAATTTTGAAATTCCCCATCTCTTGCATATTATTTGTGGAACTGTTGTGCAACTAAAGAACATTACTTTAATAATATTCCGTTCTTTTTTAAAGAGGACTAGTAAATATTAGGAAATTATAGTACCAGTGTATCAGTGAATGACATCATTGAATGGCTGTGATTGGTTCATCGAGCACCTTTAAATTTCATAGTATCGTTTAGTGATATCATTGTAGATGCAAATCATTTCAGAACTGCATATTAAATGCCTGGGACCAGAGTTATCTCTGTATCCATCACATGGTTACATTCATGGGCACAGCTCCTGTTCATGTAAGCCCACTATCACATACATGTACATGGGGTGCATGAAGAAGTTACACTCGGCAGAAAGTGCCACAAACTAGGGTGGAGTGGTTCGTCACCTGCTACATCTCGTAGTGACTTAACTTTTTATCATGTAAGAGCCTCGGACCACTGAAGAATCCCCCCACCGTGTAAACAATGAGTCCACATGCCCTATAATTACCTGATAAGCCTGAGTATAATGCCCAGAGGTCTTCTATCATGATCATCTAGAACTTTTGCGAGGAGTGAAGTACACATTTCAAGGTAGTTGTGTCTCTGTAATCTATATATAATTAATTATATCTTTGATGGAGTGTAAACAGGAAAATTCTATTAGCCCTGGACAATTATCTGATAATTGAAGATTAGGTGTGCAAGCATCCAGAACCAGAGGGATTTACCACACGCTCTGTAATCAAAGGTCTATAAAGCAAAGTGCATATATATGAAGAATATACCAAAATACAGAAATGCAAAGTGTAACTCCCAGTAATTTGCAGTTAACCCCCCAATTATCACGTTAAAATTGAAAACAACCCTCTCGAAAATGTCACTTTTTTTATAGTAGATTTTGGATTTATGTCTCATATAAATATATTTGGCACGGAACTCCGTCATTTTAAGTGCATTTTAAGCCCTTAGTGACACGACTAATTTTAGCCTTAAGAGCCAGTAAATCGTATCCCCTTTTGTGTTATAACTTTTTTCGTCTATGTAGCTGTATGACACCTTGCATTTTGTGGGACAAGTTTTTATGGTGTCCACAGTCTGGTATAATTATTATTGTAACTTTATTATAATTATGGCAAACTTAGAGCTTTTATTCTGTTTCACGGCTTTTGCACAATATAAACACTTTTTTTTTCTTTAGAAAGACTTTCTGTATGGCACCACATTCCAGTAGCAGATTATATTTTTCAGTCGACAGAGCTGAATCCAGACATTTTTTGTGGGACAATTTGTAGTTTTTATTTGTAGCATTTTGATATCTATACAACTTTTAATTTAGTTTTTATTATTTCTGTTCTGGGGAAGTGAGATTCTCAGAAAACAGCTCTTTCTGCATTTTTCTTTTAGATTTTTTTTACGGAATCTACTGTGTTGGATAAATAATGTGATATTACATAGTACAGGCTGTTATGGATGTGGCAATAGCAATTATGTGTGTGTGTGTGGGGGGGGTGATTTTTATTTTTTTTTATATTTAAAACCTTGTGTAAGGGGAAGAAAGTTTTAATTATTTTTTCTGTAAAAATGTTTAGATGCCATGGTCAGCAATGACTGCAGCATCTGCAGAGTTAAACAACATAGAGGAGTGATTAGATGAGCAAGTCTTCAGCATTTCACTCTGGTTTTGGTGAAAACCCCATATGTGACAATAAGAGAGTACATATGCTCTCTGATTGATGGGGAGGTGATAAGATGAGCAAAAATTCATGTCACAGCTTTCCTGTGACATGGGGATAGACAGGAGACCTTCTCTGCTTTACCTTCCCTGTTCTCTACTGAAAGCTGTAAATCCAGTATTCCTGACTCCACTTCAAATAGTATTAGCTCCGGATCTGTAAGGGCTACTGACATGCCTTTGCTGTAATTTTAAATACAAAAATCGTAGCTTTAAAATGACACGAAATGGATCCTAGTAGCTCTAATAGAAACAGAGCTTTGTTCATCAGAATCTCTAAGGTCCTTTTCCTCAGAACAAACAAAGCTTGCCCTAAACTGTTAGAGGGTTGAAGGGGTTTTGTCATTATAAAAAAAAAATCAATACTTACCAATTCCTCTCTTCTTACCACATCTTCTCCTTGCCGATCTTCTCCTGGCTCCTCCAGTCCCCCAGGTCACCTCACCGCAAGCCGGTCGGATCCTCTTCCTTTAATGTAGCATCCATTCTCAACATTCTGATTCCTGCAGGTCATTGTACCCGGTCACTACTGCTACTGCTGGGACCTGACATGCACGGTGTCTCTACATGAGTGTTTATATACTATTGCTGCGAGACAGCGTGCATATGCAGTCATGGAAATAGCCCGGTATAGGATTGGCATTCCCTGCTAGGCAGTGAACGCTACATTCCTAATGACTGGGTACACTGACCTGCAGGAAGCAGAGTGCCTGCAAATGTACATAACATTACAGGAAATAGAAGAATCATTCGGCTGCAGGTGATGTGATCCCGGGGACTGGAGGAGCCAGGAGAAGATCGTCGGGGAGAAGATACGGTAAAAAAAAATACTAAAGGGGGGGGGGAATAGGTCAGTATAGAATTTTTTTCCTAACAAAAAACCCCTTTAAAGCTGATGTCCCGGCTGCATGCATTTTCACATACAGTATTGCATGGTGCATAATGTGGAATTATACACTACAGTTCTGTGTGAGGTTTTGTATCATGAATTGTATCTTAGTTCATTAATAGCGTCCAATAGATTCAAGACTCATGTGGTGGGGCCTAAACACTTCAGCCCGCACTTCGTTATCCCTATGATTAGAGAAGAGCAAGCATACATAAGGCGATATACTCGAGAGAGCATCGCCTTTTTCGAGTACCTGCTGGCTTGTCCCTGAAGATTCGGGGAAGCCGCGGGGTCGGGGGTGGCGCGGGGCAGCAAGGGGGAGCAGGGAGTAGAGTGAGAGAGATCCCTCTCTCTCTCTCCCTCCTGATCCCCTCTGCAACCCACCGCTCACCCCCCCTCGCCCCCCACTGAAACTTCAGGGACGAGCCAGCAGGTACTCGAAAAAGGCGATGCTCTCTTGAGTATATCGCCTTACCGAGTATGCTCGCTCATCTCTACCTATGATACATCTGGATGCACTTTCTTTATGCAGCTATTTGCCTTCATAAATAATTACATGTCTATACCTTTACGCTCAATATTGAAGTTTTATTTTAATGAAAAGCAAAACACATAAAAAAGATGTATACAACGCAATCAAAAACACGAGATATAAAGCATCATGTTTTTTTTTAAGTGAGGTTAGGCCAGGAATTACTGTCGTAAAATAAGAAGAGGAGGATAAACATAAGGTTTTGGGAAAGGCTTTGAAAATTGAGAGGCTACAGGAAAGTGTAATGGAGCGCTGGAGTCATGGATCAGCGACAAAGATTTGCATGAGAGAAGATGATCAGAAGAAATCATTAGCCATTAAGCAGCATGTAAGTGGAGAAGGCTTGACGTCTTCCAACCTACTCAGATATATTAAACAATTCCATACTTAGCAATATTTAAAGAGGACCTGATCTGCGGGGCAGGCTGCAATGCTTTGAGTCTGTGATCCCATTGACTCTGTCATAGCTAGAGATGAGCGAACGTACTCGTAATGAGTACTTACGCACCCGAGTACCGCCATTTTCGAGTACTTCAGTACTCGCGCGTAAAGATTCGGGGGGCGCCGTGGGGCGGGGAGAGGCGCGGCGGTGCGGGGGGTAGCAGCGGGGAACAGGGGGGAGCCCTCTCTCTCTCCCTCTCCCCCCCACTCCCCACTGCTACCCCCCGTGCCGCCACGGCGCCCCCCGAATCTTTACGCGCGAGTACTGCTGTACTCGAAAATGGCGGTGCTCGGGTGCGTATGTACTCGTAACGAGTACGTTCGCTCATCTCTAGTCATAGCTCTTCTTTTCTTTGTATGCTCCGCTGTTCCCCCCACCATCTCCACTGTGTTCAGCGTTTTGAATCTACCAAGTGAATGGTTACATCCGCTCACTGTCAATAGGTGACATCAGTTGGCGGCCGAAACCTGACATCACCCAATGACAGCGAGCTGAAAAAAACCCCGCTTGACACATTCAAAGCATCAGGAGCAGTAAGTAAGCAAATTCAATATTGGTGAGCGGGAGAGTATACAATGCAAAGCAGAGATGTGCTAAGAGTAAGCAGGGCTGCAGCATCAAAGCAAAACTGACCTGAGAACATGACTAGTCCTCTTTAACAAATACTATTTTTCTATTCAAGAGGAAATGCTACAAATTAAGGAAGAACCAAGGTTTCCACTATTCTATCCTCACCCTTATAAAATATCAAACTGTTTAGAGGCTATGCATAATGCAACATTGGTTCTTAAACATCATATTTGTCTCCCCGTTAGCCTGGACTACAAGGGCTGGTGGCTTTTGTAATTAGAGTTAACAACAATGCTAAATTTCATTAGGAGTGTGAAAGTCTGCTATTTTCCCTTGCCAGTCCATCCATGAACAACAGTTGCTTCTTGACCAGTAGCCAACATGTTATTTTTCCCTGGAAGCCCAAGAGACAATGCCAGATTTCCTGAAGAGCATGGCGATCAGTCATTATCAACTGCCAGTCACTTTCTCTTTTCAGCATATGGCATAGCTAAATAAATATCCATTACTGACTCTAATAGAGCCCTCTGAAAAATGATGAGGCCGATTATAAACTGAACAGTAACTGATGGCTGATTCTGGAGAAAGCTCTACAAGCTCCCAGGAGTTCAAGTTGGTCTTCAAAACCAATGCCACTACTAATAAGTGTATTTAAGAACCTCTTGTTTTTCTTGTCCTTAAGCAATTTCACTGACACTGAGATAATCTTATGTTCATGATCGCTATGTAGACTCACAATGTATACTCTAGATCTATAGGACTGATTAATAAAGGTTTCTGCATGTTTGCAGTCATGTCCGGCTAAGTTTCTATGCGTATAACAAGACTGGACGCAGGATCAGATATTTCTGTTTTGTACTGCTTACATAATTTATTCTTCTAGAGAATGTTTCAGATTACATGGGTTTCATACAAAAATACGTAGGCTGTTAGTGTTAGATCAAATGGGATCGGTCTCCTTGAGATCAGTCTTCTGCTTCGTGGACATCCCTCTTGGTTAAGACTTATCACGGGACCCAGAAGAACTTACTGACAGCATCTAAATGGAAAAGGATTTACAATTGTTCATGCTCCCTGCTTTTTGACATTGCTCATAATATAAAGCGAGTATCAGGTTAAGAGTAAGGCACTAGAGGATGACCACTTTCTTCAAGTGAGCGGCACACTACAAAATGGCCTTGTCAGAGAGCGACCACAACAAATCTATCACTGTTTGAAGGATCACAAACCCATCTTTGAAAGGCAACACCTTCTGTCTCTAATAAACAATACTTCTATAAAGCTATAAAGTATTCTACAACTTAATATTACATTAAGCACTGGCTGGATTACATAAAATATAGTTGGCAATTATTATGGTTATCCAATCCTCACCAAGATATCTGAATGGATTAGAGAAAGTGGAAAGAACTACTTCCTTTTTTTTAGGCTATGCCCACACGGTGGCGGATTAGCCTGGGATTCTTCATGCAAGCCCTCTGCACGGAAAATCCAAAGCATTTATAGTAGCTGTAAAGTGGAATTTAAATTTGCGCCTATCAATTATAGCATTGGATATGTTGTGGAATGCATGTCTTCTAATGATCAGGTGAATTCCACACCAAAATCCACATTAAAATCGGCGCCAAATTCTGCACCAAATGGTGCAGTTTTTGATGCAGAGTTTTTTTGCTGTGGATCTGCTGCAGACATTCCGCAGTAAATCCCTCCCGTGTGGACATAGTTAGAGTTTTTTCCACTACTAAGCTTCCCATAGACCTTAGATAGTTTGTTTGGCTGATAGGCTATCCCTTCAGACTTCCCCCTTTTAGAGATGAGCGAGCATACTCGTTAAGGGCAATTACTCGATCAAGCATTGCCCTTAACGAGTACTGCCCGCTCGGAAGAAAAGGTTCGGCTGCCGGCGGCGGGCAGGGAGCGGCAGGGGAGAGCGGGGAGGAACGGAGGGGAGATCTCTCTCTCCCCCCCCCCCCCCCCCCCCGCTCCCCCCTGCTCACTGCCGCAACTCACCTCTCACCCGCGCCGGCAGCCGAACCTTTTCTTCCAAGTGGGGAGATACTCGCTAAGGACAATGCTCGATCGAGTAATTGTCCTTAGCGAGTATGCTCGCTCATCTCTACCCCCTTTACATGTATATGAATCTTAGGAAAAAGACAAGGAAAGAACAAGGGGGCGCTTCGCAGCTGAAATCTGTCTTCTTGCTCAATGTCTACACAGAATTTCTAATTTTAGGAAGACTAGTATAATGCTGTACTACAGCTCAATTTAGGAAAAAATGCAACTTCCCATTGTTAGGACCATGTCCCCTGACGAGATTGTCTACTGTTTCCAATAAGAGTTGGGAATGCAGCTCTGGCTATAATTCTGAATCAATAAAAATAACTAAAGCAAAGTATTTAGTCAACTTTTCTTGTCTATAATAACTATATAGAAATTGTAAAATTATGCTCACATATAAACATACGTCTTAAAGTGCAGAATCTGAAAATAATTCTGTTTACCATTTTAGCGTGTAATTTCCACTTAGCAGACCATCTTAGCAGGACATGGGTGGTAGGATGAGATATAGGAAAGGCGAGATTTCAGATATAGGGAGGGGATGCTAAAGTACTGTGCAGTGCAATAACAGTGTATCTATGTACAGTACATGTATTCAGAACATCATTATCTATGCTTACTAAAGCGTACAAGTCACCAGATTGTGCCGCCCTGTTTAAGGGCAACATATTATAGGGACACATCCATTGCACTATTGGCTCACATTTTACCAAAAAAACATTGCTGCTAACAACAAATACATCCGACTCATAGTTATGCATGAGGGGAGCAGCCTCTCCTGCTTTGTCCTACCCCTCTCATCAAAGATTGACAACTGCTATGCATGCATGTATACATGGCAGCCATCAAACACCAGTGAGGGGCACAGAATGGGGCATGGAGAGGCGCAGGAAGTCCACTGTATTAACTAAACCGCACAATATCTTTTAATGCTATTTGGGTTAGAGGGTATTCTAGGACTTTTACTATTGGTGACCTATCCTTAAGAAAGGTCATCAATTGTTGATCGGCAGGGATCCACCACTTAGCTGGTCCACTCCACTGACAGTATGCAGGATGATTAGCTGATCGGTAGGGATCCAGAGGGTGGACCCCAGCCAATCAACTATTGATGACGACCAATCCTGAGAATAGATCATCAGTAGTAAACGCCTGGAAAACACCTTAAATTGTACAGTGGATCGGTACCCATAGTATGCCATTATATGCCGCTCTTAAGCATGGCACTATAGTAAGATAACAGATCCACTTTAATTTTATGTCTGAAATAAACTGTTCTTAGACTAACCTAGTCCGCAAAGGCGTTACTTTTTAGGTTTTTCGCTATTATTAAAGTCGTATTCTGCCTTATTTATTTCTATAAAAAGTGTACTAGTATAAAAAAACAGTTATCATAATTGTAGTAGTAATTACTGTGATCTATTTCAGATTATAGGTCTATTCACTATGAGTCTGCGGTGGATTTCGAAGGTATACTTGGGCAGGATTTCACAACATATACCTCCAATAGATGCCTCCAATGTATGCCATGTAGGTTCACATGTTAAAGAAAGTATATACCTTGTGGTATACATTTTTTGTAGGATACATCTGTATGGAATAACGCAGTAGACTGTGTTCTTCCACAGTACTGAAAAACAGATATGGAGACGTATGCTAACTTAATGGAAACGAAAGGGACAATCTTTTGGCCTTAATCGGCTGAATATGGAACTACGGATACACATGAACTCAGCTACCACTTATAGGTACTGCATAAGACCTTGGACGAAGCAATCCAGAGACAGTGCTAATTCTTAATATTGGACATCGGCACAATCTCATCTATGGAGCCAGCAAGAGCGACTGGTGACTCAATCATCAGTGTCTGCTCACCCACTTTACAAAGCACCATTGGGGATAAAGGAGAACCAGGCCAAGCAGACCTATAGCCATTGAGGCAAGTATAGGCTTTCCTAATTTTTTTCATGTAGAACTATATTCTGTATGATGAAATGTACTGTATAATATTAAGTGAAGGTCCTTGATTCCTAAGCCACTTTAATTATCAAAATGATCTAAAAATTCTAAATTTGTATTAAATTTGTAGTTAAAAGTCTAAAAACCCTAAATTTGACATGTATGGATAAAAAGTATAAACATCGGAAAAGCATGTAAAACTAAAGACACTTTTGACAATCCTAAAAAAATAAAAAGTCTGGACCATTTGATAAAAAGATTTCTGCAATTAAGATTCAGAACATCCAGATGCTGTGTCTCTAACACTTTGCCATATGCCACAGAACTGAACAGAAGGTCAAAACTACAGAGCACATGGAGAGAAGAATCTGCTATTCCCTTCAGACTGTGACATTTGATATCTTTTATGATTTTAACATATTGATTGAGAGGTTAGGATGAAGAAGAGTTATAAAACATTTATTAAATAGAAATGCATGCGGTTTTAACCGCCGTGCCGATATCTACTGACCTCTTACCTGAGGTATACAAAATGAGACGTATGTGTTTTATCTGTATGGGGATGCAAACTGAGTCATGTGTAGTCTGGACTATTGAAAATTAATACATCTGAGGGAACCGGGTTCCTTTAGATCCTGGACTATCATAAAAAATTAACAAGTGGAGCAAAAACTTCATAAAGTACTTTAACTTTACTTAGAAGACCCATACTTATGGGAAGTCTATCATTATAACATAAATTCTGAAAAGTAGATTTGTAGTTTATATAGTGCAAACCATTAGGTTGTATTTAATATGCTAAAATGTAAATCCATTGTTAATTACCCAACTAAGTGATGTTAGGGCAAAATTGACTCCATGCTTAGGACTAACAATTGTGGTATTTAGTAGGTAGAGGTGTCCAGCTGATATTAATATTTGATGTTACTCAATCTGATTCAGCAGGGTTACATTCAGACTTGATCATAGCAGATAATATTAACAGTTTTCCAGTCCTATGTAAATAAGGCTAAAACCTGGTAAAATATATCTAGATCTAATACAAATATAATATTTGCCCACAACACATCAATAGTAGATACACCAGATGTACTGTGTGGTCCCCATGAAATTGCATTTGTTGCCAATTATAATCGAAACGTATAACACGTGGTAAACAGTATTTGCAAGAACAACTGTATTCAAAGCACAGTCAACGACACTATTCAGTATAGTGAAATAAAGGTATGACAAGTTACACCATTCAAACACAGGGGCGTAACTAAGTGGGGGGGGGGGGCTGTGCCCCATGCACTGCTGGCAGGAGTGCTGGCCAAGCCGAGAAGTGTGCCATCCCAGATGAAGAAATCAACAAACTGCTGCAGCAGCCAGCGATCTGAGGGTTTTGGCCAGCTACTGCAGCAAACAGCAAATTTTTTCAACTTGTTGGTGAGGTGTAACAAGCAGCTTGTAAAAGACTGTGACCCTTGATCCTATATTAATTCTTCTGTAGCACGGTGCCCCCGATGTTTCAACAATGTTTATCACTGTTATGATGTTTCACATACTGGTCAAACTTTTTGTTAAGATTTTGTTGAGACCAGTACTGGGTGAATACCTGCTACTTGCCACTAATAAAGTTTACTGTTCCTGCACATGATGTTGTATCTGCCTCTGGATGCTAAGAAGCAAAACCACAGCTTGGGGTGGCCCTACAAACAGATTTTCGCTACCCAGTTCTCTGTATCAGTAGAGCCGCGACCAGAGACCAAGATAAACCCTGCACTCCCCATAGTGATGGTAAGTGGGTCATGAGTGCTGCCTGAAGCACCCCACCCTGGGGGTTCCCTTTTCTCCCACCTGGTGTGTGTGTGTCTCTCTCTCTCTACATTTCCTCCATTCTGTGTCAGCCCCTTAAAGGCTGGCATTGTCTAGCTGGATACAAATGGGTTCATGTTTCAACTAGAAGAACTAGTTGGTCTATATAAGTTCTTAATATAAGTGTTCCATTTCACTGATCAGATGATTGTATGCTAATTGCATATTACCAGTGCAATTTTTGCATTATACACAGTAGCAATCTCCCATACACTCCCATGTTGCCGCTCACATGAGACACTCGAAATACGCACGAAAAAAAAAATCTTAGTATGTTCTCTCATGGTGTGTATTACGAGCATATATACGCCAAGACGGTGCATGGCGGTTGGCAGCATGCAGCAAGTATGCATGTCACTGTGTACTTGTTGCGTGCTCGCATGCGGTGAACAGCTAATTATGGCCCTTTAAGCTCGGCCTGACAGGACTCAGCGGTCTAATAAATGGCAAGGATTTACAATATAAATTAATTTAGAGAGTTGTAGAGATTTTCAATAGGGTTCACTTAATTACATGCTTTAATGAAGGTCTCTTGTGGAAGGAAATACGAGAATACATGTACAAACGAACAAATGAATTAATGAATCTGTTTGATTGTAAAAATGCCTGAAAAAGCAAAAGAGAGGAAACATCAAGGTGTCAAGCATTATGGTCTAAACAACAGAAGAATGCAGAGGATTTCCTATGTACCATCCAGCAATACCAAATACAAATCAACACTTGTATTGAACCTTCTGGTTGGCCATAAAGTTCGCCACCTGAGCTCAATTGTTGATTTCAAGAACGCTCTCCAGGAAAGGTTGTGCCCATGGTGACGTCCACTGATGTTGACTATCTGATTTCTCTACTATAAGGAAATATTAGCTATTTTGTCATGACAACACAAGACGACCTGGAATAACAGAGAAAATTGGAGCATTGCTTGGACCGGTTTGCTATGATTCGTCTTTGTTTCCCAAACATTCTCTCAACCAAGCAGTGAGGATCTTCACCATATTAATACAATATTCTTGTGCAAAACATTTTGAATAATGATAACATCTAGACCATCTTCTGAAGTTTTGACATGGGTCAGAATAAATATTTAGCTCCTCACCTTTTTGCATAGTTCAACACTTAAGTCCCCCTTCAATGACCATACAGAATTTGACAAGTAGTCTGGAGGTCTCATGCAAAAACTTTAAAAAGGTGTTACATTGTAACATAGTATGTAAGGCTGAATGAAGACAATGTCCATTTGGTTGATCCAGAGGAAGGCAAAAAAAACCAAGAGGCAGGAGCCAATTAGCCCATTTGGGGGAAAATTCCTTCCCGACTCCCTAATGGCAATCAGACTAATCCCTGGATCAACCCCTAATAGTTCCTACCTGTCTGTATACCCAGATTAACAATTGACCTAAGATTTATATCCTGTAATATCCTTCGGCTCTAGAAAGACATCAAGTCCCCTTTTAAACTCCTCTATGGATTTTGCCATCACCACTTCCTCAGGCAGAGAGTTCCACAGTCTAACTGCTCTTACAGTAAAGAACCCTTTTCTGTGTTGGCTATGAAACCTGCTTTCTTCTAGACGTAGCGAATGCCCTCTTGCTACAGTCGCAGTCCTGGGTATAAACAGATCATGGGAGAGATTCTTGTATTGTCCCCTCATGTATTTATACATATTTATTTGATCACCCCTTAGCCGTCTTTTTTCCAGGGTAAATAATCCCAATTTGGATAGCCTCTCTGGATATTCCAGTCCCTTCATTCCATGTATTAGTATAGTTGCCCTTCTTTGAACCCCCTCAAGCACTGTAACATCTTTCCTGAGCACCGGTGACCAGAACTCTACGCAGTATTCTATGTGGGGCCTAACAGGTGCCTTATATAGTGGGAGGATAATGTTCTCGTCCCTTGCCCTTATACCTCTTTTAATGCACCCCAAGACTTTATTAGCTTTTGCAGCAGCTGTCTGGCATTGGTTACTCCAGTTTAATCTCCAGTCCACTAGTACCCCCAGGTCTTTTTCCATATCACTTTTCCTTAGCAGTACCCCATTTAGAGTATATCGGTGGCATCCATTTCTCCTGCCCATGTGCAGAACCTTACATTTATCAACATTGAAGCCCCAAGCTTATCTAGGTCCATTTGTAGCCATACATTGTCCTCTGTTGCATTGATTATCTTGTATAATTTTGTGTTATCTGCAAATATCGCTATTTACTGTGCAACCCCTCTATTAGGTCGTTGATAAATATATTGAACGGAATGAGGCCTAGTACTAAACCCTGTGGCACCCCGCTAGTGACGGTGGCCCAATCAGAATATGAACCATTTATTACCACCCTCTCATTGTATGTCACAATATATATGTGTGTATGTTTGTATTAATTAAAGGGCTTCTCCAGTTGTAAACTACTGATGGCCTCTTCTCAAGCAGGGCTATTAGTAGTTCAGCAAGGGTCTACCGGCCTTGACCCCTGCTGATCAGCTGTGCCAGGGATGTGCGCTGATGTAATGAGTTGATTTCTGCAAGAAGTAGTGGCCAGGCTTGGCATTACAGGCCAAGTTCCAATTAAGTAAATAGCCTGTAATACCAAACCTGCCCACTTCAGTGGAAACAGAGCTGTCTGCTTCCTACAGAAATCAGTTCAGTGCATCAGCACAAACAGCTCATTAATAGGAGGTCCTGGGTAGCAGATCCACACCAATCAACTATTGATACCTCATCCTGTGGATAGGCCATCAATAGTTTATAACTGCACAACCCCTTTAAAATGGTTCACAGGGACGTTTATTAGGATATGTCATTAGTAGTTGATTGGCAGAGATCTGAAGCAGCAGACTCTTGCCGATAAACTATTGATGAATCAGCTGAACGATCGGCCCTCTGTCAGTACAGACAGTGCTGAAAGCAGATAGCACTGTCCATATTGCAGAAGGCCAGGTTGGTACTGCAGATACAGCTCTAATTAAATTCAATGTAAGCTATGCCTATATTACCAAACCAGCCCGTTGAAATATTGACAAGTCTATCTGCTTCCAGCGTTGTCTGCACTGACAGCGGGATGATCATTCGGCTGATTGGCAGGAATCCCCAGCGACAGATCCCCGCTGATCAACTATTGATAACCTGTCTTCAATATAATCAATAGTAAAAGCCCTGGATAACCCCTTTAAGTGTATATGTCAATAACTGCGTCAGATATAAAGACGCAGTTTATGTGTTTTATTAGTGCATTTATCTTTCTAGACGTGTTTATGTCTGTGTGTGTTAGTAAGTGCGTGCCAGTGTAACAAAGCAGCTCCTACACCAAGAAAGGATAATACCCAACAGATAAGCAGTCAGGGGTGGATAAAGTAGCCCCCGCAGCATTACGCTCTAGCAGGACATTGAAGTAGGAATCAGCTTTTTTTCAGAGCCAGCGTTGCTCTTGTCCATGGGCTATGTGTGATACTGCGGCTCACTGCATGGGGCTGCACTGCAATACCAGACCTAGTTTATGACCAGACACTGGGAAAAAAGCAAATTCTTATTTTTTTCTGTAGTCCTGGACAAACCCTTTAAGTTTTATTGTGCATCCTAAAATATTACAGTCTGTGATTGATGATTGATGACAATTGTCCAGAAAATTGTCAATTCACAAGCCAAGAAAACGAAATTCAGGACACGTGCTGGGAGTGCACTACTTTCAAGACGTAAAGACTAACTAATTGGAACTGAAAAATCTTATTGGACCTGAAACACCTTAAGGAAAGAGAATAACAAGAAGTAATAAAATATGCTCCGCCACGTAATGAGATAATTGATAGCTTCCCACAAGCTCAACTTCACAGGATATATGTTTTTCCAAGAGTTTTTTCAAGCTGTCAGTGGAGTGAATTATTAATCTGTAAACAGGATTTGTCAGACCTTTCAGCTCCAGTGTTGCTGCAGCACTTTTTGTAGAGCTGCAGTCTTAAGTGTAAGCCTAGCCAGTGTGTAAATGCTGATTTGCCTGCGATTAGACAAGCAGAATCAGCAGGGATTGTCTCTCCAGTTGTGCTAAGAGATGCTGAGTGTCTGCCTCATTGTTACTGATGATGCCACCTTCACATACCTTATGAATACATAAGTACTTTGTAACTCCGAAACAATATTCTATACTGCCTATGAAAGAAGTTATGTTATAGAGCCTGCAGTGAGCAAGTTACTCTCAATGTTTCCATCATGTGTCTTTATGGATATGAACCGATGGATCTGCAGTCAGAATGATAAAGAACAGGAGCAGTTGAGTAGATTGATACATAGTTTTGTTGGAAAAGATTCAGTATAACTTGTCATTTATTCTTGTTCACCATGAGTTTATGAATCCAGTGGATTGAGTGATTTAAAGATGTTTTCCAATTCCAGGCATTTCCCCCATAGCTGCAATTGCGTTAAAACAACAAAAAGCGCAATACTTACCCTACCTCTGCTGCGGGATCCAGCGCTGTTGCCTACTGTTATGTTTGTTGTGGAAGATGCTGTCACAAAAAGTCACCTGACCACTGCAGTATCACCGTCCATTCTCCTGGCATCAGCACTCATATCCTGGGCGACACAATGCCAGGAGTTTGGAACAGTGACCCTGCAATCTCTGTTTGGCTCCAATGGTCAGGTGACTTCCTGTGATGACATCTTGTACAACAATCACCGGGAGGACCGCGAGGCTACAGCGCTGGATCCCCGCAGCAGAGAACGGGTAAGTACAGATCTTTTTGTTATTTTAACACAGTTGTATCTATCGGAGGAATGCTGTCTGCTAATTGGGCAACCCCTTTAATGATTGACAGTGTCAATCACTATGTAGGACCACCCACTGGACTCATAAGCCAACAATGAGCAAGAATGAATTGCAAGTGAGTCTTTTCCCACCTCACTATATATCAATTTGCTCAGGTTTCCCTGCTCTATACGTGTCTGTTTTTATCCATAAAACATGAAGGAAATGTTCGATATAACTTGTAACCTATAGATTTAAATCCTTGCTTTCTCTGGGTTTATGGATCTAGTGAGCGGTCCAACTCTGTGATTGACAGCTAGGAAAAAAACATGATGTGATAAAGTGCTAAATATGTGAAGTAGAACCATAAACATAAAAAAGTTACTTATACTGTAGACGTCATGTGAAACACAAAACAGCAAACAATATCTTAGATATAGTCTAGTTGTGTCTCACCTGAAGGAAGCAGTGTCCTATGACAGAATGTTCCTGCAAGGTTGCGTTATAGAACTGTTGTAAGAAAACCGGTTCATTGTCATTGACATCTTCGATCGTTATAGTCACAGGACAGGTGGCAGACAGTGGAGGTACACCATGGTCAGTGGCTACAGCAACCAAGTTCATTGCAGTCTCTGCCTCAAAGTCAAGTGGTTTGTTAATGCTGAGAACCCCTGTATGTGGGTCTAACATGAAGGCTGAAGAAGAAGCACTGTCCAGGAGAGTATAGGTGATCCTAGAATTTGGGCCATCATCATCAAGATCCTGGGCATTAAGGGTCAGCACTGCAGTGCCAGCAGATGCAGCTTCTGAAACTGTGGCATGGTATCCTTCAGGATGAGTAAACATAGGGGTCTCATCATTTAAATCTCTGACTGCAACAAGTAGTGTTTTAAGAGTTTGTAAAGGAGGAGAGCCTGAATCTCTAGCAAGCAATTTCAGCTCATATAAATCCTTCTGTTCACGATCCAGTGGTGCTTCAACACACAAAAAATATATTTGGGGTGCAGCAGAACGAAGAGAAAAAGAGCCATCGGAACCTTCCAAAGTCAGAAACACCTGCTGTGGTGCACCTGTGTTGCCATATTCAACTTTTTGTCGTTCCTCCATTATGTTCCTATATTGTTTTCTTTGCTCCTTATTACTTTTAGGTGTTGTATTAAATAGTGAATGTCTTATACTATCTTTTTCTTCCACTGTATCACTGTATAGAGTTGCACCTACTTGCCCCCCTCTTTCCTGACCTTTTGTAGTCTCCAAAGGAACATCCTGAAGCTCCAAGTCAGGATCAGATACAGAAATTCTAGCAAAATACTCCCCAACCCTTGCACCCTCTGATATTTCTGGATGTCCACTTTCAGTAAGTAGTGTGATCTGTATTTGGGGTTTGTTATCATTAACATCGAGAACTTTTATTATTACAAGGACACTTGTCACTTCAGGTTGTGATCCTCCATCTTTAGCTTGTACCACAAGCTGATGAAGAGCCTTTTGCTCTCTGTCCAAGGGTCGATTAACCTTTACTACTCCACTGATTTCTTCAACTAAAAAATAGCCCTCATCAGATCGCAAGGTATATCTCACTTGCCCATTGCTACCTAAATCGGGGTCAGCTGCGTGGACTGTGCAAATTGGTGTACCTACTGGAGCATTTTCCCACACCCATCCTTTATATTCGGGCTGGTCAAAGGTTGGTGGGTTGTCATTTGCATCCAAGACTGTGATGTCTATTAAAAGTCTTCCAGTTCTACGTGGATACCCACCATCAAAAGCCTCAACTTCCAGTTGATAACTGTCAAGCTCCTCTCTATCTAACCAGTGCACTAATACAAGATCCAAGGGGTGAAAATTAGAATGTGTAGATGACACTTCTGACTGCAACTTTTCACGTGAGCCTGATCGGTCATTATTTTCATTTGTATACCAGTCATATAGAGAATGTGTATCATGTCCCTCTGATGTCAATTCTTGTGTATCTACTCCATAGGACATGCCTTCTGCAAACTCAAGCTCAACATCCTTATGTTCTTGTCCTTCTGTACTTGGCCGTCCCATTTCACCTACTTCACTATAAGACTTCACTGCATCCCACATCCCCCTGTGCTCTGCTTGTAACCCTTCACTAGTCTCATTTACAAAGTCTGAGAGATCTACATTTAAATTATCGTATACATTGTCCTGATCAAATGAGTCACGTTCTTGCCATTCCTGAACAGTAGATCTTTCCCGATTAACATTCTCATTCGCCCCAGCATTCCTTCCTGCCTGATCCCAACCTCCAAATTCTTTATCAGCACCCACAGCAGATTTGCCTTCCCCATACCTGATGATGAATGCACTTCCTTGGCTTCCCCTAATCAAGGAGTACCCCCTTAGTCCATAGTCCCCTGTGTCTGGGTCTCTAGCTGCAGGTAGCCTGAAGGTGGTGCCAGGTGGTGTTAGCTCAGATATTTGCAGTCTCAGTGATTCTACAGGGAAGGTGGGCGAGTGATCATTAACATCTTGCACCTTGATCTCTACTTGGACCACATCTCCTAGCAAAGTAGCAGCCACAAAACTGTAGTGTTGTCTTCTCTCCCTGTCCAGAATTCGCAATGTCCTCACAATGCCAGTCTCGGTGTCAATGTGGAAGTCCCTGAGCACTGGAGACTCTCCATCCTCCTCAGATAGGAAAAAACCTTCACCTGGGCTCCCTTCTGGCAGTCCAGCCCGGATGTCCCCTACTAAGGTTCCTGGTGGCAGTCCTTCATCCACTGCCAGACTGAGATTGTGCACCTGAGCTCTGCAGCAAGTGCCCATACAGAGCAGCATCAGCAGTAGAGGCAATGACTGGCAGCAGCAGCAGTAGCATCCCATCACTTTATCACCTCTACCTCTGCACCTTCTGATTAGCATCCTCTCAATCCAAAAGACTCAGTCTCCCAAAGGCTCTGTCAGTGCCATACATATGCATAGATGTCTTCTGTGCCAGTCTGTATGAGGCAACACTTTTATCCTCAGAGAGAAGGACATAAAACAAACAGACTATCCCCTCTTATGTCTGCAGCTCATATTTAAAATCAAGGACTGTTCTTAAGGTCCAGATGATCTGGCAGACTGTGTTAGATGAACGCTGAGATCCAGAAGAGTAATTCCCTCCTTCCTGGAAGAAATGCAGTATCCTGTCTCTTGTACTGTCCTATGTGCAATGAAGAAGAAGAAAAAAAAAACCTTCAATATTTCCATTCACATCTGGTTTTCTTCTGCTGGATCTCTGTCCTTTCCCATAGAATCAGGTGCATGCTCTGTATTATTGCATGCTGATATGGTCAACAAGAAAAGCTTAAAATCCTCTGGAGCAAAGATAAGAGAGGAAAAAGAAGCAGGAAAAGTTGATGGGAATAACAAGTGTGTGAGTGCGTGTGTGTGGCGGCAGCAGCAGCAGCAGCCTGGTCCCTGCAGTGCTACCTCCTCCCAGTACAGACAATGTAGTGAGCCTCTCTGCTCTGCCTGTCTAGAGCTGTGCCTGCTCCTGATCATGTGATCCAGGCAAGGGCAAAGCCTTCTCATAGCATTACACTGCAGCAAGCATCTGCTCCTACCATCACTCACTCCAAGTACTCCAGCACAGCCTGCACACTCATCAGCCTGCACATCATACACTATGTAGCTAGAAAGATGAAGTGAAAAGTATCTTATATAACTATACAACCTCTCATGAAACCATACACACTACAAAGTATCAGTTTTAGCTGTGTGCTCTGTTTGCTGTGCTCTGCAGGACAGGACCGCATTCCTTAGAATGGAGTATTTACCCATTCTTCTGTTCTCTCACTTCCATCGGTTGTTTTTTGTTTTGTTTAAACATCTGGGGGCTAAAAGTACACAAATCAGGGAAATCCTACTTCTTTATTAATTTGCAGCTATATTATATATATATATATATATATATATATATATATATATATATATATATATATATATATATATATATATATATATATATATATATATATATATATATGTATATACATATACAAACAAACACAGTGGTGTGGAAAAATGGTGCAAAGTAAGACAATTCTTCAAAAGCAGAAGGCAACTGATTGGCTACAGATTTATTCTGCAGCAGGACAATGATGCCAAACATAAAGTCAATGTCATTAAGAACTATCTTCAGGGTATAGATGAACAAGGAGTCCTGGAAGTCATGATGTGGCCCCCACAGAGTCCTGATCTCAGCATCATTGAGTCTGTCTGGGATTACAGGAAGAGATAGAAGGATCTGAGCAAGGCTACGTACATAGAAGATTTGTGGTTAGTTCTCCAAGACATTTGGAACAATCTCCCTGCTGAGTTCCTTCAAAAACGGTGTGCAAGTGTACCTAGAAGAATTGATGCTGTTTTAAAGGCAAAGGCTGATCACACCAAATATTGGTTAGATTTCTCTTTTGTTCATTCACTTTGTATTTTGTTAATTGCCAAAAATAAACTAGCACTTGTATTTTTCAAAGCATTGTTACTTTGCAGCATTTCTTACATATTTGTCTAAAACTTTTGGAAAGCCTGTAGATGAATGGGGTGCCCAATACTATATAAAATAAATAATTAGGAAAACCCCAATAACCTCTTATTGACACAGCTCATTTTTGTTTTCTGATTTTTTTTAATTTAATACGTGCCTTCCAAGACCCCAAACTTTTTTAAATTTATCCCTCGAAGTAGATATACAAGGCTTGTTTTTCTGTGGGATGAGTTGGAATTAGTGGCACCATTTAATATACCATATTGAGAATTTTTACCAAATTTGTAGGGTGTAATGACAAAAAATACAATTCTGGCATTGCTATTTTTACAGAAATCACTGCATGGGGAAAATAACGTGATATTTTGATAGAATCGGTATTATCTGCTTAACAGTCAGCACCTGCTATATATGCAGTGGACTCAGTTCCTATGGTTGCACCATTTTGCCCATGAGCTCATCTGCCATACATGTAAGGGGTCAATGAAGTTGTGACATGAAGACAGCTTTTTCTAGTTGGAGACCTTTTTCTGAGCCTCGTTTCTCTGATACCTTAAGATGACAGGGATAACACAGCTGGATCTGCCCATGAATGTTCCCTGCCACAGAGGAGACAGCTCCTACAGGAAAGCTTTTCTTTCTGGTTCATGAAGGAAAGGTCCTCGGTAGACCTTATGTCTAGAGATGAGCGAGCATACTCGTCCGAGCTTGATACTCGTTCGAGTATTAGGGTGTTCGAGATGCTCGTTACTCGTGACGAGTACCACGCGATGTTCGAGTTACTTTCATTTTCTTCCCTGAGAAATTTGCGCGCTTTTCTGGCCAATAGAAAGACAGGGAAGGCATTACAACTTCCCCCTGCGACGTTCCAGCCCTATACCACCCCCCTGCAGTGAGTGGCTGGCGAGATTAGGTGTCACCCGAGTATTAAAATCTGCCCGCCCGCGGCTCACCACAGATGCATTCTAACATAGTTCAGGGAAAGTGCTGTTGATGCCGGAGCTGCTATAGGGAGAGCGTTAGGAGTGATTTTAGGCTTCAAGAACCCCAACGGTCCTTCTTAGGCCATAGAAATCGCAGATCGCACCTATCTGCGATCTGCGATTCCTGTTCTCTTCTGTATATGCGCTCAATGGGGCCGGCGGCAGCAGCGCCGACCCCATTGAGAACATATAGAAGACAAATCATTCTTCTCTGCCACAGCTGTAACAGCTGTGGCAGAGAAGAATGATGTTTGCCCATTGAATTCAATGGAGCCGGCAATACAGCAGGTTCCACTGAAAGCAATGGGCTGCCGGCGATCGCGGGATGAATTGTCGGGAAGGGCTTAAATATATAAGCCCTTCCCTGCAATTCATCCAGAAATGTGTTACAATAAAAATATATACCGTATATACCGGCGTATAAGGTGACGGGGCGTATAAGACGACCCCCCAACTGTCACCTTATACGCCGGGAATACAGCGGAGCAAAGAATAAAAATCATTACTCACTTCCCCCGGCGTTCTGCGGCGCTGCTGCAGGATGTCGCTCCCTCCTGGTCCCTGGCAGAGCATTGCTTTCTGGACGCAGGGCTTGAAATCCCCGCCTCCAGAAAGCTACTGTGATTAGCTAACACACGCCGTCAGCCAATCACAGCCATTCAATGACATCATTGAATGGCTGTGATTGGCTGAAGGCACGTGTGTTTTCTGGAGGCGGGGATTTCAAGCCCTGCAACCAGAAAGCAATGCTCTGCCGGGGACCAGGAGGGAGCGACATCCTGCAGCAGCGCCGCAGAACGCCGGGGGAAGTGAGTAATGATTTTTATTCTTTGCTCCGCTGTATTCCCGGCGTATAAGGTGACAGTTGGGGGGTCGTCTTATACGCCCCGTCGCCTTATACGCCGGTATATACGGTATATATTTTTATTGTAACACATTTTTGGATGAATTGCAGGGAAGGGCTTATATATTTAAGCCCTTCCCGACAATTCATCCCGCGCACGCCGGCAGCTCATTGCTTTTAGTGGAACCTGCTGTATTGCCGGCTCCATTGAATTCAATGGGCTAACATTGTTCTTCTCTGCCACAGCTGTTACAGCTGTGACAGAGGAGAACGATCTTTATGCTGACAGTGCGGGGGGGGGGGGCCACTCTTGCCGCTATTGTGGCTTAATAGTGGGACCTGTGAACTTGAGATGCAGCCCAACATGTAGCCCCTCGCCTGCCCTATCCGTTGCTGTGTCGTTCCCATCACTTTCTTGAATTGCCCCGATTTTCACAAATGAAAACCTTAGCGAGCATCGGCGATATACAAAAATGCTCGGGTCGCCCATTGACTTCAATGGGGTTCGTTACTCGAAACGAACCCTCGAGCATCGCGAAAATTTCGTCCCGAGTAACGAGCACCCGAGCATTTTGGTGCTCGCTCATCTCTACTTATGTCCTTATTTCCCAAAGAGCCATATGGACAGAAGTTGTCCTTATAACATAACCCCTTTAACAGTTTATTCTTTGTTTCAGCAATAAAGTGGCATAGACTGCCCAATATCCCGGGCACAGCACTTGTAAACTGTAGCAATGCCACGACTACAATTCAGTATTCAGTGTAGAAGCCTCGATTGCAAAGCTCCTGTTGGGTATGTGATATACTACAGGTTATATACATATATAATGACATGAAATTCCAAAGACTCTTGTAAGTTTATTGAAAGATTCAGAAATTCTCCAATAAAACACAGTCTTATGACTTTCTTTGCATTGTAACTAGGGATGAGCGAATGTACTCAGTAAGGCCGATTTCACAATCGAGCACAGCGATTTTCGAGTACTTCACTGCTCGGGTGAAAAGATTCGATTCGGAGGTCGCCGGGGGCGGGCGTGGCGTGGTGGAGCGGGGGGTAGCAGCGCGGAACAGTGGGGAGCTCTCTCTCTCTCCCTCTCCCCCCCACTCCCCTCTGCAACACCCCCCCCCCCCCCCCGCTCACCCACAGCGCCCCCGAATCTTTTCATCCGAGTAGTGAAGTACTCGAAAATCGCGGTGCTCGATTGCGAAATCGGCCTTACCGAGTACGTTCGCTCATCTCTAATTGTAACGTTAGGATATATTAAAACATATTGGATTTGACACAGATTTTGATGCGGACTCCATGCTGAACTCTGCGTCAAATCTAACAAAAATCCTCATGCTCACAGCCCCATTAAATAAAATTGGGGTACTACTTGTTCAGATATGTTGCAAACCTGCAGCACATCTACGGCACTTCTGTGACAGAAATCCTAGTGTTTTGTATTGAAATGTGTTAAATTTGCAATATGCAAATCAGACACACATGAGCACAGTCTAACTTCATGTAATATTGTTAGAACTCTCTACTTAAGGCCACCTGCAGACGGCCGGGTGGGATCCGGCTGCGAGAATTCTCGCAGCGGGACCCGATCTGAGCGTCTGCAGAGAGCAGGGTGACACTCACCTGCTCCCGCAGCCCCAGCTCTTTCTTGTGCCGGCTGCTGGGCAGCCGGCGCATGTGCAGGGCAGGGCCGGCAGCCGGTGAGTGACGTTTCTGTCCTAAGGCCGCCTGTAGGCAGGCGGAAATTCCGCGGCGGAAGCTGCCATAGGATTGCTACCCTGGAAGCTGCCATAGGATTGCATTAACAAACGCAATCCTATGCAGACGGCTGCGTCTTGTGCGGCAAACAAATCGCGGCATGCTCAGATTAAATTTCTCCTGTTGCAGTATTTTTTCTCCTGTTCTGTATTTTTTTGTCCTATATCTTCATTTAGGGCAAAAAAATTCAGTACCGATTAGATCACAGTCAGCTGAAGACATCATGTTGACTTCTTTGATGTTAGCTATTCCCTTTCTCTGTAGTTTGCATAAAGATTTCTTGCATCTCGAAAACATCGTTGGCTGTTCTATTTTACGGCACAATCTCACCCTCCCTTGTGCACCTCTCCTCTTCTCCAGCAACACAATCCTCATATCTGACATCAAATCTGTTGTGATATTTTTACTTGTACAAGACATGAGTTATAAAATCAATAATCCTTAATGATTAACTGCAGAGACCAACACATTTTGAGGTTTCCAATGCTGGTGACATGGCTCGCAACTCAACAACCCCCGTCTACTTTCAACTGACCACAAAGTGTTCTGTTGAGTCTTGTCTATCAGTTAGCACCGCTCAAAAAGGTGAGAATACGCCTGTTTGTCTGTCCCTACTATTAGTCAACCACTATCATTCTACTACACCCAGAAAGCAACTTTTTTGTCTGCCTTTTCTCTTTTTTCCCCATTCTGTGATTGGGGTCCAAGCTACCAACAAAATTTCTACATATTTATTCCTTTTCTTTTGTAGATTGAATTAAAAAAATATTGGCAAGCTATGCATGGACAGATTTACTGCCGTCAGTGATGGGCAGTAGGACATCTGCACATTTTCTAAACCATTCCCTAAAGTATTGACCACTGGTGATATTTCATTGATATAGTGAACATCAGCTTTTGTTCCTGTCAAAGAAAAAGCAACTTTTTTATTGGAGAATCTTTCTTTTGAGTATTCTAAAACTTTTAAGCACACATAACCAGAGAAATACATAGAATTGGGATAGAAAAAAAACAGCATGGCTTCCTCCATCTTGGATGTTCACTATTGCTGTTTTTAATTACAAGTATAGCTGGATCTTCCCTACTTATGGACCAGGATATGTATGTCCTTTAGAGGGTCCTATCTGAAGAGGTCACCTCATGCGAACAGATGGGTTTTTACAATTTGATCAAAATGTGCGCTAAGAACCCCAAGTTTATAAGTATAGGCAGTAATGTAATTTAATATTTACATATTTGTCTTTGACATGTTTCTTGATGCTTGAAGTATGCTGTTATTCCCTTTCTGTATGTATATCATAGGGGACAGCCAGCTTGGGTAAATGGCCACATGATGAATAAAATGAAACATTTAAACTTAACATACAAAGAGTTTAGGTAACTCACCCAATATATGTTCTTGGACTGGCCACTAATTATACTAATTTGTTAACATCTAATATCTCTGAAGCGTGTTAATATGTAGCCATGTCATTAAGTAGATGATGCAGGATGAATAATTTACCCATGTTAGCTCTCGATTCTCCTAGCTTGTTTCTTCCTTGCCGAGTCCTGCTGTGTTGATGCTTCTCCTACGTTGGCCAGTCCTAAAGGAAAAAGAGTAATTACTAACGGAAAAGGGTCTCCATATCATAGAAATACCATCTGTAAGAAACGCTGTTCTATAATCATAATAGATACACACAAGCTACATATGTTTATCTAATTTACAGATCGCTCAATAGATTACTCTTTGGTCTGTAAGCTGTCAGGTCCACACCGCTGAATGACAAATGATAGATACTGGAAGTAATACATTCAGCTAAAAAATACTAAATTAATACAAATTCAGTGTTCATATGGAACGATTCTATCAAAAATTAAAGAGAAACTGGTGTTTGTTTTCTACCAACTCTGAATTGTAAAGGCTTTATGCCTCATATATTCACTATTACATTATGGTTCCTACATTGTAGCAACTTGTGGCTCTTATCTCCGTGGCACATAATTTCCCACAACAGCAACAAGTGTTACACTCAAACCTCTTGTGTTATTTCCCATTTCCCAGAATAGGGTTGGCTATGCCGCACCCAGGATGGTAATGATTATAAAAGGGTGTTTAAAACATAGACATTATGTGACCTAGTGTAAATAAAAAGATACATCTTTATACCAGTGTTCCCCAACTAGACATGTGATTTTGAGTCCTCAGTATATGGCTCTCTAGCTGTTGGCAGCTGCAGATACTAGTGGCCCCTAATGAGTGCATACAGTAGCATTAGTAGAAATGGTAGAGCTCATATTACTGGTAGCGAAAATTATGGTAAAAACCACTTGCTTGAGTCTTTGGCAGACATTTCCCATTTTAATACCTAGTGTGGCTTAACACAGTCTATTTAATTGTGAAACTGGCTAATGCCATACAGAAGTTACATACCACAATTGGACGCTAAGCATTCCTCATTAAAGGGCTATTCCGGTAATATCAAGTTATCATCTATCACATAGTTATCTAACCAATCACCAAAACGGAGGTTCCAAGTCCCACTGTGTGACTGGCAATGAATGGAGCAGCAGCTTGTATGCTTGGGCATTGTTCCAATCATTTCAATAAGACTGCCATAGATAGCCAAGTTCAAGCGCTTGGCTGTCTCTGACAGTCCCATTGAAATGAATGAAGTAGTGGCTGAGCATGCTACTCCGTTCATTGCCAATCACATAGGGAAGACGGGACCCCGTTCTGGTGATCAGTGAAGGTCCCAGCAGTCGTATCCCCACTGATCATGTAGTTATCCTGTGGATAGGGGATAACTTGAAATTAGTGTAATAGCCTTCCCTTTTTGTTGGCTTCCCACCTGCATTATGATGTCTGAAATTTGGCAACATGCTATCAGTCTACCCCTTGTCCAAAATAATATGTCAAAAAACAAAAGATTTGGATTTGCTAGCAAATTGCTTTATCTTGGTTCAGTTTCAGCAAGGATAAGAAAAGTTTTTGAACTTTCTTTTTCTATAGTGCAATAAAGTCCCCATACACCTCTATAGGTGCCCCACTCAGCTTTATTGTGATGTAATATAGCTGCGTGCAGGTGCTAAGTACATTTGAGGCTTTGGGATTCTACATTTTCAAATATTGGAGGGTAGGGAATGTTCTGGAAGGCTGCGAACTCATGGAAATGTTGCAGTGAGCCCTCCAATAAGGCAAACCATGGCACTAGTTGTGCTCCGTAGAGCCATTCCATTAAAATAAGCATACGTGCTATAAATGGCCCAAAGACATTATGGCAGAGAATGGGCATAGTCCTTATAGTTTCATAAACACGATTTCATGTGCTTGGCATCTTCTTCAAGTCTTTATAGTCCAACGATTGTATCACAAGCCGCTTTGTTATTGTGTTATTATTATTTTTTGTTTTGAATAACATAAAGCATAGTGCCTCATGTATTGTAAACTCATCCAGTACCGCTGGGAGCGTTGGTCCGTTACCATGTTCGAAATGTGAGAATGAGATTTAACAAATGGAAAACTGAGCTGAAGAGTGTGAGAAAAACAGGATTTGGGATATTAAAATCATAGTTTTACATAAATCACAGCTGCAGTTTTAAAATAAGATATGCTTTATTCACATGAAATATTTGATTATGTGTAGGTAACAGTACATTTCGTGACTTGCAGGTTTTCAAGGTTAAAGCAGGAAATTCTGAGAATATTGGAGATGCAACGAAGCCAAATGTATCCAGGCAATATATCTGTGTGTATACACATAGCAAACCTCAGTAAATGCTCTTCAAATTCCAGTGTGGTATCACTAGAGATATTGGATACCTTCAAGCACATGGCAGAGGTCAGTAACTCATCAATTATACATGTATAGCATATCCCTATTTATTATACCTTTAATTAGTATCATGGGAAAATCTCCTTAATGACCAGAAATTGATCAGAAATGAACTTGTTCCTAAAAGATAGATTTTTTCAGTGATTGCATCATGTTGCTCTGTAAAATACAGCTGACTATAGATATAAAATAATCAGCAGCTGAAAAGTGTTTCAGCCAACAGTTCTGACTAGGCATTTATCATGTCAACACATGCATGTTAGCGGTATGGAGTTGGGAAAGATCTACACCTGCCATCTGGTGTGTTACTTATGATGGGGAAAACAATAGAATTTTATAGGAAAAAGCCAACCCACTCAGTCTATGTTCTAATACCAGGGCTGCATGTAGGCATGTGTACTGCACATATGTACTGTTATGTTTGTCCCTGACTGCCGAGACCCTGGGATCACTTGATACAGGGGCAGTCAGGATGGACATGTAAGCTTGCTATACAGGTGGCTAGATGCAGAAGCAGACAGATACAAGAGGTAGTAGTAAGAGTGGGGCACCACCACCACCCGACAGAATCCACGTTGCAGCGGAGCACCCGTCCCGAAAGGGACAACCCCACTACTTCCACGAGGAAAGGTCCAAAGTCATGGGGGGAACCGGAGAACAGTAAACTAGGGATGGAACACAGAAACCAATGACAAACAGAAACTGAAGTAAATAGAAGATGAGAACAAAGAAACATACATGGATGCAAACACAAGGGAAATAAGGAAACCTGCACCCTCTAGCCAGAGGCGCTGGTATATATGTGCAGCAGACCAGTGGGGATTGGCTTGCAGGAGAAATCCACAGCCAGCTAAATTATCCCACACCTGTGAAGCTGTGATCCTGGAAACCCGTACAACAACAGGTCCCAGCATCACAACCTAACATGTACTATTACACTACACCCATTCCAGGTAAAAAAAATATTATTATCCTTTCAAGGTTGCACTAACTCCCCCAATGGATCTTCTGTATGGTTCATAGAGGGAGGTGTAACTAGAGCAGCTTGGCCCAGCAGGTGACCTCATTTCCGGGTGCCAGTGGGACCACTCTGCCTTGGACAGAGCATTTACTTAAACTCTAGAGGGGTAAACTGAATCTCCATCCTGGGTAAAGGAAAGCTAGCTACTTCGTCAAGCAGGATATATAGTATATGTACCATATACAGGTCCGGATTCTATTTGTTGCTGGAAGCACTTCAGCTCCAGGCGCTGCAGTCCCACTAGCTCAAAGGGCTCTGGACTTATTCCTTTTATGCTACCATGCAAGCTGACTGTGGCAGGAAAGGCGCCTTCTGTTCTTAATTAAAGAGGTATTCCCACCTTGACAAGTTATCTCCTATCCACAGGATTGGGTATAAATTGCCAGTCAGTGGGAGTTCAACCACTGGAACCAACACTGATCCAGATATATCACCCCAGTACATCCCAAACGTTTTCACAGCAGTGGTCACACAAGCATGCTACAGCTTCATTCATTTCACTTCAATAGGAACTGCAATACATAGCGGAGTTCAAGCACTCAGTAATCTACGGATGTCCCACTGAAGTTAATGGGACCACCAAAGATTGCCAAGTGCTTGAACATGGCTGTCTTCGGCTGTTCTTATTAAAATGAATGGAGCAGTGGATAGATCGAGAGCGATACCTCTGGATCAGTGGTGGTCCAAGCAGTAATATCTCTTTAAGTTTTTTGATTTTCTTAAAAGTCAGCATTAGCCTGTATGGAGATTTATCATTGCAAAGAGAAAAATCAACTCAAATATCACTGCCAGCAGCCATATTTACCTATATACTAATACAAAGATATACAAGGGTAGGTCCAAACACCACTTCCCAGCAGAATGCAGATAGGCAGATTTGTTCCTGGCCTTGTATATCTTTGTATTAGTACATAGGTAAATATGGCAGTAGGCAGTGTTATTTCTGCAGGCAGTCACCATTAGGCAGGAATAGCTCACAAAGTCCATGGCAGCATACGATGTATATAAAAATGGAAACTTTATTCCTCCATAGTTCAATAAAATGGCAATGTTTCAATGAAAACTTGGTCTTTATGTTTGATGTTTGGATCTAGGTCCTGATCCTACTGGGGCGTTTGCAGTGCTTTTCCTCCTCGCCCTAGTGGGTTAATTCACCGAGAGATTGCTTTACTCTTCTGCTGCTGATAAACCTTGTGATTCCTTTAGTACCATTAGGCAGGAGAGCAGTGCCAACCGTGGATGGCATGTGAGGCAACGTGACTCTTTCCACCGCCTGTTCTGATTAGAGGAACAGTAGATAGAAGCTCCTGCTGACACCTGGAGAGGGAAGGAAGCAGCGGTGCTCACCTCCCTTCCTTCCTCCCTCTTGCTATGCCACCTTGCAGCATTACAGTTCTGCCAATAGGTTTATGGAGTTGGGCTTGGAGGGTGAGCTGGTTTAAATTGATTTCACTTTGGAGGAATGAATGCCAACCCAACAACAGCTTTGCATTTGCCTTGAGTGGGTAATGGGGATGTAGCTCAGCGGCTCTGACTTTGATTGAAGGAGGGGATTACCGTATTTCTCCGTGTATACATTTATTAACATATTGCTGTACATTTTTTAAAGATTCAGTGTTCGCAACTTTTATCTTGAGGGCACTATTGCATCCTTATATTTGATTTTCACATTAAGTGTCGCTACAGATTTACAAGTCTATATTAGATGTCTCAAAAGGGACACACTATGTAATCATGCTTGTGCCTGCCAGAATAGCCAGCGCTGAGTATAAGGGCTTAAACACATGGGTGTGCATTTGTCCCGTTTTGCAGCCGTAAAAATCACGGCTGCAAAACGGGATGAATTTAAACCATTTACTACAGTTGTTTCAATTTCACTAGCGGGATTCTCGCATGTTAATACTACGCACGAGAAAAGATAAGATTTGCCCTATCTTTCTTGCACATAGTTTTTCTACGCGGGAGAAAGATAGGGCAGGACCAATCATCCCGCTTCTTTTTTCAAACTCGCACGGAGTTTTAATAGTCAAAAAAACACGGTTCATGCGCTAATACGCTCCATAGTGTCGTAAAATTCAAGAGCTCTACTCGAGTAACGAACCCCATTGACTACAATGGGAGACTCAAGCATTTTTGTATGTGGGACGCCAGGTCCTGACCATTTTTTTTTTCTTGGTTCACTCAACTCTAGTTAATTCTGATTGATTTGTTTCTAATATCCCCAGCACTTGCACTACTATTGTACAGGGCAAGTTCCTATTACATTATAGTCTTTAGTTATCTACATTATTATGGAAGGCTCCGTGTTAGTTGTGGGGGCCCCTCATAAACGACTTGTGCAGACCCTGTTATATATATTTATGTACAGAAGTTCCGGCCTGTATTCACACAAACACACATTCTATTTGCTCAGAATTTGCCTTCTTCTTTCGAAAGAAACACTTTAGTTTGAGGATAGTACACAAAGTTACCAAAACTCATTGAATTCATTTCCTGAAGGACCTAAATACAATATCCTTTGGCTCAGCTATACAGCAAATGGTTTCAGCAAATTAAATAGCTTTACAATACATGGAGAGTATTTGACTTAACTGACAAATGTGCTTCATTGCAAATCTAGATGGTCTAATAAACTGGATTTGTAATGAAGTGTTTTGGGTTGTTAGTAGAGATGAGCGAACGCGTTCGTCCGAGCTTGCTATTCGTGCGAATATTAGGGTGTTCGGGATGTTCGTTATTCGTAACGAACACCATGCGGTGTTCTGGTAAATTAAACTTTCTTCCCTGAGACGTTAGCGCTTTTTTTTGGCCAATATAAAGACAGGGAAGGCATTACAACTTCCCCCTGCAACGTTTAAGCCCTATACCACCCCCCTGCTGTGAGTGGCTGGGGAGATAAGGTGTCCGCCTGATATGAAAGTCTGCCCCTCCCGCTGCTCGCTATGGATGCATTCTATATGCGCTCAATGGGGCCAGCGGCAGCAGCGCTGACCCCATTGAGAACATATAGAAGACAAATCCTTCTTCTCTGGCACAGCTGTAACAGCTGTAGCAGAGAAGAACGATGTTTGCCCATTGAATTCAATGGAACCGGCAATACAGCCGACTCCACTGAATGCAATGGGCTGCCGGCGATCGCAGGATGAATGGTCGGAAAGGGGTTAAATATATAACCCCTTTCCTGCAATTCATCCAGAAATGTGTTACACTAAAAATATATACCGGCGTATAAGGCGACCGGGCGTATAAGACGACCCCCCAACTGTCACCTTATACGCCGGTAATACAGTGGAGCAAAGAATAAAAAGCATTACTTACGTTTTTAGATGATCTGCGGCGCTCCTGCAGGCTGTCGCTCCCTCCTAATCCACGGCAGAGTATTCCTTTCTCCACGAAAGACTTTAAATCCCTGCCTCCAGAAAGACACGTGCCTTCAGCCAATCACAGCCAATGACAATGATGTCATTGAATGGCTGTGATTGGCTGTGTTTCTGGAGGCGGGGATTTCAAGGCTTGAAATCCCCGCCTCCAGAAACACAGCCAATCACAGCCATTCAATGACATCATTGTCATTGGCTGTGATTGGCTGAAGGCACATGTGCTTCTGGAGGCAGGGATTTAAAGTCTTTCGTGGAGAAAGCTTGTCTGCCGTGGACCAGGAGGGAGTGACAGCCTGCAGGAGCGCCGCAGATCATCTAAAAACGTAAGTAATGCTTTTTATTCTTTGCTCCACTGTATTACCGGCGTATAAGGTGACAGTTGGGGGGTCGTCTTATACGCCCCGTCGCCTTATACGCCGGTATATATTTTTAGTGTAACACATTTCTGGATGAATTGCAGGAAAGGGGTTATATATTTAACCCCTTTCCGACCATTCATCCTGCGATCGCCGGCAGCCCATTGCATTCAGTGGAGTCGGCTGTATTGCCGGTTCCATTGAATTCAATGGGCAAACATCGTTCTTCTCTGCTACAGCTGTTACAGCTGTGCCAGAGGAGGACGATCTTTATGCTGACAGTGGGGGGGGGGGGGGGGGGGGCACTCTTGCCGCTATTGTGGCTTAATAGTGGGACCTGTGAACTTGAGATGCAGCCCACCATGTAGCCCCTCGCCTGCCCTATCCGTCACTGTGTCATTCCCATCACTTTCCTGAATTGCCCAGATTTTCACACATGAAAACCTTAGCGAGCATCGGCGAAATACAAAAATGTTCCGGTCGCCCATTGACTTCAATGGGGTTCGTTGTTCGAAACGAACCCTCGAGCATCACGGGAAGTTCGTTACGAATAACGAACACCCGAACATTTTGGTGTTCGCTCATCTCTAGTTGTTAGGTATCACGCATTGCAAAAAAAAAAAAAAGAAGAAAAAATGTAGCATGAAGTTAGGCTGAAATGGAAATTAGGCAAACATTCCACCCAAATATACAACACATTTTAATATCTTGTTCTAGATTTAAATATTTCTTCATAACTGAGAAAAATGTTCCTGCAGAGCTCGACATGCCCTGCAGATATACGCCTGTGTGTGTATGTGTGGCCATGGGTGTGGGTGGGTAGTTGGTTGCCTTATTAATCTCTAGACTACAAAGACATTAAAGCTGATGAGGTGATGATGAAGGAACACATGTTTAATAGCTGTCTACATTATTATAGGTTACCTTGGTTAACCAAATAATCTGGTGGGTAGACAATGGATAAGTAGATAATAAGTGACTCCATTTACAGGACAATGGGCAATCTGGCCATATATCTGCTCACAAGAAAAATCAATAAAAGAAGCTTCAGAATAAAATGCTCAAATACACACAGATTTTGCTCCATACAAGTTCAAATGATGGCTTTTGTTCTAATGTAACTCTGCGGGCGATGCCCTCTAGCGGGTGGCATCCTGTCAGCAACACAGTTGGGGGGCATCTGCAAGTCAGAAGCACTGAAAGTCAGTTTGGAGGAGCAGAAAGGGACAATCGGGTCATTCTACAGTCGAGTAAGGAGATTTGCTACCTGTGCATTTTTCAATGCTTTCTTCTGTGCTGAAGGACATAGAAAATGCTGTATATAAAGAATTATGTAAATGGACATTTTGTGAACAGTGACAGGTTCTTTACAAAGGAAAGCCATCCAGTTTGAGAAAAGTGCTTTTGGCCAGCAATATAAAGCATGCAGTTACTTAGAGATAGCCTCCATATATCAGGATCCTATATGGAGCCCACAGAAATAGGTTTTTTTAAACATCAATATTGGATTACTCCTTGTATTATGACTAGAGATGAGCGAGCATACTCGCTAAGGGCAATTACTCGAGCGAGCATTGTCCTTAGCGAGTACCTGCCCGCTCGGAAGAAAAGATTCGGGTGCCAGCAGGGGGTGGGGAGCGTCGGGGGAGAGCGGAAAGGAACGGAGGGGAGAGAGATCTCCCTCTCCCCACCCCCCCACCCCCCTGCTCCCTCCCGCAACCCACCGCTCCCCCGCGCCGGCAGCCGAATGTTTTCTTCCGAGCGGGCAGGTACTCGCTAAGGGCAATGTTCGCTCAAGTAATTGCCCTTAGCGAGTATGCTCGCTCATCTCTAATTATGACCCAATCTACTCATTATGTCTCTTTTCTCTCTTTTCAGGAGCAAAGAACTTCAAGAAAACAAAGTCAGACATTTTTTTTCACTATTGGTTTTCAGCCAATATAGGAAATTAATTTATTAGAAGTTGCTTTCCCACAATAGACATTCATGGTCTATCAATTCAACCGATATGATTGCATAAGCACTGCCTGAAAAAATATATAGGCATCGCATTTTTAGGGGCGCTGAGGGTTCACACGTTCGGAGCTGTACTGGTCAGATGTTTCATAAAGGTTTATTTGAGAATTCCTAAAGGAATTGTCTTATTACTCTTTTAGGGCTTTTACAGATGAGCGTGTAACGTAATACATTCGCACCTGCGCAATTTTTTTGCACAGTGCATGAGTGTACAAAGCACTCATGTCTGCGCAAATGCAGAGTGTATTTGCGCAGCAATGCTCGTTCCTATGGGCAGAGGAGTCGCCGCACCCAGATTTAAAATCTTAATTTGCCCGAGGTGCCGGTGATCATGGGTATGCGCTGGTCCTATTGAGCCTGCGAAAAAAGACAGTGAGAATGAACCCATAGAAGTCCGCGTTATGTGTGTGGGAATTTTCCATGTGCATTATCGTGGCGTATCACGCTTATCTGTTTAAGCCCTTAATGGGAGAGCAGATGCAGCAATCAACTGATCGCTGCATGTTTGATTCGCTGCAAGCTGATTTTGCTGGGGTAAGAAAAAATGGGCTACACATTCTCCCTGCCACTGCAAGGAAATGAAAGTATTGTATGGCAACCATTCAGATGATTGGCTAGCTATGTGATATATTGATGGCTTTTCAGCAGCACTGTACTCTGACTTGTGGAGAGGGTCTTAAACAGGAGACCCCCCCTATGAGGTCTGTATGTCCTAATAATTCATATGAACAGAGGTTGTCCTGATTGTATAACCCTTTAACATTTATTAGCTATCCATCAAATAGATGATAAATTTGTGGGGCCTTAATGCTGAGGCCCCATACGGTAGATCTTTAGGATAGGAATGCAAAAGCAGTATTCCGGTGACTCACAGTGAAAGTTATACGCTTCATAAGGCGATAACATGTAATTTTGCAGTATAATGTTATAATGTGTTTTACAAAGCTGCAGCGATATTGTTTTACCTGCGTTCTCCCCCTGCTTAGTTCTCCATTAGTACCCAGTGCTTACTACCTGTATGCTCCACTGTTTTACTGGTCAGGCATGTGTAGTGCCTTCAAATTCTGTAATGACTATACAGCGTATACAGTCATAAATGTGCACATATAAGTAACTAGCAATGGGGCATTGTGGGATATGTAACTTTTGTACTTTTGTGGCCATTATAGATAACAATGTGGAAATCTAAAGCTGTCTGAAAAGCAGCGGTGGCGCAGGTCATCAATAACAGGTTCTGAGGTTCAGTTTGAAAACTTAGATGGATGTTTGGAATAATGGCAATAAGATGAAACATCAGGAACATTTTGCCCAGCCTCTGGAATACCCCTTTAAGGACCTCCTACACTTTATTTTTTTATTCACCTAAACCCACAGACAGCGATGGCACCAGATGATACTCTAATGTGTAATAGACCCTAAGGCTCTCATACACATTAACCCTTTACAATCCAATTTTGGATTCAGGGTTTCCTAGGGGGCTTTCTCTTTCTGCCATTATACAATGGCTCCATCTGCTGGCTAGAGCCAGTACTGCGGTATGGGACATGCTGGAGAGGCCCCCAACAACAGAGTGGACAGTAATATACAGTAAGAATACCCTGCAGGAAGGCTGTACAGCCTTCAATCAGAATGTCTTCAGAGGTCTGACAGTGGATTAGAAAGGGTTAAACTCTAGTGATCTGAACAGGCTGATTTCGGTGGGATTGGATGACTCTCATCTGTGTATGGGGACCTCTCAATTTTCCCAAGATGGATGATGCCAGGGAAATAAAAGGGTCGGAAATGCTGAAATTCAATACTCGATCCTTTTGTTCCCCATGAAGAAAACCACCGCCTTATCTGTTTTGCTGCTGCTTACCTCCCTAAACACATGAACACTCAGCTGAGTCCAACTGTCATGTGTATGGGAGAGCTGCAGAAAACGATAGTTGCCCCAACAGCTGTTGAAGGTGCAGTGGGCCTTTACACTTCTCCATTCTTACAGAAGGCTAAAAAGAACAGATGAAAAACTGCACTGTGTGAACCCGGCCTGTATATAGGAAGTGAGTTTCCTAAATCCAGGAGCAAATCCAAAACAGCCTTGCAAACAACTCCATGCATATTTTGCACTGTTTGTCATCAAACAGACAGAAGGGTCCTGGCAAACAGATGATGGTAAAACTTTACAAGTCTTAAGCAGCCCTTTGCACAACAGCAAAATTCAACTAGCAAACATTTATTGTCTAAAGAAAACAAACAAATCTCGGGAAACGGCTTTGAGTCAATGTTTTGCAAACGTAAACTTGGCATCAAATAGTATCCATGTTTAGTGATGATCTTTACAGTGATCTGAAAATCCCAAAGAATTACATTTCCAGATTTCAAACTGCAAAATGAATTAGTTGTGCGCTTTGCTACAATCCATGTCCTGCTGCTGGGAGAGACATTGTTTCCTCACGTCTCTTCACTAGCCTGAAATGTAGCAGCGCTGTCTGAAAACAGCTAGATCACTACCTTTCATTTCTTGATGGAATTGAACTTTATGGGAAAATTAGAGGATCAAACAATTCGTGTCCGGCTGTTCCAGTAACGATGGAGCTTATTAATTGCGCAGCTAATGCTCGAGTTTGTTGTCGTTGGAAGGAAAGTCCAAAATATACAGAGAAAATATACCCGGCAGAAGTGAGTTTTCATCTTTCAGACACTTTGAACATAACAGTTACTCAATCAAGTTCATTCAAGGGAAATCCTACAGTGCCTATAGAGCAATTATCTCCGTATTAAATGACTTTCCTGTCTGATACGTTCCAGACCCCCAGAGAAACACAAACAGGGTTAAAAGGAAGTTTCAAGACAGTTTTACTAAAGCATAAAAATATACAAAACCTCCAAAAAGTTTCACACAAATGAAAACTGATGCTGCCCAAGAATTCATAAGAGCTCAATTAACCAAGTAATCTGGGCTGCAGAATCTCGGAGTTTCAAGTGGTTTTTACATCAGCTTCATGGATATTTCGAAGGCAAGGAAGGGGACAGCAAATTGGCTCCCAAAAGATCTAAATATGGGACGTTAATAAAAACCTTGACCAAATGAGAAAACGACAAGTGTACCTTGAGAAGGTGTATGATACACACAGAACAGCTGCTGTCTGGGAGGAGGTCGCCTTTGTTATCCCTGAGGGTACATTTCAATATTCTGGATTTATATGAAAGCAAACTATTTATGGCAAGTGCAAGTAGTGACTATTAGCTGCTGCTTTGTCATTTGCTGATTTTCCTTTCCTTCTAGCTCATTCGAATAGTTTGAATAGGCAGCCCATGACATCCTATGGGCCCCTTTTGTTCCTCTGTGTAACTCCAGCTTTTATACAATTGCGCGGGGGGGTGGCTGTTATCACGGTGGCTCATTTGTTGTCCTCGCTAACAGCGGTTACCGGCAATGTAAACATAAATTTCTTAACTTGGGGTTTTGGGTGCTACCCGTGAGGTCGGATATCATTATGGTGGTAATAGGGTTTGTCATGTTTGTGGCATCAGTCTGTATACTGATCGAAACTCATTCCAGACAAAATAGTAATAAAAATGCATAGAATAAAATGGGGGTTGTAGTCCTTTCCCCTGAAGTGTGGTGTGGTATGCCTCAGTGCAAATGGTGAGTCGGTGGGAAAAGAACTCCAGGAGTCAGGATCAACATGAAAACAGGTAAACAATTTATTTCTTAGAGAAGAATCTTCAAAAAAACTTCATCCAATTTGCATTACTTTTTTGCTTGAGGTAGACTTTTCAAGTTAAGTACAGGATTACACATCTGTACACATGCAGGCATTAAGTGCAGGGACCTGTTCATGTGGGCAACTAAGCACCTGGCCCACATGAACGTGACCCAAAAAACACGGGTTTGTGGAAACTGACCCTGTGCTGCAGGAAAGATGACAAGGCCCTACCTACAAAGCAAGGCGGTTGCCTCTATAAAGGTGGCCCCATGCTGGAACCTCGGCCCTTCTCTCCCTGAAAGGGTGATACTCGCAACCAGGCATAACTGACACATTAAATGCACAAACTCACTTACTACACAACCTCGCACACTAAAGCAGATGGTAAAGCTGAATATAAAAGCAAGGGATTAGTTCGTACATTGGCCAATGAACTTAAGCTGCAAGGCCCCGACAAGGCTGTTCGTGTCTTGCAGTCCCTACTCTAGCAAGACACTAAACAGGTAGCACAGGACACTACTCACACAGCAAGCTGCAAGCTGACCAGATACTACTCACGCAGCAAGCTGCAAGCTGACCAGACACTACTCACACAGCAAGCTGCAAGCTGACCAGACACTACTCTCGCAGCAAGCTGCAAGCTGACCAGACACTACTCACGCAGCAAGCTGCAAGCTGACCAGACACTACTCACACAGCAGACAAGACTGAGGAGATACAGCTTCCTCATTGCAGAGGGGCTGGGGTATATATCTACACCCAGACTCAGGGGATTGGCTGACCTGAACAACCACACCCAGCCAGCTCAATTAACCCCTACCTGTGTAGGTGTGCTCCTGGAACCCCATAGAACAACAAACTCCAGCAGCGCAACCTAACAACTGGCTCTCTTCCTGAACTTGCTTCTCCTCAGTTAACTGACTTCTCACTCCTTCTTGACTTTTCTTAACTGATTACTGCCACACCCCTCTCTCCTTTTAACTGACTTCTCTAAACCAACCCGTGCATAGGACTTATCCTCCAATCCCAGGACAGCTATCTTCTTGCCAAAGAGTTAACCAATACCTAAGCTGTGTCTGGATGATTGATGGACCACTAGGAATACTGGAATGAACAACCAATGGAGCATTGCAAAACTAGTACACCATGAACATTTTAAGGTCACACATAGGCATATAGCAAATAACCACATTATATTATGGAGTATACAACTCTGGTACACTACAGTGGCATTATATATTGTGGTGCATTACATTCCCGCTCCTAGGTCATATTCTCCCCCAGAAGCATTAAAGGTACGCAGCATGGAGTGACATACAATACTGCAGCACAATATGTCTTTGGCGTGCCTCTTTTTCCCTTCTGCTGCAGGTGTACATGAAGCCTAGATGCTGTACTTTAAGCAGCAGACTGAATATTGTATGCTTGGATTTAGAAAACATGTATATAGTCTATCCCTGCATTCTCATAGAGAGTTAGCATTTTTGGACCTATGAGTAGAAAGTCTGTATGTGCTTCTTCATACATAACCAACACTTCAGTCCTGAAGGCCAGGGAAAGGAACACTGGCGTATCTATAGAGGTTGTAGTTGTTGCAATTGTGACCAGGCCCATAAGCCACGCTAATGGTGCTTGACTGCATTGATTAATGCTTTACCTTGGTCCTGCATGTGGCGCGGGCATTAAGCAGCTTCTCCTGCACAGTGATTGATAGTCAGAACTTCCTCCCCGGCATTCCAGTTGTTTCCCCTAAGGTCCATTTACATGGGACGACTGTCGGGCAAACGATGCCCGACACTCGTCCCTGTGTTTCCGCACTCCCTTGCTCTCACACGGGAGCTAACAGAGCTTGCTTGCTCATGGAGCAGCCAGCAGGGGGGCGGGGCATTGCAAGAGATTTCTCTCCTCCCGCTCTCCCTCTCCATTGAGATAACACAACGGCCGTTCACTACTGAATGGCTGCTGTTTAAACTGAACAATGAGCGTTTATGCAGCGTAAAAGATAAGTGATGAAGCTCATTCCTCATCATTCAGTTTAAACAGCGGCCGTTCAGTAGTGAACAGCCGCTGTGTTATGTCAATGGAGAGGGGTGGGGGAGGGAGATGAGAGAAATCTCCTGCACTGCCCTGCCCCCTGCTGGCTGTCTCTTCATATAATCCCAGACAGACTTGATGATGTTGAGATCAGGGCTCTGTGGGGCCATACCATGACTTCCAGGACTCCTTGTTCTTCTTTGCGCTGAAAGTAGTTCTTAAGTTCTTAGAGTCAATCAGACCCTTTCTTTTTTTTAAATCCTTGTTTTGCAGCTACCTGCTGTCACTTCGCCATTGTTTTATAACAGTGGCCATTCAATATGACACTGTTCACAAATTCCAGATGTAGGTAGTAGAGGGTATCCTGGCAGTGGGTATGGTATTTCCCAGATGGCATGCCTATTCATTCACACCATCGACAGCACTGCGAGTCCTACATGCTAGGGAGATGGTGATCGGGATCCAGCACTTTATCAGCCATCTCCTGGCCATTATAATTTTTTATATTAGCCCTTGGATGGGTTTGGTGGATTGTAGGAAAGTTGTAATTCCAAAAGACTTTTGTTGTTGTGGTTTCCTTTTATTAGCACAAATAACATTAAAAGTTCTATAAAAGTTGTACAAAATAATTCTGCACTGCAAATGCTGTTATTTTGTATTTAGATGGTCTTTTAGTAACAATATTTTTTGGCCAAGACAGGAAGTACTGTATATTGGACATGCTCATTACTGGAGAACCTATTAAATGCTTCATTGTATCACCTATGCCTGCAGAGTCATAATAAATAGCCCAACTGCATTGACCTATGTGTTAGACACATAATTCACTTTAATAACTGATGTCTGACGCAGGATGTAGATCTGTGTGTATCGTCAAGCTGTGAGAGATAGAGCAGCCCCGCTTTAGATGAAATCACCCGTGTTCTGATGGGATGTTTACAGTTTAGTGGGTCCCTTGTTACTAAACAATAATCATTTGTTACAAAACTAAGTATAACCAAAAACTGTGACTGACGCCCCCTCGCTGTGTGATTGTACAAACACATGTGCATATGGAAACTGAGACACCAATGTCATCTATAAGCAAAGAAAGGAAATCTATTCAATGAATATGTATAGCTCCAACAGCCATGGTCATTGAACAAAAAAACCTGCATAATAATATATGGAAAACAATACGTAGCGGGCCTGAATCCTTCATTAATAAAGGGCTTTCATTGTAACAGTAAATTGATTTGAGCTAATAGAGAGTGTCTATTATTGCACAATGAAAGAGGATGACAACCTGTCACTGACAAGTAACCATTCTCAAGTACCAAACTTCAATATAGTCATAACATACTGTATATGATAAAATGTCTCAAAGCCATTGTTTACAGCTCATATTCTGTTCTAGTTGAACCATAGTAGACTAATGCCAATAACTGCAGTCTCAATATATGCAGAAGAAAGCTTTTCTTTATGTTTTCTTATCTTGTCCTTCGCCTTAGGGCTTAAACAGACAAGTGCATGTGCAAATACGCTTGCCACTACGGAGCATATTTGCGCATGGACAAGTCAAAATTCTTTTTAATTCACTGTTTTAAATTTGGCGCAATTGCGCGCAGTGAAAAAAAAGCGCTAAAAGATAGGGCAGGACTTTTTTTTTCTTGCATGTATAAAACATGCATGCGAGAAAGATAAGGAAAGTCCTATCTTCTCTCGCTTGTACTATTATCGCATGGGAATCATGCTAGTTGAAACAAAACCATTGAAATCACGAATTGATTTTTGCGGCTGCAAAACCTGACAAAATCAAATTAGTCTGTTTGAGCCCTTATTCTCCTCATACTACTACCTTCTTCCTTTCCTTGGCTCTAGCTCCTCTTCATTCTATTCTTCTGGGTACTTCTGTCCCTTCCCCATCTCTTCCTTCCTCTTCTCTACTTTGTCCATTGAATGGACCTACGAGGCTCAAACTAACAATATTTTTTCCATAGATTAATCAATAAATCCCTGCATTTATAAGATCCTTCCTTTAGTGATGTCTAAGCGGTATTGTGGCTTCAGTAAATAAAGCTTCTTCACCATTTAATGGAATGTATTATTTTTCAATAGATTTTCAACAGCAATGTCCCACACTTTCCAAAACCGCCACCGGCTGTCCTTCAATGGGAAAATGTATTCTTATTTGCAGAGTATAAATACGTGTTCTAGTAATGCTTACCAATATTTGCAAATTCTATAGTCTATTTTGTCTGGCTTAAAGATGATAATGCCCAAACAGTGATTGTAAACTAACGTACAAACAATATGACAGCAGAAAGTTTTGTCAGAGTAAGTTGTTGGGTTGTTTTTTAATTGAAGTGATTGGTTAATCGAGCACCGCTTCAGCCGGTGAAAGCCAGCACTTGATTAACCAATCATAGCTATTCAATGATGTCAATCAATGAATGGCTGTGATATGTTAATCGAGCGCCAGCTCTCATTGGCTGATGTGGCACTCGACTGACCAATCAGAGCATTAGCTTGCTAGAGATGGGGTATTCAAGCACCTCTACCAGGAAGAACTGTTCTGTCGGCGTGCCAGAGGACATGGAAACCTGCAGCAGCAACGGAAACCAGCATGAAGGACCTGAACGCCGCCTGCTATGTAAGTATTACAAGATGCCCCCAAAAATAAGACACTGTGCCCCCATAAAAAATACTTGTATTCACATACAACAATCTTACACTAATCTTCTTCAAAGTAGTCCCATTGGGCAGCCATACACTTCTCCCAACACTTCTGCCACTGTCAGAAGCACTGCTGAAACATCTCTTTTGAGATGGCGCATAGCTGGTCCGTCGCTTTCTGCATGATGTCTTCTCCAGACTGAAATCTGGTTCCTTTCAGGGGCATTTTCATCTAGGAGAAAAGCCAGAAGTCACATGGAGCCACTGGGAGAGTAGGGAGCCTGATGAAGCACCGGTGTGTTGTGTTTAGCCAGGAAACACTGTATCAAATGTAAGAATGGGCGGGTGCATGATCATGCTGGGGCTGCCAATTTGCCCGCTGCCCACAGGTCCAGTCGTTTGCGTCTCGCAGCGTTATGAAGGCGGCGCAGAACCTCTTGGTAGTACTCCTTGCTGATGGTTGTGCCGTGTGATGCGTACTCATGATGAACCACACCACTGGAGTCAAAGAAGACGGTCAGCGTGACATTGACATTGCTATAAGACATACTTATCAGACATTTTGGTGACCAAAGAGGGAAACGAATGATACCCTGAAATGACACAAATATTCTTACAATGTCATTGAAGGGGAATAAGTATCACTTTATAGAAATATTTTTCACATGATGGAATGTAGAGCATTGATGAAGAGTGGGATAAACACATTATATCATTTCCATCTTATTACTACACATGAATGCCTTAATACCACTTACTGTCACATTTTATGCATAGTTATGTTACATATAAGGCTTCTATATATTTGCTATTCCTATTTGCTATTTCATTTAATCTGCAATGCACATTTTACAGTATGACTAAATTACTTCCATTTATGTCCGCTCATAAAAATTGTTATGGCAAGGCAACATAATATACTGTACATACAACAGACGCAAGAGGAAAAGTTACAAGGACTCTTTGCTGTTGCTTATATTCTGCACTGCTGTACATAGATTGTCACCAATCACACCGTCTCTGTCCGCACAATCTGCATTCTGTATGTCACTCATACACACTAGAGCTACTGATATGAAAGCCAGAGAACCTATCTATACAAGGGTAGTATTCATATTTAGAACTGAGTTACCCACAGCATGCAGAGCAAATCTAATGGCCTTATATAAATGATAATAATGATAACAAGTTAGCCTCATGCAGAACTCTACCTTAATGAGGCCTTCAATGTAACGGTAGTACCGGGGAGGCTAAATGCTGTACTGTGAATGTGTTAGAGTAGAATACATTACAGAATAGATAGAAGCAGAGAACTGTACAGTATCACAAATAAATGATCCCCAATTATATACAGCAGAGGAGGAGAGCGATGCAACGTGAGGCAAAAATGATGGTAGCCAGAGTAGACATATGTGCAGCTTGTGTGGAGTTCTCATGCAATCTCTTCCTACTAAAGTAAAGCAGAGTACAAGCACTCAGATGAAAATACTTTGAAAACTTGATCAGAGTAAGAAGCAGATTTGGCACTTGCTATTTATGGACTACATGTCTGTATTGTTGAAAGTGGTGAACGAGAGCAGGGCAGAGGCCCTCCTGAGAAGTAATCGTGGAGAGAAAAATGCACAACAAAGACAATGGGACAACTTTCATAAGGGACCCAAAAGTGCCGGTGGTACCAGTGATCCTGCTGTCTCTGGTCACTAGTACCACCAGCACTTTTGGGTTCCCTATCCCTTAGTCCCAGAAGTGATGTCCCACCCAGCTTTACTGAAAAAGGGGTTTTCCCCGAAACGCGTAACCTATGCTTTTTAAAATATACTTAATAAAAGGGAAGTTGGATAATACAACCTACTGTTCCACCATCTTTTCTGTAGAGTTGTGCCTATCCACCAGTCTTTAGCTCTTTGCACATCTGTCATGGCCACCTTTGGTGGGTTCTCCTGGTTGGCAGCACCTCCACAGTTCATTCAATTTTCACAGCCCTTCCTAAGGCATTTTTAGTCTCTAGACATTCATCTGGGATCAAAGCCTCCGATACCATCAGTTTTGCTCCACCTCCCTCCTTTCCTACTGTCTACTTGTATGGGGATCCGTATACATTGGGGCCTTGATCAAGAAAACAGTCCTTTTTGAAACTGTCTGGCATTGTGTTTCCAATGCCATAAAGTGCACATGAAACTAGCAGTAGGGTGAATGTACAGGAGGACATAATAATATTCTCTGGTAACCACAACATATCCCCGAACCCTGTCTGATAGTGACATATGCAACTATGTTAGTAAGGAAAGTGTTAAATATTGTATGGGAATGTTACTGCAGGAAGGAATCTTGGAAGCTGAAGAGCGAGGTGAAGAAAGACTGGAGTAATAAGTGCATCCAAGTTCATCCATTAAAGAGTCTAGAAAAAAATTGAAAATATTTGAGTTTTACTTCTAACTTGCAGCTAATTGAGAAATTATATTCAGGGAGACAATTATGATGTCACTCATGTGACAATGTGAAAGGAGTGATTTGTGTCAGGGCCTCAGTGGGGTGTAAATTACATTTCATCACAAATCAGTTTCAAACCTTTTCTGCTAAATAGTTAAACCAGGATCCTCGTAAAACCCTCTAAATATATTGGGCATCCCCACCTTATTCATTGTGGTTCACAACAGGAATCCTCGTCTCTCTCGTCCTCACAAACACACTCCTTTAGTTATTTATATAATTAAAGTAGAGCCGCCGAGGGGATTACTGCTTGTGTTTAATTGTTGATGGGCCAATTGTTTTGTAATTGTGTGAAAATGTTACATTTAATTAAATGTAATTCATTGTCAGTCTCAGCAGAAATCACTGTTGTCATAGTTACATTTCTCCTATAACTAGGAATTAATACCCAACAAATATCCAGCCTTTTTGTCCATGACAGGGCTGATTTACAATTTAGGGTGTTTCACACGGGCGAGTTTAATACGCAAGTTCCGTCCGATAGTGATTATACCGTGAAAATAACACAATGATTTCAATGTGTTTCTTCATATGCGTGAACTCTCTCATTGAACTATCACTGCATGATCTATGATTATTTCTAGAGATGAGCAAGTATACTCGCTAAAGGCAATTGCTCGAGTGAGCATTGCCTTTAGCGTGTACCTGCCCGCTCGAAACCGAAGGTTCGGGTGCCGGCAGCAGGCAGGGAGCTGTGGGGGAGAGCGGGGCGGAACGGAGGGGAGATCTCTCTCTCCCCCCCCGCTCCCCCCTGCTGACTGCCGCTACTCACCGCTCCCCCGCGCCAGCACCTGAACCTTCAGTCTCGAGCGGGGAGATACTCGCTAAAGGCAATGCTCGCTCAAGCAATTGCCTTTACCGAGTATACTCGCTCATCTCTAATTATTTCCTATGGGATCTTAAAAAAAATGGTCATTATCTGTGCAGCCTGTGGAAACCCATATTAAGACAGGAGAATGCATCTATAAACCAGAGGGGAAAGAGGAAGGAGACTAATGTTACACTATCCTGACTAGTAGGCTTGACAGAAATTAACACTGTGGCGTTAGGCTCCACCCTCTGCCTGTAGCCCCACCCCTTTGCCCTTCTTGTCTATAAACGCATTCTTTCATCCTAGGACTGGTTTCCAGAGGCTGCATATTTGGCGACCTTTTTGTGGTATTCCTGGCCAACTCCTTTAAGTCAATCAGCTCTGTTGGTAAATACATTTACAGTGATACCTTGGGTTAAGAGTGCCTCGGCTTACAAGCTTTTTGAATTGAGAGCAGGCTCTCTCTTGAATTTTTGCTCTGATTTAAGAGCAAAAACTTGGGTTACAAGCCTTGCTCTCAATTGGGGCCGCTGCTGCTGGCAGCCCCATTGAAAGCAATGGCCTGCTGGCAACCCCTGCGGTGATTTTCAGGGAAGGGCTTTAAATATAAGCCCTTCCCTGAAAATCATCCCTAGCTGTAGTAAAAAAATATATACTCACCTGTCCACTGCTGCCAGGGCTCAAGCGCATCTAGCCACCGCTTGTTCTACCTGCACTGCTCAGAAGCTTTTCAGCAGGTGAGGATTTAAAATCCCCACATGCTGAAAGGGCTGTGTCTGATTGGCTGAGTGCTCAGCCAATCACAGGCAGCGCTCTGCCATTCATTGAATTCAATGCGCTACCTGTGATTGGCTGAGCGCTCTGACCAATCACAGGCAGTGCTCAGCTGCCATTCAATAAATGACTGAACGCTGCTTGTGATTGGCTGAGCGCGCAGCCAATCAGACACAGCCCTCCTGCTGAAAAGTTTTAGAGCAGTGCAGGGAGAACAAGCAGCAGCTAGATGTGCCTGAGCCCCGGCAGTGGCAGACAGGTGAGTAAATATTTTTTTAATTTTTTTACTATAGCTAGGGATGATTTTTCAAGGAAGGGCTTATATTTAAAGCCCTTCTCTGAAAAATCACTGTGAGAATGCCGGTGTCCTATTGCTTTCAATGTGGCAATGGAATCCCCATTGAAATCAATGGGAAAGCTTTGTGATCTGAAACGGATTAATGGCTTTTCCATTTATTTCAATGGGGAAAATTGATTTGACTTCCGAACAAAATAAACTCTTAATCCAAGGCACCGCTGTACTTCAATACATAGCTGATGTCAATGACAATGGATTTGGATTGTTTCCATAATGTAGTCTCTGTATGTTAAGACTAGAGAATAGCTCTACAATGACTCCCATATAGCCCATAAACCAGCTACAGGTTGTTGCACTCCCATAAGGTCATGTTCACATGTTGTAGAGTATTTAAGGATTTTCGGTGCATAATATGCATGTAAATAGACAACTAAAGTACAGCACAGACCCAAAACACGTGCAGTGGCAATGCCTAAGTGCATTTGAGTGCACACTTTTAATTTATAGCACTTTTTTTCCTGAATCTTCAGCAGAATTCCTTGCTCCGCTATGGGCAAATCCAGTGCAATCCATACAGGTGGATTTTGCCACAATGGCAATACATTTAAATATTCATAATCAGAGATGAGCGAGCGAGTAGTGCCTTATGCGAGTACCTGCCCACTCACCTCAAAAGATTCGGGTGCCGGCAGGGGAGAGCGGTGAGTTGCGGCAGTGAGCGGGGATGAGCGGGGGGGAAAGAGTGAGAGAGAGATTCCCCCCCCCCCCCCCGTTCCTTCCCGCTCTCTCCCGCCGGCACCGAATCTTTAGAGACGAGCGGGCAGGTACTCGCATAAGGCACTACTCGCTCGAGTAGTTTGCCTTAGCGAGTACGCTCGCTCATCTTTGTTCATCATAATCAACAAGTCACTATAGGTCATGCAATAATTATCATTTTTCCTACCAACCATATTGTTGTATCACAGTCACCATTTCCCTGAGATCTGTGGCATAATCATGTGAAAGATTAGTTATAATTTATTTGCTAAGGTACATGCTCTGGAAAGACCCATGGATGCAGAAGTAAAAGACATGTTCAATCATAACATAACCCTGATCACTGAACTGGAACATGGAAGCTTCCCTGCTAAAATGGGCCATTTCACATGACGGCACATCCTGTCATATTCATTGAGCTGTTCTCACTTTTCGAAATTTGGTGAACATTACAACTTCCATAAATCTGTCTCCAGCTGTACTAAATCATTCATCATAGCAGAAAAGATGGCATTGTTCAACTTCTTCCATTGAAAGGGTAAATAGTGGAGTGAAGCGGATAAGTTGGTCTTCCTTGCACAAACTCCTCGAACCAGTATGATCTGATTCCTACTGAGACACACAAAGACGGAGCTTAGGAGAACATCCTACAAATCATTGCAAAATTAAAAAAATAAATAAACATAGCAAACTACGATCAAGTGCTATGTCACAGGCGCCATCTTGAAGGCGTCACCACGACTTCATCTCTATTACAATAAACCTGTGTAACAGTTGAGAAATCAGGAATTTTTGCCTTTTGGTCTTTCCTAGAGATGAGCGAGCACCCAAATGCTCGGATCCGCGTAATGTCATCTGTAACAAGTCCATATTACGGATCCGTATTACAGACGTGTTACAATACGCTTGTCTGTAACCAGCCTTATTGAGAGAGCAGAATACATCACCACCACAATCTATATATGTAATGTAGGAGTTTGTGAGATTCCTAGAAACAGCTACACAAGTTATATAAATGGTGCCCTCTTTTCCTTCTACTGTTATTAGAGCCTAAATGTGCCTCAGTTCGGCATTTCGTTGATCTGTAGAGAAAGAACTGGTGTTTTGGGAAATTTTGTTGATTGAACATCCCTAAGAAGGGAACAGAACTTTGGGTGATGATATATTAACCCCTTTACCCCAATGAATAAAAGACAAGGAAAAAAATTGTGTTGGGGTAGGTTATGTGCAAGCAGGATCCCAATCAGTTGGATCCCAATCCTGAAGAAAGGACTTTCAAACTTAAGGACCATTTACACGCAACAATTATCGCTCAAAATTCATTCAAACTAAGCAAAGTGAGTGATAATCATTACGTGTAAACGCTGAGTTTCAGCCTGCATAAAAATAGTTGTTTGCTTGTCATTAGGTTTAAATGGATTTTCTTCAGTCTTTCAAACAACTTGAGGGAAAGGGTGATTGTTTGTCCAGCTAAGCAAACAACATATACAGTGTTAACATAACTAATGAGGGAAATGGCGAGGACTTCAAACGATTATCTTTACATGTAAACGCTCAGCATTTAAAAAGCAAAAAAGGCGTTAAGTCGTTTGTGTAAACGATAATCGCTGCGTGTAAATGGGGCTTTTTTGATGCAGTTGTAGCGAAAGAACAAAATTGTGCCCAAAGACTATCCCTCGCGCTTCACACTGCAGCTTGTACAAGGTTAACAGATTTTTTTAAGGCGGCAAACTAGGCCAGGGTCAGGGATCAGGGTCCCTAACGACTGAACCCGAAGAAGAAAGCAGAGGATGGAGCAGACATTACATTCTCTTCTGTCATTTCCTGTTGGCGGAGTACTCATTTACACTACCCAACATTGTAGAAAACTGTCCTTGCTGTATTCTGCTCTGCACTACTGTTGCAGGAGTGGTGAGATCGCTGCCCGATTGACTAAATCCGGTGCAGGTTTTAGATATGGCTCTGCACATTCTAGCTTACCGGTAGTAGGTGTGACATTATGTGTTCACATCTGTGGGTATTTAGCTGCCTATTTACCTGAGCTGGATATGGAGCTAAGGTGCTGTGTATTGCCAGTTGCTCCCTGTCTTTCTTGGCAGTGAGAACTTTCTGGACAGCTTGGTTCCTGCTAGTGCCTGCTTAGATGGCTCAGTGTGCTGCTACAGCGTCTCAAGCCAAGACCTGCACTTAGTTTATTTTCTTTATTTGCATTTGTTTCTTTACTTTTCTGTTTGTTTCGTCCTGGTCCACATAGGGTCACTAAATGGCCAGGAACGAGTACGGGTCCGCTCTTTTCAGGGCGATTGGCCTGCCATGTAGGCAGGGCCCCCTCCCTCATCGTTCCATAGATAGGGAAAGATTTCCCATTTATTTTGGTTCATGTTGGTCGTTGCACTTTGGTGCATGTCTGCAGGTTTTCTGATCCAGCACGTCCTTTGCGGACGTAACAACTACTCTGTTTGATTAGTGCAGGAGATAAAAGAGAATGCATACCTGATTGGTTTTGATCTTTTTACACAGCATAAGATCTTGGCCCGATGTAATAAGTGCCGATCGATACATCAACTGGTGTTTGTTTCATTTTTGTTTTTACACGGTCTGAGAATTGGCTTATAGGGACGAATGATTGCTAATGTGATCATTTGTCTCCATAGACCGGCTGTATATCTCCCTGTTCACATGGTGAGATGTACAGCCAAGCAGAGAGCACTCATAAACAAACCAATCAGCAACAGACGAGCATTTGCATTTATCCCCCGGACGATCACGATGAGCAACACTACCGATGGCCTCATCCTCTATAAAACCAGTTCGGACCGCCACGCAAATTGGCTAATGCTTTCCTTATTTGCGGCATATGTCTACCATTAGAAACCAGTCTTGCTGATCTACTACTTCCTCAAACAATTTATCATGATTAAGTTTTTTGGGGTCTTTATTATTTTTTAACCCAATATCCTGAAATACTATATCTGATTATTACTGTGCATTCATTTTCTACTGAGCTCCTTCAGCAGCTATAGACACAATCTGTCTGGCAGTAAAGAAGGCGCTTGATATGCAAGGCAGCGTAAGACGCAATAGTGCCATGATAAATAGCATTTTATTGATGTGCCACCTTTTCTGTTTTAGTGCTGCAATCCGGTGGGCACCTCCTAGACATCATGTGAATAATTACCTAAGAAACATTACACAAATGAATATTTTTAAGCATAGTCTTGCTCTGTAGAGTGTAAAAGATTAGACAATTCATCATTATGCAACCCGTTTCACAGCATGTATTTGCCAAACAGAGGCAAAGCAGCGAGGGAAGATTACTTGCAGACAGCTACTGAGGAGATGTGCAATAAACTGCAAATACATTTTTTTATTTTTTTTTAAGACGTGTGTTCTGCATGACAAGTGGCTGTTGGGAGGGTTATAGAATTTTATTACCTTCAGCTGAACCGACTAAAGAGCGTCTCTATTCACGTTAATCTGAGTTATGTATATTCTTGCAATGAGCCACAACGGCAGTTACTGAATACGCAGAGGAGTAAACTCAAGTTAAATCACCTTAAAGGGGGTGCAGAGGTAGGAGTCATGGGCTCTGGTGCCAGGTGTGAAGACCACTGTAGTAAATAGCACAGGGTAGGTAGGTGGGTCACATTTACAGCTTTGCACTAGGAATTTAAAGTTATGACTCTGTAAACAGGGATTTGGTGTGTGACTCATAGAGTAAGCAGATTCCAAAAATGTTTATTTTGTTATACAAGTGTAAAGGGGGACAGAGAGTAGAGGCAGTATTAACCCTTTCCAATCCACTGTCTGACCTGTGAAGACGTTATGATTTAAGGCTGTACAGCTCCGATGTTGAAAGACATCCGTCTGGGTTCTCTTACTGTATATTGCCAGTCTCTCTGCTGTTGGAGCCTATCCAACGTGTCACCTCATGCAGTACTGGCTTTAGCCAGTAGATAGCGCCATTGTATTACGGCAGAAAAAGAGTAAGCCCCTTAGGAAAACCAGGATACAAATTGGATTGGAAAGGGTTAACCATCTTGTTTGCTAATAAAGCACTTTTCCTACATCCAAATAGGGCCGTTATTGCAGAACAGTTCCATGTAATGTAAAAAGGTGCTGATTTGCCTAAAAGTGGCATTTCTAGGCAGCTTTAGGACAGACCAAGGATGACTTATTGTAATTTGTCCCACAATTTAGGATTTCAATGCTGGAGGGTTTGGGCACTATACAGTACTGGGCAAAAGTTTTTGCAAAAACAGTATGGCTTTTTGGCTGTAATTCCTCTATAAAGACCACTTCTGGCCAGACTTTTCCGAACAGTAGATGCATACTTGGGTCCTGCTGGTTTCAGTCAGTTCTGAGCTGATTGCGTTGCTGGACATCTTCCAGTTTCAAAGTGAAGTAAGCATGATGTGTCTGTCATCTGTTGCACTGTTTTCTTGGCTGACCACTACGACTACTGTCTTTAAATTTCCCCGTTTCTTTGAGCGTCTTCAAAGGGGCTTGAACAGCAGATCTTGAAACACCAGTTTACTTTGAAATCTTTGTCTGCAAGAGACCTTTCTGATGCAGTATAACTACCTTGTGTCTTTTTGCTGTGCTCAATCTTGCCATGGTGTATGTCCTGTGACATGAAACTGTCTTCCACAACCTCACCTTTGGCTATTCCTCACCAGGTTTTAAGCCTCCTACACAGCTGTTTCTGCTTCAGTTAATGACTACATTTCTACTTACATACAAAAAGGATGATCATTATCACCTATGTGGTATAATTGGGTAACCATACAGCTGACTTTAATACAAAATCCCTGATTTTATGTAAGTGTACCTAGAATTGATGCTGGTTTGAAGGCAAAGGGCGGTCACACCAAATATGGATTTGATTTACATTTCTCTTTTGTTCATTCACTTTGCCATTTTTTAGTTGATAAAAAAAAACTAGTAGCACTATTTTTGATACTTTTTAGCATTTTTCCATACCTGTCTAAAACTTTTGCACTGCACTGTTTATTGATTAATGATTGTATTATCAAAAGTTAGGCAATGCTCTATACTCGTGTTATATTTTCTTTGAAATGTGTATAGACATACTATATGCATTAGCAATAGCAGCCATCAATCATTGCTGAGAAGGGGTGGAAGGTAGAGGTAAGAAGTGATGAACTGTCAGGCTTATGAGTATGCTGGAGTTATAACTGTAAAGCATTTTCTGAGCAATTATTCCATTGGTACAATATTATTTTTGCCATTTAGGATAATAGCTGATTGGGGCTGTCATTATGTTACCCTTAAGTAGATATTAGAGATGAGCGAACGTACTCATTTCAAGTAATTACTCGATCGAGCACCGCGATTTTCGAGTACTTCAGTACTCAGGTGAAAAGATTCGGGGGGCGCCGGGGGGCGGGGGGAGGCGTGGTGGCGTGGGGGATAGCAGCGGGGAACAGGGGGGAGCCCTCTCTCTCTCCCACTCCCCACTGCAACCCCTCACTCACCCACGGCGCCCCCCGAATCTTTTCTCCCGAGTACGTAAGTACTCGAAAATCGCGGTACTCGGGCGAAAAAGGGGTGTGGCCGAGTACGCTCACTCATCTCTAATAGATATTGATTAAGGTCTGATAATGATTACTTTCTGTCTTACAGATGACAATATTGAACTACACTGTATTTGATAACCTCTTGGGCTATGAATTAGTGTGAAAGCTCTGGTCTGTCTGACATGTCCATGCTGGACAATTGGTCTTGTGCCATATCATACTTCATTACATGTAAGCACAGAGTATATCAATAATGTCCTGAGATTTTTTTTTCACTTGACTGTTTGCCAGGGAAACCCAAATTCTATACATTTGGGGGAGCCCATGATGTCAGACAGTGTGACCCACTGTGGAGATACAGGGCGATCCCCTGCTTTGCCAGTAGGCGAAGTGTGGCGCACCTATCTGTGGTTGGTGTCTTTGGTATCCATTACATGTGCAGACTATGTTTGTTTGCAGTCACTCCTTCCCAGTCTGGGCTGGGTTGAGTGAGTGGCTTGCACTATTAGTCTGCATTGAACAAGTAGCTCCTCCATATTATAGTATGGCCCACTGCATTCTACTAGGGTCTACGGTGATTGTGTCTGGCCTGCAGTCTATCAAGTGTTACATTGCTGAATTCCTTTTCAGTGAATAATGTCCTTTTTTTTCTCTCACCGCTGTGATTTTAAGTTCTGGATGGCTGTTGAATGGCCACCCTGCTCCTACAAGAATGAAACTTAAGCAAGGAATTGGCAGAGTGATGTTTTTGGTCGGAATATTGGGAAGTGAGATGGTAAGGCCCTTTAGGGTTCCTAAATATGTCAAAATGAACTCCTCACTCAAAAGGAGTTGCTAACTGAGCATTTTCTGCCATGGTATTAAAAGAAAAAAACGTGCCTTCTGAAATAAAACCATTATCATGCAAGACAGTGCACCATACTATGCTGGAAAAAAACATTGACTCCTTGGATGCTATGGGCATAATACATGATAAAATCATGGTTTAGCCACCATTATCTCCTAATGAGTGATTAGTGGAATAATTGGTTCATTTCGGAATCAGGCTGATTTCAAGAAAATCATCATGAATGGGGACAGTCTATTTGAATCCCATTTAAATCAATGGGAGTAAAAATTGGTTTCACCATTTTGCTCTCCAGAAGATCCTTAATGCAGCCAAAGTCCCCCAAATTGCATAGGAATACAGACACACATCTGAAGAATACTGTGCTCCTCCCAAAAATTGGTAAAATAGTGTACAGTGTACTCGTAGCATACAGGTGTCACTTAGAACAAAAAAGGCCCACATAGGGATTCCTACATCAAAAATTGTGCCAAGGAAGGCGGCAGGTGTGCTGCTTGTTTTAAAACCAATGTCACAAATCTTACAGGGACAAATTCTGCCAGGTCAATACAACACTTGAGCATGGACCTACTGCAAGGTATAGTTGTAGAACTACCAAAGATTACACTACGCAAGAGAGCAGGTGGGCTGCCTGTTGTAAAAGCAATGTCATAAATTTTACAAGCACAAGTTCTGCCTGGTGAACACAACACTTAAGCACGGGCCTCCTACTCCTTCTTCTCCTCCTCCAAATAAAAGCAGTAGAGTTACCAAAAGGGAGACAGCAGGTGTGCTGCTTGTTTTAAAAGCAATGTCATAAAGTTTGCAAATGACGGATTCTACCAGGTGAACAGAGAAGCCTAGCATGAGCCTGTTCCAAGGAAAAGCCGTAGAGCTAGGCCGCCTGCAGCCCTATAGCTGTTTCTTATGCTTTAGAAAAGGAAACATGGCAGAAGAAGGAGATCAGTAGGCGTTCCACCACCAGTAGCAACAGCACCTTGAGGGCAGAGTGCGCTCCTTGTGGAAACATGAACGCTGTAGTTCCGTATTTCTATATTGTCATATTTTTCATTTGAGAAAAGTAGGAGGAAGAAACATGGTGGAAGCAGGAGAAGAAAACTAGCAGTAGAATGTGCCATGGGGGTGCAGAAGTCAAATTAAATCAATATCAGATGATCCACATTGTCTGCGGACAGGCGGATGCATCTGTCAACTATCACACCCCTAGCTGTGCTGAACACCTTTCCTGATGGCAGCGGGGCAGGCAAGCACCTCTAAAGCATGTTGTGCAAGTTTTAGCCACTCGTCCAGCTTAGACATCCAGAAGTCAAAGGAGCCAATGCCATGTCTGAGCACATCCACACAGGAGCTGACATAGTCTTGGACCATCATAAATAAGTGCTGCCTGTGCCTGAGTCCTACCCTGTCCTTTTGCTCCAGGCTGCGACGGGCTGAAAAAACTATTTCATACCTCTGTTAGACTTGCCCTGCCATCCATGGCGGTGCTACTGCTGCTTGTCTGCCTGAATTAATTGGGCAAAAATGGGGTCAATTTTATCACGCGACCATCAAGACGAGCAACACTGTTCCTGACTACAATCCTATTGAGAACCCGTGGAGTATCCCAGGGGTGTAGCTAAAGGCTCATGGGCCCGGTGCAAAAGTTTATCTTGGGGCCCCCCAACTTCTCTCAACCCCTAACACAGAGGCGTAACTTGAAGCTCCTGGGCCCCAATGCAAAACCTGTAACAGGGGCCCCAACAATAATGCTTTATTCATAGTACTGGGCTACCTATGCGGAGAAAAGAGGCCTTATGGGTCCCCTAAGGCTCTAGGGCCCGGGTGCAACCGCATCCCCTGCATACCCTGCATACCCTATAGTTACGCCAGTGGAGCATCCTTAAAAGGAAGATATATGACAATGGATGTCGGTATACCTGAGAACAGCAGCTCTGAGAGGCAATACTGGCATCCTCTAATGAAATACAAGCAGAAACTATACATGGACTTACAAGTTTAATGCATAAGAGAGTTGTTCATGTCATATCAAAGAAGGGCTTGTACATCAATATGTAACCTGATCCGGAATATAACTTTTTGGTTTTAAGGTGTGCTGATCTTTTGCACAATTACCTGTGCCTGCAGCAAATGATGGGAATGTCATTATTTGTTCAAAACCTTAATTCAGCATAATATTTTGGAACAACATATTTTGCGTTCATTTCAAAATCTAAATACAGCCATCGCCACTATCAGTACTTCCAACAGTAATAGCAGCCATAGTGTAATAAAACTGTGGAGGACATAAATAAATCCCTGCATATACTGTAAAGAAAAATGGCATGTGCATAATAATTTGGAACACCGTGTACAGCAGCGTTTATACAGCAGCTTTCTATCTCTGAAGCAGGATGCAGAAAAAGTCTAGAGCTCAAGTGGCTACATGAGGATACAAAAAAAGGCGCACACAGGCATGAAAGGGTTCATTTTTTGCTGTGATGACACTTTAAAGGAGTTTTCTAGAATTTGTATCACGAGTTGCCCCTACCCCCCCCCCCCCCCTCCCTCATGAATAACACTATTTGTGCTGCGATGGGGCTATGTCTAGTATTGCAGTTCAGCACTATTCATTTAAATAGGGATGAGCTACAATTCATGATATTACCCTTGGAATCTAGAACTTGGGAGGTAATTAACCCCCTCGACTCTTCCTTAGGCCTCTTACCCACGATTGTCAATGGGATTTATTAATGCTAAAAACGCATCGCACTAAAATCCCAAAGCACAAACTTGTGATGTGTTTTTAACATTAGAAAGTCCCATTGACAATAGCATGAAAATAGCGATATCGCAGCATTAAAAAAACGCAAGTGGGTAGAAGCCCTTAGGTCGGCTGCACACAACCAGGTCAGATTCCACATCTGAGAGCCCGCAGTGGAATCCAACCCTTTGCCCAGCCGGCAGTGTGTACCTGCCTTTTCTGTATCCTCTCTGTACTGTGGATAGTCCGCACGGGGAGCAGTCGGACATGCGCAGTACAGATTTTTTTTTTTTTAAAACCCTGCTTTCCCACGTCATCGCTAGGCCTTTATAGAAGGGACATGGATCGGACAGCTTCCACTGACTTCAAAGGAAGCCATCCGCATAGAATCAGTGCAAAAATAGAACAATGCTGTGATTTTTCCTCCGCAAGTGGAAATTGCAATCGATTTCTGCTCATGTACAGGAAAAAACGCTTTTCCATAGCATGCTATGGGCGGTATTTGCTGCAGAATATGGAGGCAGATGCCCACTCCAAATTCTGCAATGCAAATCCGCTCGTGTGCAGGCGGCCTTAGTCACACCTCATTTGGAATACTGTGGTTAGTTCCAGGCACCCCACTTTAAGTCCTCATGCAGAATCCCGTAGCAGGTCTCTTCTTTCCCGCGGACATGAGGCCTGATAATTGATTTTTCTCACCTGCCTGGATGCAGCAGATCTTCCCTCCGTCGCGGCCGGATCTTCTTTCTCTGGCCCGGCGGATGTGCTCGGCACGCCGGAAGCGTGCCGCACTCATGCACCGTGCACTCTTTTTTTTTGAACTTCTGCTTTCCCACGCTCCCGCGCCGGAGAGCAGGAATTCAGCTGCGGGTGTGCCGTGGATACGGACGGCTTCCATAGGCTTCTATGGAAGCCTGCGGGAGCCGTCCACGTGGGAGACCCGCAGAAAACGGAGCATGCTGCCGGTGATTTCCTGCACGTGCGATCCGCGCGGCAGTGAAAAAGGACATCCGCGGGTATTTACTTACCTGCGGGTGTCCTATGCATCCCTATGGCCCCGGAAAATGCAAGCGGGACACCCGCGCGGATTTTTCAATTATAATTGTCCAGTGGACATGAGGCCTAAACAAACACATAGACAAACTGGAGCAAGTTCAGAGAAGGGTTACCGAGATGGTGAGCGGTCTGCAAATCATGTGCTATGAGGAACGGTTAAAGGATCTGGGAATGTTTAGATTGCAAAAAAGAAGGCTGAGAGGAGACTTAATAGCTGTCTACATATATCTGAAGGGCTGTAACAGTGCAGATGGATCAGCCCTATTCTCATCTGCACAAGGAAAGACTAGAAGCAATGGGATGAAACTGAAAGAGAGGAGACACAAATTAGATATTAGAAAAACGTTTTGATAGTGAGGGTGATGAATGAGTGGAACAGGTTACCACGGGAGGTGGTGAGTTCTCCTTCAATGTAAGTCTTCAAACAGAAGCTGGACAAATATCTGTCTGGGATGATTTTGTGAATACTGAGCATTGAGCAGGGTCTTGGACCCGATGACCCTGGAGACCCCTTGCAATGATATGAGTCTGTGCTTATTTTCCCATGCAAGGTTTGTGCATCTTGGAATCCAACAGAACTCGTGCAGCGACCGGGAACCAGGCCTTTAGCCGAGGGAACGGCGGGGTACAGTTTCACAAACAGTCCATGGTGGCCCTATTGTCTCCCTTTTCCAATATGGTTGAAGGATAACCTAGCCCAGCCACCCACAGGGGAGAATAAGGGTGTATAACTTGGTTACCTCGAAGTAGATCCTGATTGTCGTTGTGATGCCAGTGTTCCTGGACAAGTGACGAATCACCAGCCTTGAATAAAGGTCATGTGGTTTACTTTTACTCATGATTACCTTGGATAACTCCAATTACAAACAGTTCACTTGAGCTTTGCAAAGTACGGCAGTAAATGCTTCAACATAACCATTAGATTTACGTTCCTTGACTGATTCAAATTAGAGAACAGTTCCTTTCCCAGGGCACACTCATCCTCAGTCGCTGTTATCTGATGGACGCAAACTCTCTGAAACATTCACATATTCATTCCTGTTGCTAACGGCAATTAGTTTCTCACTGGTTTCTTTAAGCTGTTGTTCAGCGGGGGAGCAGGCCATGCTGCACTCTCACACCAACTCCTTTCCTGCATTCCTTGCATTACTATCCCAGGAGGAGATGAACTTCCCACGAGGAGAGACCTCATCCAGGCTCAGCCTCGGCAGGAGCGGCCCTTCTCTCCTCCATCTCCATTCTTTCCACCCTCTCTTCATCAACTCCCGTCTCTTCTCCTCTCACACTCTCTCTAACTTTTCTCCTAACAACTGACCCATTACACAACACGGGAATATTGAAGTTAGGAGAGACAATACACATAACTAGACTAGACTGATACAATTCCAGACATTAACTCTTTCATGTCCTGTTTTTTATTAATACAGATAAACACAAAGACAAACAGATTCAGTGCTGAAGGGGCCCCTACTCCGGACCACTACACTCACCCAAAAAATTGCCTATGTGAATAGAGGGTAGAGAGCCTCGAAAAAGACAGCAGAGAATTTTTGTAAGCCTTATTAGGGGACATGGACATCACAGAGGGGACCTACCCATAGGACCACCTTCTATCAGAGCAGATAGTTTCTAACGAAGCTCTGCTTCAGCTCTGGGGGCCATGTATTATATCCAGCAATGTATTATATGGTAGGCCATTACATCACGTTAGAGATGAGCGAGCACCCAAATGCTCGAGTCCGTGTTATTAGAGTTGAGCTTTTCATAAAATTCGAGAGCTCTACTCGAGTAACGAACCCCATTGGCTACAATGGGAGACTCAAGCATTTTTGTATGTGGGACGCCGGGTGCCAAGCTTTTTTTTTCCTAGGTTCATTTCTCTCTCTCTCACCAATGACGCACGCTGCATCGTGGCGGGGAGGGGCCAAAACAGGCACGTCACAGCGGGGAGGAGCCAAAAACTGGGGCGGGGTCAAACACGGCTTGATGCTCGTTCGAGTAACGAGCACCATCGAGTACGCTAATACTCGAACGAGCATCAAGCTCGGCAGAGTATGTTCACTCAACTCTACTTCACGTGCTTGACATGTAATACTACATTTCCCGGAAACTATCAACACAAGGTAAATGTCTGGCTGGTGGCAGATTTTCCTAGTTATAAAAGTGGATAGTCGGGAAGGGGGGTTGAGTTCAAATCTGTGTACAAAATGCCCCCATATTATGCTCCCCTCAAACCTACTTCTCCTAACTTGTTCTTTCTGCGCGCTCTTGCGGTTGTCACCTTGTGAGATTCAGGTTATCATGCCGTTCTCTACCCGAAATAAATGCCAGCTCATCAGAATTTCTGTATTATTGGATGCCAACTTAAGGCAGTCACACGTGTATAACAATAAAGAACTTGTCTCGTTAGAGGACTATCTATGGCTGCCTTATGCCTTTGCACAATCTCATACAATTTCTAACCATCTGTTGTAATCATGTCACAGCGAAAGAACATTTGTCAAGGTAATAGACATTGCTTTGAAAATAAACACCATGGGTTAGCTGCCATTTATATTTCTGACAAAAGGCTTGTTATTGCATTGCAGGCACGTGGTCGCAGATGAATAGCTTTATGGGCCTATGGTAATGCTCTGAAGGTTTTATGAATGTGTTCTTAGCTGGGCTAGTGAATTCTACCAGGATGGCGAGAGATTGCTTTATTTATTCATTGCACTACTTCAACTTCACTGCAGAATTCAAAACGCGTTGGGATTTTGTCTGGTCATTCCCAGATGGAGCAGGCTTTATTTCATATATGAGTTTTCTTTTTTTGCTTTTCAATTGTACATAGGCGGTGGTCATTAAAGCGGCCCTCTGGGTCTGGACATAAAAAAATGGCCGATTTGTGTCTCTGACTACCTGATGCACACTGTGCATTACTGTGCATCATTGGTCTAAGACAACACATCTGCTTTGATTGGTCAGTGCTGCCCATGTGAGCAACATTGACAAACCATAGCGGCATGAAATGTCTTAGATTTCCAATGCATACTAATACACAGTGTGCATCAGGTAGTCAGAGAAGCGGTTTGGCCATCTTTGTTTGTTAGGGACTGGAGGGTCACTTTAATATCAATTATCACTGCAAGCCGCAATAAATTCTGCACCTAAATCCGCAGGCTACCTGTGGATTTTGATGTGGAATCGAAGATGGCCTAAAACCTGCCTGCAATTCAGCATCAAAACTTACACTTAGACCAGCAGATTTTGAGTGGATTTCCACAGCTGCGAATTTAGCTGAGTGGCGTAATTCCGTCCTGTTTGAAGGGTCCCAAAAATGACTCACAGAGAATTATTGGTTGAACCGTAAACTCATGTTACCGCTGCAACCAATCACTGGACTCAGCTATGATACCATTTTCAATTCCCAGTCATTGTTACAAGGCTTGTATAAAGAGTCTAAGATTGATTTGCAGGAATTCTGCCTTCCAATAGGTGGCGCTGCAGAGGTATTATTCCATCTTCCTTATTTGCATATTTTCCAAGGAGCATGCATGGCCTTATAAGTCTCCTTCTAGGTTCTCTCCTTAAGGAGAAACAATACCCTTCTCAACCGCTATCATGTATGGCACAGGCTTGCTGAAGGCAGTAATTGCCTGCGGTGGTGCAACACCCCAGAGGAATGACCCCGGATACTTGACTACTGTGCAGAGCTGGGGGGAATAAGTGTTGGCATGTCATGGCGGCACTTACCAGGCTCTGGTCCCAGAGGGATGACACGTAGCCAAGGCCAGAGCAGGATTGCAGGCTACCTTCAACACCCCTAGGATAGGGAATGCCAATAAACGGGATGGGGAGAGTAGTAGTACTTATCACTCGTGACGCCAATGTTCCCACACACTGGCATGTTATGCAGCAGAGAAAAGAACACAGAGACTTGTGTATAGTACCTCAGGTCCCCAGGAATGGTTAGGGCCCTGTAAAACTTTACTTAAAGATTTTAACTTTACAAAACAGGTATTCAAAGCAAAATAGGTACAGTTCACTTTTAGTGACACAAGGTTAGAGCTCAGAGGTAGGGAGGATACACAGGATGAATACAGTCCTACAGTCCACGTTATCTGTATGGCAGCGCTCCTGGACTGTGAGCACACAAGAGGAGGAAGGGGGGTAGGAGTCACTCCACAGACACTCCAGCAGACAATTATTGACAAGAATGCTTAAGCAATAAACACCCCGCTCGGCAGGTGCGTGGCTGTAACTCAGTTGCGTACCTCTGTGCGGTGATCCTGACTCTGGACAGTCGCACAGGAAAAGCTTGCAGTGTGAACTGGTACCTGTACAGAACTATTTGTAGGGCTCTTTCACTCTCTCTGATGGTGGGACTTACTCCATTCATATCCACACTCCAAACGCTACTGGATATCGCTCCTCTTCCTCCATCTTCACCTACATGAAAGCTGAAGGTGCTTCCATGTGGCTCTGTTTTAGCACTCTGTAGCAGACAAGATGGAACTCCTTTCCCACTCTCAATCACTCCTATTTATACCTTCACTCACACCACATGACAAGACAAACTGATACATCTACATGCAGGCAATGATTTTATTATTTGTTAACCTCTCAAGCGCCGCAGCTGTGCAGCACACACACTGGATATGACAGGACAAGCTTTGCACAATGCATCTACATAGGCCAAACATCTATGACATTTATGGAGGGGACCAGGATGGTGTTCTGGGCCACAACAGTGGTCCTTGCTGCAAGAACATCCACAAGGACCAGTGGAGAACACCAAGGTGGCGGTACTAGAGCAGCAGCGGATTTATCAGGTGATTAACAGTTTTTTTTGTTTATTGCTTTTCATTCCCTTACAATAATTTTTCTCAAGTTTTATGTTAATTTTGTGTTTCCTGGACTGCGTAACTCATTACTGTTAAGCCGTGAAAGAAAATAGGATATCTCTGCCTTTCAGTAGGTGCATTGTGTGGGAATACTACAAAGGAAGTGTTAGAACAAGCATGGCAGACTAACAGGAAACAAAGGGTTTTTTTCTTTAATTTCATAGTTCGTGTCGGAAAGCATGAATAACAGGTACATTCATTTGTGTGCGCCTTAGGTAACATGTTCACTCTATTATTTAGAGTTTAATAGGAAAGATGAAATATGACTATTTAGCCGCAGCTGAATGCAACAAAGTGTAAAAGTATAAAGTCTTACATAACTAACAGGAGGCAGGAAGAGACTGGCACATCTCAGTCCACATGCAATCCAATGAGCTGTTTTGCCAATAAATCATCACCTCTTGTCCGTGCTCCGAGACAGAAAACAAGGACACTTACATACCGTGTCTAGAATCTGACATCAACCAGGGGGCTGTCCAAATAATGGACATACTTTGTTAAAGGGGTTATCCAGCTTTCGAAATGATAGGCCATTAGGATAAGCCATCAATATCTGATCAGTGGATGTCCGCTCCCTGGGACCTCACCAATCAGTAATTAAAGGGTCCACGGTGTTCGTCCGAGTGCTGCAGCGGCTGCTGAGGCACCTACTTGTACTCAGCATGCTGTATTTTTAATAGCGACTCTTCTGACTAGTGCAGACTAATACCATTTTGGTTTCTTTTTATTACACTTTTTTCTTGGAGATGAGGTGACCAAAAAAGAGAAATTCTGCATTGTATATCTATTTTTCTGACGGCATTCACCATGTGGGATAAATAATGTTCTGCTGGGATAGACTTTTCACAGACGCAGCAATACCAAATTATTTTTTACATTTTGATTTTTTTTAATGATAAATATAGGAAGTGTTTTTTTTTAAACTTTTATTACCTTTTTATTTTTTTTATTAATATATATATATATATATAAATCTTTTTTCACATATTTCTACATTTCTTTTAGTCACCATAGGGAACTTGAACTTGTGATCATTTAATTGCTCATTGAGTATAATGCAATACATTAGTATTGCATTATACCGCGTTCTGACAGGACGTATATCAGGCCATGCCAGGCAATCAGTCATGGCAGCCCTGGAAGCTTTTCTCTTCACCTCAGACAGACACAAGCACACAGAACTTCTCACTGTATAATGCTGTTTTGCTCCTCCTCCTGGTTTAGCGCTTACTGTAGTGATGGGAAGTTGGCGGAGAAGCTGAGGAAAGTCACATAGGGAGAAGTGCTGCGTCTGCCTGTGTGAGGAGTTTCCTAATGGGTAACTGCAGTGTGTCTGTGGGATCTAAATTGGGGAAAAGAACAGGAGTAGAGCAGGTGGGTAAGCAAATTCCAGCAATGGATCTTATTGTAGTGCAGGGGGCCCAGTTGCATTGCAACCCTTCTGACCTCTATAGCTACACCACTGGATACCAGTCCCCATTAGTACAGACCCTCAGACCTGACTCCTCTTAAAATAGACCCTAGACTAAAATGCCCCACAAACTAGACTCCAGACCAGATATGCAGATTCTCACATCTCTCTGTTCTTGAGGTTCTCTTCATTCCCTAATGCCACTAGAGTCCGCAATCATCATCCTGGTCCAGGAAAGGCACACAGGAGTGAAGAAGGCTGCACCCCAGAGGGAAAAAGTGAGTATATTTCAAATGGAACACCACATTCCAGATATTATCAGCTCTTCTGGGAGTCCAGGAGATCTCACTTTTTTCCAGGAGTTTTCCAAACAATCCAGTGGGGTTGGCAAGTATAGCATTAATACATGTCTCCAACAATGCACACACATATAGTTACACATACACAAATGTATATGCAGATTTGCACACAGAAACAAATGCATATATACAGTCAGGATATATGCATTTTAGGCACTCTTTATAGAGTTGGAAAGGAATTTTTTCCCCTCAAATTGGGTAAATTGTCTTCTGCATTATTCAGGTTTTTTTTCCTTCCTCTGGAAACAGGATGAAATGGATAGACATTTGTCTTTTTTCAGTGTCAGATAGCAAAGGGGGGGGGGGGGCTTTAATCTCTGCAGTGCAGAATGAAGAAGCCAGAGGGTGAGGAACACATGAACTCTTCTATGCTGGACTCTGGATGTTATCAGCACACAGACAGCTGTGTACTCCTTTTATTCCTGCTAAACTGCTTTAAGCCCCATTTACACGCAATGATTATCGCTCGAAATTTGTTCAAACAATGGCTTTTGAGCGATAATCGTTGTGTCTAAATGCTCCTACCTTTACTCTTCGGCTGAATGATGTATTTTTGGTGAGCATAAAATCCATCGTTCACCTAGAGAGAAGATAACACAGAATGCATGCTGTATTTGCTGTCCATGGTGCTGAATTCTCCACAGGAGCTGCTGATTACATTTTATTCAGCAGAAAGCCAGCGGCAGCCCATTGCAGAACAAAGGAGCTGAATGCAGGGAACAGACCACCCGCTGTTCTCTGCATACAGCTCCCGGAGACTCATTTTCATGCAAATGAAGGTGATAAGCTGCTAATGGACCTTAGTATCCATTAACAGTTTATGCAAAACAATTGCTAAAAACCTATCTTTTGAACAATTATCTTTGCATGTAAATGGGCCTTTTGGCTGAACAATGATTTTTAGGTGAGCATAAAATCCAGCAGGGACCACATGCTGTGTTCTCCATGGGAGCATTGATTATATTGTATTCAGCTGACAGCCCCTGGCAGCCCCTGTGAAGACAATGCTGCTGAGTGTAAAGCTCAGACCACATGCTGGGATTTGCAAACAGCTCCTAGAGGCTCATTTACATGCAAATGAAGCTGATATAGTGCTAATGGGCATTAGTGCCCATTCGTACTTTATGCAAAATTATTGCTAGCACTGTCAATTTTTCAATCGTTTGAAAGATTGTCTTTGAGTGTAAATGAGCCTTTAGAACAGGAATTGCTCTATTTGTATTACTGTAAAAGTTTACTTGCTCATGAAAAAAATTGCATGTTCGTACAACAGTTAAAATGATTTTTTTTTAAAAATCATTAAAATGATTAAACGCATCGCACTTGCATGCCTACGTGATTTGCATGCTTGTGTAATGCGTTGCTGCTACAGGAAATAATGGATGATTCTGTACTAACAGTCCGAGAGAAAAATCGCAAGTATGCATGAACCTATTGAAATCAATGGGTTGTTTTCCAGTGTGTCCATATCACAGTTGTACAGAACTCACAAGAAAGTATCACCTGTGTAAATACACCCTAATGGAAACAAGGAATGGATACAGATAGAGAATTTCAATGGCGAGTCTGTTATAACTCTGGGTTCTTTTGTAACAGATTTTGGCTAATTTCACGCACAGTGTTTTTAGAGAAAAAAAATGTCTTTGACAAAAAAATGCAGCAGCCAAGTGTTAGCTGTAGGTCAATAGTAGAGATGAGCGAACGTACTCGTCCGAGCTTGATACTCGTTCGAGTATTAGTGTGTTCGAGATGCTCGTTACTCGAGACGAGTACCACGCGATGTTCGAGTTACTTTCACTTTCATCTCTGAGACGTTAGCGCGCTTTTCTGGCCAATAGAAAGACAGGGAAGGCATTACAACTTCCCCCTGCGACGTTCAAGCCCTATACCACCCCCCTGCAGTGAGTGGCTGGGGAGATCAGGTGTCATCCGAGTATATAAATCGGCCCCTCCCGCGGCTCGCCACAGATGCGTTCTGACAGAGATCAGGGACAGTGCTGCTGGTGCCGGAGCTGCTATAGGGAGAGCGTTAGGAGTTATTTTAGGCTTCAAGAACCCCAACGGTCCTTCTTAGGGCCACATCTAACCGTGTGCAGTAGTGTGGAGGCTGCTTTTTGCAGTGTTGCACTTTTTTTTTTTTTTGTATATCGGTCGTGCAGAGCATTGCGTCCTGCAGTAATTTTACATTGTCCAGGGCCAGTAGTGGTGAGGCAGGGACAGAAGACATATTTAGTGTCTATAGGCAGTGGGCCTTTCCAAAAACATTTGGGGAAAAAAATCTATTTGGGCTGCCTGTGACCGTCCTCAGTGTACTGGGTCTCTGCTGGGGGTAGTTGTCCTAATTCATACGCAGCCAGCTAAGTGTTACAGCAGGCTTGTGCAAAATTCTTTCCTGCCTCTGTGTTGCCTCTTACATCACCGCTGTATTCCTGTCCACAAGTGTACTGGGTCTCTGCTGGGGGTAGTTGTCCTAATTCATACGAAGCCAGCTAAGTGTTACAGCAGGCTTGCGCAAAATTCTTTCCTGCCTCTGTGTTGCCTCTTACATCACCGCTGTATTCCTGTCCACAAGTGTACTGGGTCTCTGCTGGGGGTAGTTGTCCTAATTCATACGCAGCCAGCTAAGTGTTACAGCAGGCTTGTGCAAAATTCTTTCCTGCCTCTGTGTTGCCTCTTACATCACCGCTGTATTCCTGTCCACAAGTGTACTGGGTCTCTGCTGGGGGTAGTTGTCCTAATTCATACGCAGCCAGCTAAGTGTTACAGCAGGCTTGTGCAAAATTCTTTCCTGCCTCTGTGTTGCCTCTTACATCACTGCTGTATTCCTGTCCACAAGTGTACTGGGTCTCTGCTGGGGGTAGTTGTCCTAATTCATATGCAGCCAGCTAAGTGTTACAGCAGGCTTGCGCAAAATTCTTTCCTGCCTCTGTGTTGCCTCTTACATCACCGCTGTATTCCTGTCCACAAGTGTACTGGGTCTCTGCTGGGGGTAGTTGTCCTAATTCATACGCAGCCAGCTAAGTGTTACAGCAGACCTGCGCAAAATTCTTTCCTGCCTCTGTGTTGCCTCTTACATCACCGCTGTATTCCTGTCCACAAGTGTACTGGGTCTCTGCTGGGGGTAGTTGTCCTAATTCATACGCAGCCAGCTAAGTGTTACAGCAGGCTTGCGCAAAATTCTTTCCTGCCTCTGTGTTGCCTCTTACATCACCGCTGTATTCCTGTCCACAAGTGTACTGGGTCTCTGCTGGGGGTAGTTGTCCTAATTCATACGCAGCCAGCTAAGTGTTACAGCAGGCTTGCGCAAAATTCTTTCCTGCCTCTGTGTTGCCTCTTACATCACCGCTGTATTCCTGTCCACAAGTGTACTGGGTCTCTGCTGGGGGTAGTTGTCCTAATTCATATGCAGCCAGCTAAGTGTTACAGCAGGCTTGCGCAAAATTCTTTCCTGCCTCTGTGTTGCCTCTTACATCACCGCTGTATTCCTGTCCACAAGTGTACTGGGTCTCTGCTGGGGGTAGTTGTCCTAATTCATACGCAGCCAGCTAAGTGTTACAGCAGGCTTGCACAAAATTCTTTCCTGCCTCTGCTGTGCGTTCCGTAAGCGAAGTCAGCCTCCAATCACAGGCCAATAAGCGGCTCATTTAATTACAGCGTTCTGTTTCTGCACTACTGGTAATACAGCATGCTGAGGGGTAGGGGTAGGCCTAGAGGACGTGGACGCGGGCGAGGACGCGGAGGCCCAAGTCAGGGTGTGGGCACAGGCCGAGCCAGTGCGGTGGCCAGGGGTAGACGCAGTGCCAGACCGAATAATCCACCAACTGTTTCCCAAAGCGCCCCCTCGCGCCATGCCACCCTGCAGAGGCCAAGGTGCTCAAAGGTGTGGCAGTTTTTCACAGAGACGCCTGACGACCGACGAACAGTGGTGTGCAACCTTTGTCGCGCCAAGATCAGCTGGGGAGCCACCACCACCAGCATGCGCAGGCATATGATGGCCAAGCACCCCACAAGGTGGGACGAAGGCCGTTCACCGCCTCCGGTTTGCACCACTGCCTCTCCCCCTGTGCCCCAACCTGCCACTGAGATCCAACCCCCCTCTGAGGACACAGGCACGAGTGCCTACCGGCCTGCACCCACACCCTCACCTCTGCTGTCCTCGGCCACATCCAGCAATGTCTCTCAGCGCAGTGTCCAGACGTCGCTAGCGCAACTGTTTGAGCGCAAGCGCAAGTACACCGCCACGCACCCGCACGCTCAAGCGTTAAACGTGCACATAGCCAAATTGTTCAGCCTGGAGATGCTGCCGTATAGGCTTGTGGAAACGGAGGCTTTCAAAAGCATGATGGCGGCGGCGGCCCCGCGCTACTCGGTTCCCAGTCGCCACTACTTTTCCCGATGTGCCGTCCCAGCCCTGCATGACCACATCTCCCGCAACATTGTACGTGCCGTCACCAACGTGGTTACTGCCAAGGTCAACTTAACAACGGACACGTGGACAAGCACAGGCGGGCAGGGCCACTATATCTCCCTGACGGCACATTGGGTGAATTTAGTGGAGGCTGGGACAGAGTCAGAGCCTGGGACCGCTCACGTCCTACCCACCCCCAGAATTGCGGGCCCCAGCTCGGTGCTGGTATCTGCGGCGGTGTATGCTTCCTCCACTAAACCACCCTCCTCCTCCTCCTCCTCCTCCAACGCAACCTCTGTCTCGCAATCAAGATGTGTCAGCAGCAGCAGCACGTCGCCAGCAGTCGGTGTCGCGCGGCGTGGCAGCACAGCGGTGGGCAAGCGTCAGCAGGCCGTGCTGAAACTACTCAGCTTAGGAGAGAAGAGGCACATGGCCCACGAACTGCTGCAGGGTCTGACAGAGCAGACCGACCGCTAACTTTCGCCGCTGAGCCTCCAACCGGGCATGGTCGTGTGTGACAACGGCCGTAACCTGGTGGCGGCTCTGCAGCTCGGCAGCCTCACGCACGTGCCATGCCTGGCCCATGTCTTTAATTTGGTGGTTCAGCGCTTTCTGAAAAGCTACCCACACTTGTCATACCTGCTCGGAAAGGTGCGCCGGGTCAGCGCACATTTCCGCAAGTCCAAGACGGACGCTGCCACCCTGCGGACCCAGCAACATTGGTTTAATCTGCCAGTGCACCGACTGATGTGCGACGTGCCCACACGGTGGAACTCTACGCTCCACATGTTGGCCAGACTCTATGAGCAGCGTAGAGCTATAGTGGAATACCAACTCCAATATGGGCGGCGTAGTGGGAGTCAGCCTCCTCAATTCTTTACAGAAGAGTGGGCCTGGTTGGCAGCCATCTGCCAGGTCCTTGGAAACTTTGAGGAGTCTACCCAGATGGTGAGCGGGGATGCTGCAATCATTAGCGTCACCATTCCTCTGCTATGCCTCTTGAGAAGTTCCCTGCAAAGCATAAAGGCAGATGCTTTGCGCTTGGAAACGGAGGCGGGGGAAGACAGTATGTCGCTGGATAGTCATAGCACCCTCATGTCTATATCTCAGCGCGTTGAGGATGAGGGGGAGGAGCATGAGGAGGAGGGGGAAGAGACAGCTTGGCCCACTGCTATGGGTACCCATGCTGCTTGCCTGTCATCATTTCAGCGTGTATGACCGGAGGAGGAGGAGGATCCTGAAAGTGATCTTCCTAGTGAGGACAGCCATGTAGTCAGCCACGTTCAGGTACCCTGGCACACATGGCTGACTTCATGTTAGGATGCCTTTCTCGAGACCCTCGCGTTACACGCATTCTGGCCACTACGGATTACTGGGTGTACACACTGCTCGACCCACGGTATAAGGAGAACCATTCCACTCTGATACCCAAAGAGGAAAGGGGTTCGAGAGTGATGCTATACCACAGGACCCTAGCGGACAAACTGATGGTAACATTCCCATCCGACAGCGCTAGTGGCAGAAGGTGCAGTTCCGAGGGCCAGGTAGCAGGGGAGGTGCAGAGATCAGGCAGCATGTACAGCGCGGGCAGGGGAACATTCTCCAAGGCCTTTGCCATCTTTATGGCTCCCCAGCAAGACTGTGTCACCGCTCCCCAGTCAAGGCTGAGTTGGCGGGAGCACTGTAAAAGGATGGTGAGGGAGTACGTAGCCGATCGCACGACCGTCCTCGGTGACGCCTCTGCCCCCTACAACTACTGGGTGTCGAAGCTAGACACATGGCCTGAACTCGCGCTGTATGCCCTGAAGGTGCTTGCTTGTCCTGCGGCTAGCGTCTTGTCAGAGAGTGTGTTTAGTGCGGCTGGGGGAATCATCACGGATAAGCGTACCCGCCTGTCAACCAACAGTGCCAACAGGCTTACACTCATCAAGATGAACAAAGCCTGGATTTCCCCAGACTTCTCTTCTCCACCAGTGGACAGCAGCGATACCTAAGCAATACGTAGGCTGCACCCGCGGATGGAAGCATCGTTCTCTATCACCATCAAAAACGGGGACCTTTTTGCTTCATCAATCTGTGTATTCTATTCATCCTCCTCCTCCTGCTCCTCCTCCTGAAACCTCACGTAATCACGCCGAACGGGCAATTTTTCTTAGGCCCACAAGGCTCAGTCATATAATTTTTGTAAACAATTTTTATACGTTTCAATGCTCATTAAAGCGTTGAAACTTTCACCTGAACCAATTTTTATTTTAACTGGGCTGCCTCCAGGCCTAGTTACCAATTAAGCCACATTAACCAAAGCGATTAATGGGTTTCACCTGCCCTCTTGGTTGGGCATGGGCAATTTTTCTGAGGTACATTAGTACTGTTGGTACACCAATTTTTTGGGGCCCTCGCCTACAGTGTAATCCAATTAATTTTTTGCCCACCTGCATTAAAGGGGTTGTCCCGCGAAACAAAGTTGGGGTATACACTTCTGTATGGCCATATTAATGCACTTTGTAATATACATCGTGCATTAAATATGAGCCATACAGAAGTTATTCACTTACCTGTTCCGTTGCTAGCGTCCCCGTCTCCATGGTGCCGTCTAATTTTCAGCGTCTAATCGCCCGATTAGACGAGCTTGCGCAGTCCGGTCTTCTCCGTGTTGAATGGGGCTGCTCGTGCTGGAGAGCGCTCCTCGTAGCTCCGCCCCATCACGTGTGCCGATTCCAGCCAATCAGGAGGCTGGAATCGGCAATGGACTGCACAGAAGATCTGCGGTCCACCGAGGGTGAAGATCCCGGCGGCCATCTTCGCAAGGTAAGTAAGAAGTCACCGGAGCGCGGGGATTCGGGTTAGTACTATCCGTTTTTTTTTTTCAACACATGCATCGGGTTTGTCTCGCGCCGAACGGGGGGGCTATTGAAAAAAAAAAAAAAACGTTTCGGCGCGGGACAACCCCTTTAAAGCTGACGTTACATCAGCTGTGATGGGCAATGCAATGGGATATATTTATGTACCGCCGGTGGCTTCCTGGCACCCACCCATGCTGTGGCTCCACAGGGAGTTGTAACTGCATGTGTCCACTTCTAAAGAACCCCAGTCTGACTGGGGCATGCAGTGTGGGCTGAAGCCCACCTGCATTTAATCGGACGTTACCTCAGCTGTGATGGGCACTGCAATGGGATACATTTATGTACAGCCGGTGGGTTCCAGGGAGCCACCCATGCTGTGGGTGCACACGGAATTCCCATTGCGGAGTTGTACCTGCCTGTGACTATTTATAAAAAAACGCGGTCTGACTGGGGCATGCAGTCACCTTGACAGAATGAATAGTGTGTGGCACATAGGTTCCCCATTGCTATGCCCACGTGTGCAGCTCCTGATGGCGGTGGCACAGGATTATATTTCTCATTGCTTCTGTACAGCATTGTGGGCTATCGCCCCGCCCCTTTTAAAGAGGGTCGCTGCCTAGCCGTGCCAACCCTCTGCAGTGTGTGCCTGCTTTTCCTGTGGCAGACGCACTTATAAATAGACATGAGGGTGGCGTGGCATGAGGGCAGCTGAAGGCTGGGCAGGGACACTTTGGTGTGTGCTGTGGACACTGGGTCGTGGGGGGGGGGGGTTGGGCAGCATGTAACCCAGGAGAAGTGGCAGCTGAGTGTCATGCAGGCAGTGATTGTGCGTTGTTGGAGGTAGTGTGGTGCTTAGCTAAGGTATGCATTGCTAATGAGGGCTTTTCAGAAGTAAAAGTTGTTGGGAGGGGGCCACTCTTGCCGCTATTGTGGCTTAATAGTGGGACCTGGGAACTTGAGATGCAGCCCAACATGTAGCCCCTCGTCTGCCCTATCCGTTGCTGTGTCATTCCCATCACTTTCTTGAATTGCCCAGATTTTCACAAATGAAAACCTTAGCAAGCATCGGCGATATACAAAAATGCTCGAGTCGCCCATTGACTTCAATGGGGTTCATTACTCGAAACGAACCCTCCAGCATCGCGATAATTTCGTCCTGAGTAACGAGCACCCGAGCATTTTGGTGCTCGCTCATCTCTAGTCAATAGAGAAATATGAAACGCACTACGAAGATTGATTTTGGGGGGGCTTTTTTCACTAATGTATTTTTGGGTCAGTGGTGTTTTTTGCTGTCACAGCCGGCGGTCACTTTGGCCTTTTCTGTTCTGGCACTTTTGCATAGGATTCTCTATAGAACAGGGGAAAAGTAATTAAAAATGCATGTTTAAAATGTGTGTAAAAAACACCGCCTCCTAAAAAACACATGTACTTCTTTTAAAAAATGCATGCTTTTTGGGTAAAAAAAGAAATACCAGAAAAAAGTAATTGTGCGTGTGTGTGTATAGCCCAAAGGGTGTTTTTGTAGAATGATGGAACCTTGGACAACCCATGTAATACATTTCACACTTACAAAGTACAACAAGGTTTTGCAGAATTTATCATAGGGAAGTAGAAGTTTTTTCTTTCGATAATCCAGTACTTGCTTCATCTTTTCCCTTGTTGTCGCTAAAGTGGTTATTAATATGTATGTTGATGCAAATCTGTGTCCACAGGTGTATGAAACAAATTAGACTTTGCAAATTTTTACATAATGTGCAATGCTTCAGTGATCTAGAGAAACCCTCGGAGCTTCCCAGAGAATTCGACTAAATATTTTCTTGTTCAGTAGAAAAATGGATTTCAATTACTTTTTTGGCACTCCAGTTTTCCTTGTGCATTATCTCAGTCAGGCTCGCCGTACTTACCGAAAGTACAATACTCTTACTTAATTACATTTATAGTGTGGTGACTTATGTCCTCCTACAGGACATATATGCTATCATCCAGGAATTCTTATTTGGAAAATTGGACTCATTTATAACTATACCTGACAGTTGAATAGGGACGTTTTTTTATATAGCGAGCCTCAATGAACCAGAAGTCCTCCCGTCAGTGACCATGTCTGTTGGCTGATACAGAATTTCTTTCTTTTCTTTGTAAGATTTTATACAAGGAACCCATTTTTCCTGCCCACATGTAATATGAGTAGGGGCATGACAAAAGGACACATCATAAGCACCGCTGGGAGAGTATAGGTGACCACTTGGACTGTCCAGCATTACTAGCTGCAGTCAGTGGGTATAGTAGCGAAAGAGGCCTATTGCTGAAGCTTCTGGGTGATCTGTTTGCTCGGGCTTCTTGGTCAATACCAGGCAGTTGTAGTAAAGCTACTTGTAAGTTCACGTCACATTTTATGACTATGTTGGGTATATGCTATGTTGGGAATGCTCCAGTTGCATGCATCCATTAAGCTATCTTGACTCGCCAAACACCAATGGAGTCTCCTTTTTGGCTGCATTGAATAGCAAAGCCTACTGTATACAGAATTATACAAAGAACGTTATTAATTAGCAGTAAGCTGGCTGGTGAAGCAGGGTTTACTCATAAATACTGCACCAAAATATAATAAATTATATATCAGCATCTCTCCCTCTATACTATGCTGTCCTCAGTTAGGGCAGTGTAGATGACCTGACAGGTCCACTTGACTGTCCAGTTAGTTAATTACTAGAGATGAGCGAGCATACTCTCTAAGGACAATTGCTCGAACGAGATCTCTCTCTCCCTCCTGCTCCCCCCTGCTCACTGCCGCAACTCACCTCTAAGCCCGCGCCGGCAGCCGAACCTTTTCTCCCGAGCGGGCAGGTACTCGCTAAGGGCAATGCTCGATCGAGTAATTGCCCTTAGCGAGTATGCTCGCTCATCTCTGTTAATTACATATCTCAATAAATGAAATGTACTGTATACGTGTGTCTGTATACAGTAATGTACATGCTGCCTGAGGCGAATAGAAAAATGGAGACAACCCGCTCCCCCCCCCCCCCCCCCTCCAAAAAAAAAATCATCGCTGGCAGCCTGTAAGCAAAGACCAGTTGGCAGTCACTGAAGCATCGGTGCTTGTTCGGAGGGAAACTGAGGAGGGGAGCGCTGTTTATTTCCTTTTTCTATTCTAGGACATTTTTCTTTTTTTATTATTTTAAACTAGTGGACAGCCCCTTTAAGGCTATATTGACACTTCATTTTCAATATAGGCTTAAAGCCTGAAGCGTCACATCAGTATCAAAGGATGCACCAAAATCCATGTTAAAATCCGCATGTAGCACACAGATTTCACCCCCTCATTTAAAGAGGTGATATCTGCACTGAAAATCTGCAGCAAAAATTGACACACTGAGGATTAAAATTTGGCACTGCAGGTCAATATACACAGTGGAGTTTCTCAAAATCCCACTTTGCTGCTGCTATAATACACTGTGGATTTACACTTTGATGCTGCTATAACACAGTGTGGATTTTCTGCTGCAGAAAATCCACAGCATATTCGGGACATGTGAACCTACCCTAAGGATGGCCTACCATTGGTTTCAGAAACACTGAAATACTTAGTGGCCACATCCCTAGTGGCCTAAGGCAGGGAGGAGTTATTGGGCAGAACTCTGGTGGTGTAGATCTAATAAAGGCAGCTAGTTGAATACACCTTTGGAGTCAAGCACCTCATCATCTTCCACCTACTCTTCCTCCTCCTCATCCCTCTCCTACTGATTGGATTGTATGTCACAGTGCGCACCAAGAGCTGGCATCTCCTTTTCTACATCCCGTTGAGTACACATTACCTGTAGAGGGCTGACCATGTGTACTGACCCACCCTCATCTTACTCTTCGGAGGAAGTAATATGGTTGGGCATTAGAGCATTTAATGTCTTGGTCTTCTCCCTTTGATTGTTTAGACTGCCTGGGCGACTTCCATGATAATGAATAATCAAACAGCTCCTCAAAATGATCCATATGGACTGCTTCGAAGTGTGGCACACGATGAAGTAGATAGGAGATGCTCATGGCCGACTGACTGCTGTTTGCCTCCGACTGGGAGGGTTCTCTGCTGCTGGCTGTTAGAGCAGGAGCCTGGCTGTCAGTAGTCAGCCAAGCCACATCCTTAAACAGACTGCAAATTAAAAGCCCATTAGTGAGGTCAGTAAAAAGGCGTATTGCGGTCTCGAAGGCGTTTTAATCTGTGGTACTGCAGCTAATTTACATTCCACTCTATAGCAGATTGAGTCTTACGTACATTAATTACAACATAAATCCTGAACACGGTAATGTTAATACATCTTATGTCTAGTTCATGCAGAGCTGTGCTACCATATGAGGAGGGTAACATTACAGTCCTCCCACCAAACTCCAATAGTTTCCAATCGGTAGTTTCCGGAGTCGGACTCTATCTATTATGAACAATAAATGTGATTGTCAGGTTAGTAAATTAATCCCAAAGTATTTTTCGTCATCTTCGCTAGGATGCAGCAGGGAGAAAAGTATCCAGTAACAAACAGAGTGTGTCTTGTGTGGAAAGATCATTGAGAGATGGCAGGAATATTCAGGATATGGCAAGACAGAAGAAAATTCAGGCACCTCCGCAATAAAAAAAAGAAGGAAATTTTATTTACAGAGCCATCAAGCTTTCTGTTCACATACAAAGTCAAGTTCAGATTACATTTCCAAACATGTATTCTGTACAAGGACCTAACCAGATGAGCTAGCTAAATAAGGACATTACAATGGGCCACAGTAAGAAGGATTATATGAAGGGGAATCTCCGGATCCACTAGTTCACAATGTAGAATTTGGGAGGTCATGTGGTTCTTTCCTCCCGTTTACGAGATAACACACATTCTATAGGGGTTTTTGTTATACATGTACACACACAAATCACCATCATCTCGTTTTCTCTTGTATCTGCAGGGGGTGGACAAAAATATGGAAACGCCAAAGCTGTAGTCTACTTCTTTTCATCACATTCCAACACGATGATCACCTGTCTCTGTCACTCAACACACATTTCCCTCCACGCTGGTGTTTGTCGAATCCATTTTATCCAGTCTTACTGTATGCGGTGATAATCTTGGATACTCTGCCTCATGATACAGAAACTTCCTCTACCTTTGTTGCAGAGGCACACACCGTACGGGCCCCAACAATTTGACATCGTTGGGATTCCAACAGTTCTTCCATGATAGCCTCACCACTGAAGAACGCTGCCTCAAAGACAAATAACGCTTGCTACGTGTTGGTGCTGTTATATAGATCACTGCATCAAGCAACAACTACAGCACCGCCTACTAACTCCTTTCTAAGTATCTCGAACCATTAGGAGGGATCCGCATGGGATTTTAATCAGCACTGAGCTGCCCTTTGGATACAGTTAAAATTTACTGGTAGTATTGTGAAGTATGATTTATAATCCCATGCAACTTAAGGCATGCATTTTGTTTCCATATTTTTGTCCACCCAGTATAAGGAAGTCTTTTTGGTTACTTGCAGGTAAGGCTGCTCTCACACAGCCCACGTTTTACCGTGTTCAGCGCAGCATTGCAAATGTGCAACACTCTCATTGATTTCAATGGGGCTTTACAGACCAGCACTTAAACTCAGCCATTCGAGCACTGTCTGCTCTATTTTTGTGCATTTTACTGCTTTTTAACCTACCTCATCACAATGATTGGGTGCTTTCAAAAACGCTGTAACATGCGTTTTTGGATGCGTTGTTTTGTGAACACGTGTGAGAGTGGTCTTATACAATTTCTCTGCTCTTCATGCTACAATCAGACCTTCTAGAAATATGGCTCACTGTAGAGAAGTAACCTATTTGTAGCCTTAGGCCACTCTCACACATACCACTTTTTACTGCGGCATCCAGAGCGCCACGGTACAACTCAGCCATTGATTTCAATGAGGCCTTGCAGACATGTGCTCGAATGCAGCAATTCTAACACCGCGCTTTTCGAGCACTGTCTATTTTTGCACGTTTTAGCACACCTCACAGGTGCATCACAATGATGGGGTGTGTTAAAAAGCGCTTTCAAACGCTGTGACATGCATTTAAAAATGCAGCTCAAAATTGGGGTTGTGAGCGGCGTTTTCTGAATGTATGTGTGAGAGTGGCCTTACCGTTAGATTTCGGTGTAACAGCCATAATTCTAGTTTTATAAACAATGTGGTGAAAGTTAGAAATCTGCAAAGTTTCTTCACTGCACAACAAGACTTTTCTTATAAAACTCACCTTTTATTACTACTTTTCATTAGGTAATTGATATGATTTTAGCTAATGATGTGATCATGGGCAAAGCTGAATAGTTGTAAAGGACATAATCCTCTCCCTAATTCTGGAAGCCCCGTACCCTTTGTGTTCCAGCACACTATTGTCCACTTCGGATCAGAGTTGCATGAAAAAGTAATTGAGCCCTTTGCAATTTCCCAGACTTCTGATTGCTAAGAAAATGTTGTTCAACTGTGATTTAAGTCCCAATCACAGAGAAAAACAAACAATCTAGGGCCTTGTTCACACTAACGTTTTACTGTGGCCTTTTTGCCGTGATAAACCGCCGACCAAAAACCACGGCCATCTGAAGCATTGGATTCCAATTCTTTTGGACCAGCGCATAGAATTGGTGGTCCGGAAAAAGCTAGCACGTACGCTGACGATTCCAGCCAGCCACTTTTACGTGTGGGCAGAAAAGATAGGTCTTGCCCTATCTTTTGGCCCCAATCAGCTGGCAGCTCCCATAGAAGCCTATGGGAGCTACCTGCAAGGGGAGGGGGACTTAGCGGCAGGCACTACTAAACTACCACCTCTTCCCTTTGCCGGCAGCTCCCATAGGCTTCTATTGCCGCAAGCAGCCGGCAAAGGCATTGCTAAACTCTCTCCCACTAGCCAACGGAATTCCGTGTGAATGGGTGAGAAAATGCGAAATTTAGCTGCGACTTGGTCGTAGCTTTCTCTCGTCCATGCGATTTTTGGCTGCAAATCACAACGCTTGTGTGAATAAAGCCTAAGGGTGAAGTCACACGAACGTATATCGGCTCGGTTTTTACGCCGAGCTGATATACGTTGTCCTCGTGTGCAGGGGGGAGGGAGGATGGAAGAGCCAGGAGCAGGAACTGAGCTCCCGGTCCCCTCTCCGCACTATTTGTAATGGGAAGAGGCGGGGTGGGGCTAAGGTCCGAGATTTAGCCCCCAGCCCACCTTTCCCCATTGCAAATAGTGCAGAGGAGCGGAGAGAGGGGCGGGCGCTCAGTTCTTGCACTTGTCTCTTCCATCCTCCCCCCCCCCCCCCCCCCCCCCTGCACACGAGGACAATGTATATCGGCTCGGCGTAAAAACCGAGCCGATATACGTTCGTCTGACTTCACCCTAAACGTCTGTTTAGATCTGCTGATTTCTTATTTAAAGAGCAATGTCAGAGTTTACTCAGGCTGCTTGTTTATACAGGCAGATACAGCGCTAGCTCACATTCAGTGTATAAGTGACTGAGAACAACTGAATGATCGGTATTTAAACCAAATGATTAGTGAATGGGCCAACAATGATCTGTATACCTACATAACATGAACAAAAAGCGAACAGTAGCTTTTGTCATTTTGTTCTGTGCAAAAGAACCTTAAGTGAATGAGAATGACCGACTTATCGGTATTTCAACCTAACAATTAACGGACGAGCCAGCAATGATTTTTATGCCTGCCTAAATGAATGAAAAACGAACGATGATCATTCATTTTCACTCATTTGATCGATTTTTTTTGAACAATATCATTCCGTCTGAAAGGGCATAAAACTAGTAACTCACAAACAGCGATACTGGGCATGTCTTATTGAGCAAACATCCACAGTGCAGGGAGAATAAGTAAGTGAACCACAATGTTTTCTAAGAGCCACTTGGCAAAAGAGGTTTCAATTAGCCGTTCAATAACTAGCAATTTTTTGAACTTTCACTTTTTCCCTCCTTGTTTTTAAAGAGCCATAACTTTTCTTTTATTTTTCTGTTGACATAGCCATGAGGGCTCATACTTTTTGCAGGACAGGTTGTATTTTTTAATAGCATTATTCAATGTACCACATGCAAATAAGGAAGATGGAACAATACCTCTCCCTCTTCCGTATTTGCATATATTTCCCAGAAGAAAGCATGCATGGCTTTAGAAGTCTCCACACACCCTCTAGGTGCTCTCCTCAAGAAGAGACGATACCGCTCCCGACTCAGTGTACCATATAATGTGTTGAAATACTGAACAACAAAAAATAAGTGGGATGAAATGGGGAAGAAAAAAAACAAAAAAAAACACAATTGCACAGTTTTTTGGGCTTTATTTTTACGGTATTCACAGAGCAGCAAAAATGACACGTTAACTTTATTGTGCAGGTCAGTGTAAATACAATACTGTGTTGTTTTTAACCATTTTGTGGTACATATGACTTTTTGATCATTTCTAGAGATGACCGAATCTACTCGTTTCGAGTAATTACTCGATCGAGCACCGTGATTTTCGAGTACTTCAGTACTCGGGTGAAAAGATTCGGGGGGCGCCGGGGGAGGTGTGGCGGAGCGGGGGGGTAGCAGCGGGGAACGGGGGGAGCTCTCTCTCCCCGCTGCAACCCCCCACTCACCCACAGCACCCCCCGAATCTTTTCGCCCGAGTACGGAAGTACTCGAAAATCGCGGTGCTCGGGCGAAAAAGGGGCGTGGCCGAGTAGGTTCGCTCATATCTAATCATTTCTTATTCAATGGTTTTTTAGGAGGCAAGGTGCTCTAAAAACACACTTCTGGCATTATGCGTTTTTTCGGTTTCTTGTATTATTCATTCCACACAATGAACATTTATAATATTTAATTCGGATTATTCCAGACAGGATGAGACCAATTATGTTTATTTTTTTAGTTGCAATGAGAAAAAGGATAGTTTACGAACTCTAAATTTATATTTTGAAAAATACTCAATAAAAGGTACCTGAAGACCTGTATCATCACTTGATCCTATGTACAGTGTAGTGCAATACAGAAGTATTGCAGTATACTGTACATTTCATTACTAGATTATTAAATCCTGACACAAACTGAGCTTAATAGACTGTAATACATGGCAGCCTTGAAAATCTTCACTAGACTATTCAAATAAAATATACCAAAGGAAAACACTTGTCTGCATGAGTTTTGCATGATTGTGGATTCTGACTTCCACACTTTACCATGAATCACAAAAATACAAATACCATATAAACGTGCAATTGAAACAAAACTTATCTGAATGCTGTAGAAACATACAATTAAACTGTCACACCAGTGCAGTTGTAGTTCATACCGTCATTCATAGGAATCACAGAAGGCAGAAAAAATCCTAAATTACCTCAAAAATGTCTTCACAGAATAGGATTAAACAATAAGCTTTATTAACATTGATTAAAGCCAGAGCAATTTGGCAATGAGTGCCAGATAAAGATACATTGACGAGAGGAGAGCCCAGGTTATGGACTTGTCCCTCCGGCATCTCCTTATAATAGGAATTCTTCATAGTATGTAAAGCCGAAAAAAGACTTCCATCCAGTTCAGCCTATTATCCCCCAATGTTGACCCAGAAAAGGCAAAAAACCCCAATGAGGAAGTCGCCAATTTCTCCATTTAAGGGAAAAAAATTCCTTCCTGACTGACTCCAATCTGGCAATCGAAATAATCCCTGACCCTTCTGCCGTTATTAATGATAACATATAATACTGTATCGCTCAAGAAAGACCCCTCTTGTACTTAAAACAAAAAAAAATAGTCATTCATAATGCAGATCGAGGCAGCAGATACAGGAGTCTGCGTGAACACAGGCCAACAGCAGCAACATTTTGGGAACCTCCTCCTTCCTCAGGCATGCCAGAAGAGCTGGCTCCAATCACAGCACCAACTGGGTATGGAGCGGGCTCAGCTCCAGCACCAGCTCCTCATCCCAGCCACCGTACATTTACGGAGTCCGATAGCAGATTGAAGGAAAATCACAGAAAAAATGTACATGTTCCTTACCAATGTACTGATAAGTCATAGATGGGCAGGCAAAGAACCCCAAGTAGGCTTGCAAGCTTGCTTTAACATCATGTAGTTTTGTTAGTAGAGATGAGTGAGCACCAAAATGCTCGGGTGCTCGTTACTCGGGACGAAATTTTCGCGATGCTCGAGGGTTCGTTTCGAATAACGAACCCCATTGAAGTCAATGGGCGACCCGAGCATTTTTGTATTTCGCCGATGCTCGCTAAGGTTTCCATGTGTGAAAATCTGGGCAATTCAAGAAAGTGATGGGAACGACACAGCAACGGATAGGGCAGGCGAGGGGCTACATGTTGGGCTGCATCTCAAGTTCACAGGTCCCACTATTAAGCCACAATACCGGCAAGAGTGGCCCCCCTCCCTCCCAACAATTTTTACTTCTGAAAAGCCCTCATTAGCATGGCATACCTTAGCTAAGCACCACACTACCTCCAACAAAGCACAATCACTGCCTGCATGACACTCTGCTGCCACTTCTCCTGGGTTACATGCTGCCCAACCCCCCTCCCCCCTGCACGACGCAGTGTCCACAGCGCACACCAAACTGTCCCTGCGCAGCCTTCAGCTGCCCTCATGCCACACCACCCTCATGTCTATTTATAAGTGCGTCTGTCATGAGGAGGAACTGCAGGCACACACTGCAGAGGGTTGGCACGGCTAGGCAGCGACCCTCTTTAAAAGGGGTGGGGCGATAGCCCACAATGCTGTACAGAAGCAATGAGAAATATAATCCTGTTCCACCGCCATCAGGAGCTGCACACGTGGGCATAGCAATGGGGAACCTATGTGCCACACTATTCATTCTGTCAAGGTGTCTGCATGCCCCAGTCAGACCGGGCTTTTTAATTCATAGACACAGGCAGGTACAACTCCCTATTGTGAAGTCCCTGTGGACCCACAGCATGGGTGGGTGCCAGGAAGCCACCGGCGGTACATAAAAATATCCCATTGCATTGCCCAACACAGCTGAGGTAGTAATGTCGTGCTTAATGCAGGTGGGCTTCGGCCCACACTGCATGCCCCAGTCAGACTGGGGTTCTTTACAAGTGGACACAAGTAGGTTAAACTCCGTGTGCACCTACAGCATGGGTGGCTCCCTGGAACCCACCGGTGGTACATAAAAATATCCCATTGCATTGCCCAACACAGCTGAGGTAGTAATGTCGTGCTTAATGCAGGTGGGCTTCGGCCCACACTGCATGCCCCAGTCAGACTGGGGTTCCTTACAAGTGGAAACAGATGCATTTATAATTCCCTGTGGACCCACAGCATGGGTGGGTGCCAGGAAGCCACCGGCGGTACATAAAAATATCCCATTGCATTGCCCAACACAGCTGAGGTAGTAATGTCGTGCTTAATGCAGGTGGGCTTCGGCCCACACTGCATGCCCCAGTCAGACTGGTAATATGTACCTTAACAGTAACCGCGTTGGTGGTAATGTGGTGGTGACTGCGGACCTAGTAGCGCGGTTTTATTTTGTTGGTTTTCGGAATGTGGCCAGGATTAAGTGGGCCGTGGCGGGGGATGTTTTTGAGGCACTACGTGTCCTCTCCACGTGTCCGTGGTTATATGCACCTTAACAGTAACCGCGTTGGTGGTAATGTGGTGGTGACTGCGGACCTAGTAGCGCGGTTTTATTTTGTTGGTTTTCGGAATGTGGCCAGGATTAAGTGGGCCGTGGCGGGGGATTTTTTTGAGGCCCTACGTGTCCTCTCCACGTGTCCGTGGTTATATGCACCTTAACAGTAACCGCGTTGGTGGTAATATGGTGGTGACTGCGGACCTAGTAGCGCGGTTTTATTTTGTTGGTTTTCGGAATGTGGCCAGGATTAAGTGGGCCGTGGCGGGGGATGTTTTTGAGGCACTACGTGTCCTCTCCACGTGTCCGTGGTTATATGCACCTTAACAGTAACAGCGTTGGTGGGAAATGGCCTCGCCGCCATCATGTCTTTGGGAAGCCTCTGTTTCCACATCCCAGAGACATACCATTAGCAGCGGTATAGGCAGAGCCCATAATTAGTAACATTTCAGCCATAGCATTAGGACAGGCCCCACTAACATATCACTAGCAGCATTATAGGGGGAGCACAGTATTAGTTCCATTTCAGTAATAGTAGCACTCAAGACAGGCCCCAGTAACAATTCCGAAGCAGCAGTATAGTGGGAGCGCAGTCTTCGTTCCATTTCAGTAATAGTAGCACTCAAGACAGGCCCCAGTAACAATTCCGAAGCAGCAGTATAGTGGGAGCGCAGTCTTCATTCCATTTCAGTAGCTGCAGTATAGACAAGGCCCAAGTTACATTTATGTAGCTAAAGTGTAGGCCAACCCCACACACCTTTCTGTACCATGAGTGCAGGCGAAGAACATAGAAATTGCTATGATTACACTGTAGGTGAGTGCCCAAAAAAATGGATGTACCAACAGTACTAATGTACCTCAGTAAAAATTGGCCATGCCCAACCAAGATGGCAGGTGAAACCCATTAATCGCTTTGGTTAATGTGGCTTAAGTGGTAACTAGGCCTGGAGGCAGCCCAGTTTAACGAAAAATTGGTTCAAGTTAAAGTTCCAACGCTTTTAAGAGCATTGAAACGTATAAAAAATTTTTAGAAAAATTATATGAGTGAGCCTTGTGGCCCTAAGAAAAATTGCCCGTTCAGCGTGATTACGTGAGGTTTCAGGAGGAGGAGCAGGAGGAGGAGGAGGAATATTATACACAGATTGATGAAGCAGAAATGTCCCAGTTTTGGATGGTGAGAGAGAACGTAGCTTCCATCCGCGGGTGCAGCCTATGTATTGCTTAGGTATCGCTGCAGTCCGCTGGTGGAGAAGAGAAGTCTGGGGAAATCCAGGCTTTGTTCATCTTGATGAGTGTTAGCCTGTCGGCACTGTCGGTTGACAGGCGGGTACGCTTATCTGTGATGATTCCCCCAGCCGCACTAAACACCCTCTCTGACAAGACGCTAGCCGCAGGACAAGCAAGCACCTCCAGGGCATACAGCGCGAGTTCAGGCCACGTGTCCAGCTTCGACACCCAGTAGTTGTAGGTGGCAGAGGCGTCACGGAGGACGGTCGTGCGATTGGCTACGTACTCCCTCACCATCCTTTTACAGTGCTCCCGCCGACTCAGCCTTGACTGGGGAGCGGTGACACAGTCTTGCTGGGGAGCCAGAAAGCTGTCCAGGCCCTTAAAGACTGTTGCACTGCCTGGGCTGTACATGCTGCTCGATCTCCACACCTCCCCTTCTACCTGGCCCTCGGAACTGCGCCTTCTGCCACTAGCGCTGTCGGATGGGAATTTTACCATCAGCTTGTCCGCAAGGGTCCTGTGGTATAGCAACACTCTCGAACCCCTTTCCTCTTCGGGAATGAGAGTGGGAAGGTTCTCCTTATAGCGTGGGTCGAGCACTGTGTACACCCAGTAATCCGTAGTGGCCAGAATGGGTGTAACGCGAGGGTCACGAGAAAGGCATCCTAACATGAAGTCAGCCATGTGTGCCAGGGTACCTGTACGCAACACATGGCTGTCTTCACTAGGAAGATCACTTTCAGGATCGTCCTCCTCCTCCTCCTCCTCAGGCCATACACGCTGAAAGGATGACAGGCAAGCAGCATGGGTACCGTCAGCAGTGGGCCAAGCTGTCTCTTCCCCCTCCTCCTCATGCTCCTCCTCCTGAACGCGCTGAGATATAGACAGGAGGGTGCTCTGACTATCCAGCGACATACTGTCTTCCCCCGCCTCCGTTTCCGAGCGCAAAGCATATGCCTTTATGCTTTGCAGGGAACTTCTCAAGATGCATAGCAGAGGAATGGTGACGCTAATGATTGCAGCATCGCCGCTCACCACCTGGGTAGACTGCTCAAAGTTTCCAAGGACCTGGCAGATGTCTGCCAACCAGGCCCACTCTTCTGAAAAGAATTGAGGAGGCTGACTCCCACTGCGCCGCCCATATTGGAGTTGGTATTCCACTATAGCTCTACGCTGCTCATAGAGCCTGGCCAACATGTGGAGCGCAGAGTTCCACCGTGTGAGCACGTCGCACAGCAGTCGGTGCACTGGTAGATTAAAGCGATGTTGCAGGGTGCGCAGGGTGGCAGCGTCCGTGTGGGACTTGCGGAAATGTGCGCAGAGGCGGCGCACCTTTACGAGCAGATCTGACAAGCGTGGGTAGCTTTTCAGAAAGCGCTGAACCACCAAATTAAAGACGTGGGCCAGGCATGGCACGTGCGTGAGGCTGCCGAGCTGCAGAGCCGCCACCAGGTTACGGCCGTTGTCACACACGACCATGCCCGGTTGGAGGCTCAGCGGCGCAAGCCAGCGGTCGGTCTGCTCTGTCAGACCCTGCAGCAGTTCGTGGGCCGTGTGCCTCTTATCTCCTAAGCTGAGTAGTTTCAGCACGGCCTGCTGACGCTTGCCCACCGCTGTGCTGCCACGCCGCGAGACACCGACTGCTGGCAACGTGCTGCTGCTGCTGACACATCTTGATTGCGAGACAGAGGTTGCGGAGGAGGAGGAGGGTGGTTTAGTGGAGGAAGCATACACCGCCGCAGATACCACCACCGAGCTGGGGCCCGCAATTCTGGGGGTGGGTAGGACGTGAGCGGTCCGAGGCTCTGACTCTGTCCCAGCCTCCACTAAATTCACCCAATGTGCCGTCAGGGAGATGTAGTGGCCCTGCCCGCCTGTGCTTGTCCACGTGTCCGTTGTTAAGTGGACCTTGGCAGTAACCGCGTTGGTGAGGGCGCGTACAATGTTGCGGGAGACGTGGTCGTGCAGGGCTGGGACGGCACATCGGGAAAAGTAGTGGCGACTGGGAACTGAGTAGCGCGGGGCCGCCGCCTCCATCATACTTTTGAAGGACTCCGTTTCCGCAACCCTATACGGCAGCATCTCAAGGCTGATAAATTTGGCTATGTGGACGGTTAACGCTTGAGCGTGCGGGTGCGTGGCGGCGTACTTGCGCTCCAACAGTTGCGCTTGCGACGGCTGGATGGTGCGCTGACAGACATTGGTGGATGGGGCCGAGGACAGCGGAGGTGAGGGTGTGGGTGCAGGCCAGGAGACGGTAGTGCCTGTGTCCTGAGAGGGGGGTTGTATCTCAGTGGCAGGTTGGGGCACAGGGGGAGAGGCAGCGGTGCAAACCGGAGGCGGTGAACGGCCTTCGTCCCACCTTGTGGGGGTGCTTGGCCATCATATGTCTGCGCATGCTGGTGGTGGTGAGGCTGTTGGTGGTGGCTCCCCGGCTGATCTTGGCGCGACAAAGGATGCACACCACTGTTCGTCGGTCGTCAGGCGTCTCTGTGAAAAACTGCCAGACCTTAGAGCACCTTGGCCTCTGCAGGGTGGCATGGCGCGAGGGTGCGCTTTGGGAAACAGTTGGTGGATTATTCGGTCTGGCCCTGCCTCTACCCCTGGCCACCGCACTGCCTCTTGCAACCTGCCCTGCTGCTGCCCTTGCCTCCCCCTCTGAAGACCTGTCCTGAGTAGGCGTTGCAAACCAGGTGGGGTCAGTCACCTCATCGTCCTGCTGCTCTTCCTCCGAATCCTCTGTGCGCTCCTCCCTCGGACTTACTGCCCTCACTACTACCCGACTGCAAGATAACTGTGTCTCATCGTCATCGTCCTCCTCACCCACTGACAGGTCTTGAGACAGTTGCCGGAAGTCCCCAGCCTCATCCCCCGGACCCCGGGAACTTTGCAATGGTTGTGCATCAGTGACTATAAACTCCTCTGGTGGGAGAGGAACCACTGCTGCCCAATCTGAGCAGGGGCCCGAGAACAGTTCCTGGGAGTCTTCCCGCTGCGGAGCATGTGTCATTGTAGTGGAGTGAGGAGGCTGGGAGGAAGGAGGAGCAGCAGACAGAGGATTCGGATTTGCAGCAGTGGACAGTGCAGAACTGTGGGTGGACGATAGGTTGCTCGAAGCACTTTCTGCCATCCACGACAGGACCTGCTCACACTGCTCATTTTCTAATAAAGGTCTCCCGCGTGGACCCATGAATTGTGCGATGAATGTCGGTACGCCAGAAACGTGCCTCTCTCCTAATCGCGCAGCAGTCGGCTGCGATACACCTGGATCAGGAGTTCGGCCTGTGCCCACACCCTCACTTGGCCCTCCGCGTCCTCGGCCGCGTCCACGTCCTCTAGGCCTACCCCTACCCCTCAGCATGCTGTATTACCAGTGATTTGATTTCCCAGGCAGGAAATAAATTGGCGCAAGCCTGCAGGCCAAATATCCTTTTTTCCCTTTTTTTAAAAAGGAAAGGCCCACTGCGTCTATTCAATGAATAATAAGTTTAATAACTGTGTTGTGCCCCTGCAAATGTGTCACAGAACTTTAGTGTTGCAGAGTTATTAACTACAGCTGAGCAAGGAATTTCACAGGCAGGAAAGAAAGTGGCGCAAGCCTGCTGTAAAACGTAGCTGGTTGCGTCTGATTTTTTTACGTTCTCCACGCAGCACACACGTACCCAGAGCCCTAAGGAGTGTCAGGGGCAGGCCAAATATACTTGTTTCCCTTTTTTTTTAAAAGGAAAGGCCCACTGCGTCTATTCAATGAATAATATATGTCTTCTGGCCCTGCCTAATCAATTCTGTCCCTGTAGTATTAATGCCGGGTGCAATGCTCTGCACAGCCGATTTTGAGAAGAAAAAAAAAATATGCAACACAGCTAACAGCAGCCTGCACAGTACTCCACACGGTTAAATGTGGCCCTAGAAAGGACCGTTGGGGTTCTTGAAGCCTACACTCACTCCTAACACTCTCCCTGCCTAACCACCACTTCTGTCCCTAATACCGGGTGCAATGCTCTGCACAGCCGATTTTGAGAAAAAAAAAATATATATACACTGCTAACAGCAGCCTGCACACGGGTAGATGTGGCCCTAAGAAGGACCGTTGGGGTTCTTGAAGCCTACACTCACTACAAACACTCTCCCTACAGCAGCACCAGCACTTTCCCTCAGCTAACTCACAAGGCATCTGAGGCGAGACGCGGGAGGGGCCGATTTTTATACTCGGGTGACATCTGATCTCCCCAGCCACTCACAGCAGGGGGGGTGGTATAGGGCTGGAACAACACAGGAGGAAGTTGTAATGCCTTCCCTGTCTTTCAATTGGCCAGAAAAGCGCGCTAACGTCTCAGAGATGAAAGTGAAAGTAACCCAAACATCGCGTGGTACTCGTTACGAGTAACGAGCATCCCGAACACGCTAATATTCGCCCGAGCATCAAGCTCGGACGAGTACGTTCGCTCATCTCTATTTGTTAGCCATTAAAAGGTATCATATCTACAAAAGTACTTTGGTTTCTCTCACTGAGAACAAATCACACTTTGCTCTACTTGCTAACACTGTACTAAACTCTTCTCGTTTTAGCTGCTCATGTGATGTTGGGCTGATGCATCATGTACTTGATAGCAAAGAGTAGTAAAAAAAAAAACATGGGCAAATATCAAAAACCAAGATATGGCGCCTGATCAGACAGGAGGCTGCAATTCATTGAAGTGCAACATACATAGGAGACGTCCAGAATGTGACAAGCAGGTGAGGGGTGCCGGTAAGAAAAAAATTTAGAAGTCCATTAACAGTGAATGCCCACAGATTTCTACCACATTTCAAGTGGCAGAAAACTGCACGCGAATTCCGCAGCTATTAGGCTCCATTGAACCTAATAGCTTTCTATTTGCCAATGTTCACATGTGGAAATCTACCGCGGGAAATAAATCACAGTATGTTCTAATTTATGCCACAGGAGGTCTCCATTCATATAGCAATAATAGAGACCGTGGAAATCCGTGCGCACCAGCAGGCACTATTTGTTTTTAATCGTGGTACTCCCGCGGCGTAAATCCATGGGCGGATCCCGCGACATTCGTGGGCATGAGTGTCTACACAGTTATTTTTAATACAAGGAAATGATCAGTTTAACAAGCACTCTCAATCAGTAACCCGCGTAGGACTCTTTAGTGACCTGCGCCAATTTTTCTACACCGCAACTAAAGTGGTTTCAGTGTAATCTTTACCAAGTACCGTTAAGCAGCAAGAAACGTCTTCTACAATAATTCATTAACAGTCTAGAGCAGACTAAAGTGCTACAAGGAACAGGACTAGAGCTAAATCATAGCCGTACTCCTTGCCAAGATGAAGGCATGACCCAGATGTGTAATGTATGAAGTCAAGTACAGGAACTGTGTAATCATACATAAAAGCTTCCTACATTACATGATGTCATGATACAGGGAGAATTTATAGCTGTGAGAACACAGATAATGTGATGCAACAGGCAGATAATAAATTGTACTCCGTTCCACTCCAATATTTGTAGTCACTGCAGCCAGTGGCTCAGAGCTCTTGGCTTTCATTATCTGGACTATTTGTGAGATGCCCGCACATGAACAAGCACTAGAATAGAAAAAATAGGCTACAAACAGGCTGGCGTTGGCTTCATGCATGAGCTGCAGAATTCTGGTTAGGGTGGCCGCCGCTAAATTCCAACATAAAGTGAATGCGCTATTAGGGCTCAGTCAGACGGGCGTTTTTTCACGCGATTTGCGCATGCGTCCGGCGATTTTATAAAACCATTGCTTTGCAATGGTATCGGACACGAGCGCTGTTTATGCGCTCGTCCGATAAATTATAGAACAGAAATCGCAGATCGCACCTGTCTGCGATTCCTGTTCTCTTCTCTATATGCGCTCAATGAGACCAGTGGCAGCAGCGCCGACCCCATTGAGAACATATAGTAGACAAATCATTCTCCTCTGCCACAGCTGTAGCTGAGAACGATGTTTGCCCATTGAATTCAATGGAGCCGGCAATACAGCCGGCTCCATTGAAAGCAATGGGCTGCCAGCGAGCGCGGGATGAATTTTCAGGAAGGGCTTAAATATATAAGCCCTTCCCTGAAATTCATCCAGAAATGTGTAAAAATAAAAAAATATATATTATGCTCACCTTGTCCCGGCAGACGAGTTCAGCCGCGGCCGGCAGCAGTTCTCCTGAACTGCTCCTGATTGGTCCCTGCGCTGAGCCAATCAGGGGCAGCTCTCCGCTGTCATTCAGCTGAGAGCTGCCCCTCCCTGCGCTGAGCCAATCAGAGGCAGCAGAGGCCTCTGATTGGCTCAGAGGCCGCAGCTGAACTCCGTCTGCCGGGACAAGGAGTGTGTGAGTGAGAGTGTGTGAGTGAGAGTGTGTGTGAGAGTGAGAGTGTGTGTGAGAGTGAGAGTGTGTGTGAGAGTGAGAGTGTGTGTGAGAGTGAGAGTGTGTGTGAGAGTGAGAGTGTGTGTGAGAGTGAGAGTGTGTGTGAGAGTGAGAGTGTGTGTGAGAGTGAGAGTGAGAGTGAGAGAGTGAGAGTGTGAGAGTGTGTGTGAGAGTGAGAGTGTGAGAGAGTGAGAGAGTGAGAGAGTGAGAGAGTGTGAGAGTGTGAGAGTGTGAGAGTGTGAGAGTGTGAGAGTGTGAGAGTGTGAGAGTGTGAGAGTGTGAGAGTGTGAGAGTGTGAGAGTGTGAGAGTGTGAGAGTGTGAGAGTGAGAGTGAGAGTGAGAGTGAGAGAGTGAGAGTGAGAGTGAGAGTGTGAGAGTGAGAGTGAGAGTGAGAGTGTGAGAGTGAGAGTGAGAGTGTGAGAGTGAGAGTGAGAGTGAGAGTGAGAGTGAGTGTGTGTGTGTGTGTGTGTGTAATTTTTTTATTTTTTATTTTTACACATTTCTGGATGAATTGCAGGGAAGGGCTTATAGATTTAAGCCCTTCCCGACAATTCATCCCGCGATCGCCCGCAGCGCATTGCTTTCAATGGAGCCAGCTGTATTGCCGGATCCATTGAATTCAACGTGCTGGACAGCTGCGGCCCGTTTCTATTGAAACACGGGGTAGAAGCAGTATTTTCGGGTGATTTTTCAGCCCCGGTCACGCGATTTGCGGATGCGCATCCGTCATGCGATCCACAAATCGCGGGAAAAAACGCCCGTGTGACTAAGGCCTTAAACTGCATTCATAAACAGAAGATAAAACCTGTAGCGGATTTTGAGATCCACAGCATGCCCAATCTGTTGCCGGATTTTCGGCACAGATCTCATCAATTACACTGGAAGAAACACATACAAATTCTGCTGTGGAAGAAACTCTGTAAACCCGCACTGTACATTTTGGTATGCTTTGCTACATTTTGTAATTATTGTCACCGCTTGTACAGAAAAGGCTTCCTAGGACCGGCTTCACATGAGCCGAAAGCATATTTGTGCACAACCTAACGTTTTTGCAGAACAAATGATGTTTTTGCATATTTTACTGTACATTTTGCACCCAAACAATGACGCACCAATTGAAATGACTAATTAGTCTTAATGCGTTCAAGCTGTTATTGCCTGCACAATTACGCATTTTCTTGCATATTGCACGACCACTGACTTCTATGCGCAAATCCAGAAAAATAGATAATCTAAATTTTTTTTGCCCAACCGAAATGCGTGCACAAAATACAGAAATGTGAACGAACACATTGAAATCAATGGATTCAAGTCTTTGTGCACAAATAAGTCTGTGTGAAGCCGGCCTAAAGCTGCAGTTACTGAAATAGTTCTGTAGGTCTTTATAGGAAAACGTTTCCTGAATCCTAAAAATATCACATTTTGAAAATTCTTTTAAGTATACTTGAAAAATTATACACTCATTAAAGAGGTTACCCTATGATCTGACGTAATACCCATTGTTCTGTACTACTAAACTTATGAATATGCGCAAATACATTCAATCAACTGAATGCCCTTTTACACGGGCCAACAGTCTTTTAAACGACTGCAGGAGTGCTGGCGTCACCACTAAGGTCGTCAGCGCTCGTGCAAAACATTCAAACTGAAAGACTTGCCGCCAGCTGCTGGGCTTCTCGTCCACTTCTCCTCCTATGGGAGGCGCTGAGCGATGAGCATTCACACAAGATAAGAAGCCAGCGAACCAACAAGGTTTTTTAAGCGGACTGAAAAGTCAGCCTAAACAACCACGGACACGGGAGTGATTTTTTTCGCATTCACACTGAATGATTATCGCTCAAGTTTTTTTGAACGATTTTTGAGCGATAATCGTTACGTGTAAATGGGCCTAAAGATGCATCGTTATAAAGCACTGTCAGCTAACTGGTTACATTCAGTAGTGGTTTTCCTGTGGCCAGTTGGGTCATGTAGAATGAGATCTGCTATTGTGCTATAACAGTCTCCGTGCAGGTACGCGGTGCATGCACAGTTTTGGCTGTCCAAACATGTGCAGTGCAACCCACATATTGCAGCTGCTTCTCACATATAGCTGGCACCGCTGTAGATAATCCCACTTGAACCACCAACAGAAGAATGTATTATTCTAAGTCGTCCTGTTGCAGGAGTAATGAGGAGACAGAGGATTTCTGGGTAATGTGTCTTTCTGGTGTAGGTTGGTAGTTGTGTGTTGGGCTGGTCAATTTACAATAGTGATATTCTCAGCAGTGTATGAATGGGATGTCTTAAAGTTGCATCCACAATGCTACCACTATAAATGCTGGAACTTTTCTGCATGTGATTTCACTGCAGAAAATCAGCACCATTATTTCCGATCACATCCTAACAAAAAAAAAACAAAAAAACTGACAATTACAGGTTCTCAATCTTGAACGCTAAAAAGGAAAAAAAAAAAAAACAGACAACCATTTGTGATATATATCGTATCTATACCACCATAGTACTGTCTATGGCAGCACAAGTCACAGACAATATGGCAAATATAATGGGGCTTGTTTACTACCAAAATTTGGTTTACTGATGCAAATTGCACCAAAAAACTATGCGTTTGCCATTTGCCATGTTATAAGGCCCATTTAGAGACGATTATCGTTCAATCTTTTGAACAATAATCGTTGTCTGCATTTACGCACTCCGAGAACTGCTGTGTTCTTGGAGAGCTCAGCTGGTATCCCGCTGAGCGCTCCAAGCAGGGTATGCAGCAGACAGCTGGAGTGCTGTCTTCTGTATACAGCTGTTGTGTTCTCTTAGCGGGATACCAGCTGAAACACTAGTATCAGCAGTATCCCGTTGAGAACTCAGTGCACGGCACTGATAAGGCTCATCATTAACTTTCAGCTAGCTTTCCAACAGTGCACGATGACCGCGTGTTTAGACAACAATTAAACGCTCAAAGACTGCTTTTGAGCGAATCGTATCTAAGTGGGGTATTAGACACTTTTGAACACTTTTGCTGTGTCTGATAAGGAAACATTCCCTTGTAGAAAAGGGGACATAGCCTAAATGAAACACTGCGGGGAAAAAAAATGCGCAAATTTTGTCAGAAACTAAGGCAACTAAAAGCTGATATTGTTAGTCTTGACAGTTAAAATTCAATATACTTGTCATTTAGCAATTATGTGATACATCTGGTGCATTCTGCAACGTTCTAGTCCAAGTCTGCACTTTCTATTAGGGTATGTCCACATGTAATGAAAACGGTGCAGATTTTTTTGCGTCATTTCCGCGTCAAAAATGTGTCTAAATCTGCAGCATTTGTGTGCATTTTGATAAAGATCCGGAGCAGATTTCACCCCTTTCAGTAGAAGAGGTGAATTCAGCTGTAGATCTGCCCCAAAATCAACAGTGTGGTTTTTGACACAGAAAGAATGCGGAAAATCAGCACCACTTACAGTACGTGTGAACATACCCTTAAATGGTACTAGCAAATAAGCCCCAACACTACTGCCAACTGTCTGTCTGCTGCATGGTGGATAATGGCTCATATCACATTGGTTCTGAAACCTTTCAAACATGTATAGGAATTCTCCCAGCACAGCGATACGAGAAGTGATATTTCGTGTCAGGATGGTTATAATGAAGACCATGTGCCCGTTTCCAAGGTTCTGATTGTGTGGCTTTCTCTGGCATCCGCTGCCACACATTCTTCCCTTTGGCTGATGAAGTGTAATTTGACTTGTGATATTCCTATTGATGTGCATGGTTCGCAGACCTCAGACTTAATCTGGCCGAGTGCATAATGCTGTAAATATCCTTCCTGGACTACTGCACAGAATTAACATTTTAGGAAAAAGCCGTTTTGTTTAGATAATGTTATAAAGCTTAACCGCATTTACTGTTACATCATTTCCATTTTTTTACCACAACTCTGGCCAAAAAAAATTGGGAATCATTGATTGTTTCCTGTGTTATGACTCGAAGACGTAATCCGACAATCCTGGCACGTTCCTACCAGCCATTGTCTCTTCTGCCTTGATAATAGCTAACATCTTACCTAAACAGCTTCTATTTTTGGGCAAACAGACTAAAAGATATATTCACCCACTCCAGAGATTGCCTTCAGAGGAGCACGTCACTTCATAGGCTCAGAATTCTGCATCTCGTCCTTCTAAACAGCTCATTAACTCACCGACTTAATACACTTGTAGACACAGACATATGGTTTATTGGGACAAAGGAAATATAAAAACAGCTTTTAAAAAAGGAGATTGATGGCTGCAAATAAACGTAATTCTATTTTAAATAAAAAAGGGAAGAAAAAAAACAAAAACAAGAGTTCACTATTTCAGGTGGCACTTTCAGGAGTTACTGGACTGGAATGATATATATTATATATTCACAACGTGCATGGGTCTTTAAAAAAAAAAAAAAAATAGGGGAGAAAAAGACAAAAGACACAACAGGTTTTGTTTTTCTACATTGGTAAGCCTCAACCTTTAATAGGTTTCCTCTTTTCGTATGTGTGACCGCTTCCAGGGATCCTAGAAGAAATAGCCATAACAGGAAGCATTTGAATACAATGATGAAAGACAAAGGCTGCAGCCAATGTTAGGCCTGATGCTTCAAACAGAATCCATGCTATGTCAAACGGTGATAAACAAAGTGTACCAAAAAAAAAAGTTACAGATGAAGTTTATTAAAATCTTTTCCTTTTGATAATTTCAGGTTTCCAGTTGATTGGATGTGTTTCTTCACTCTGAAAGAGAGAAAAGTAAAACGGTTACACTCATGACTAACCTACATGGTACAATATTTTATATATCCTTCTATAACATCTATTGCTCCCAATTTCCCTATACACAAGGGCTCCGACAGGCAAACACAGCGGTTTATCTTCGGGGACTACAATAAGGTACACAAGCATGTAAAACTCACCAATCCTGACCCTTCCTTCTCCTGACATCTGTTGCGTCAAAAGCAAAACGCCACCACATACACATGGCTGGTCCCATAAAAAGTTGGCTGGTCCCATTAAACTGTTGAGTTTGGCCAACTACCTCCTTTTTATATGTGGGCCTTAATTTACATAATAGCAGACCTATAAGCACCTATAAGATTGTGAGGGAACACTTAGCTAACTTAAATGAATTCAAGTCTCAAGGTCCAGATGAATTACATCCTAGGATACTGAAGGAAGCAGCGCAGGTAATTGCTGAACCACTCGCCATAATTTTTGAAAATTCCTGGAGAACAGGAGAAGTCCCAGAAGATTAGAAAAAGGGCAAATGTTGTCCCTATCTTCAAAAAAAGGTCAGAAGGTGGATCCAGGAAACTACAGGCCTGTGAGCCTGACTTCTATACTAGGAATGATCATTGAACAAATTATTAAACAGCATGTATGCAAGTACTTGGATGAAAATGGAGTAATTAACCAGAGCCAGCATGGGTTTGTAACAAACAAATCGTGCCAGACGAATCTAATTTCCTTCTATGACAGAATCACAGACTGGGTTGATCAGGGAAATGCGGTGGATATAGTATATCTTGACCTTAGTAAAGCATTTGACAAAGTATCTCATACCATACTTATTGAACAAAAATGGCCAAATATGAGATTGACAAGGCAACTGTTAGGTGGATTCACAACTGGCTGAGGGATCATACTCAGAGTGTAAAGATACAATGGTAACCAGCAGCACACAGTCAAACCCTGTCTGGGTGGGACATCAACTCTTCCAAGCAAAGCCACAGAAATAGGGAGCCCGAATCCGTGTTCCCTCAATAGAGTCCAGTAGAATAGAAATCACTCTGTAGCAGCATACAGCGGTGCAAAAATAGGTGTAAAAACAGCATTTATTCCTCCATTTAAAAGCAATGTTTCAATCACACAATGTGATCTTTATTATAGAGTGGTAATAAATGGCTGCACATCCAAGTGGAAGAATGTATAAAGTGAGGTACGACATGGCTCTGTCCTAGGCCCAGTGTTGTTCAACATTTCTATAAATAATCTGGAGGAGGGAATTGGGGGGAAACTGATCAAATTTGTTAACGACACAAAGCTAGGAGGGATAGCTAACACTAAGAAAGAGAGAGAGTATTCAAAAAAAATCTAGAAAAGCTTGCACGGTGGGCAGCGACTAACAGAATGGTATTTAACAAGGACAAGTGCAAAGTCCTACATTTGGGCAAGAAAAATAAAGAAAGTACATACAGAATGAGAGGAATTGGGCTAAGCACATGTGAAAAAGACTTGAGTATATTAATAGATGATTGACTGTTGCATCACATTATTGACTCATGTTCAGCCAAAAAGGCAAACACAATTCTGGGATGTATTAAGAGAAACAGAGTCTAGATCATGTGAGGTAATTATCCCCTCTACTCTTCCTTAGTCAGATCTCATCTGGAATACTGTGTGCAGTTCTGGGGACCCCACTTTAAAAAAGACAGACAGACAAACTAGAGCAAGTTCAGAGAAGAGTTACCAAGATGGTGAGTGGTCTGCAAATCATGTCCTATGAAGAACGGTTAAAGGATCTGGGATGTTTAGCTTGCAAAAAAGAAGGCTGAGAGGAGATTTAATAGCTGTCTACAAATATCTGAAAGGCTGTCACAGTGCAAAGGGATCAGCCCTATTCTCATTTCCACAAGGAAAGACTAGACAATGGGATGAAACTGAGAGGGAGGAGACACAAATTAGATATTAGGAAAAAACTTTCTGACGGTGAGTGTGATCAATGAGTGGAACAGGTTACCACGGGAGGTGGTGAGTTCTCCTTCAATTGAAGTGTTCAAACAAAGGCTGGACAGACATCTGTCTGGGATGATTTAGTGAATCCTGCACTGAGCAGGGGGTTGGAGCCGATGACCCTGGAGGTCCCTTCCAACTCTACCATTCTATGATTCTACCTGATCGGTGGGGGTCCGACCTCTGAGACCCCCCTAATCAAATAGGGAATAACTTCATATTACCCCTTTGGGGCTGCACAATGTGTTCACTGTAATAAATCACCAATATACAATGATCCCCCAAAGTACAATATTAATTGGTTCCAAGACAACCATTATTGAAACTTGATAATGTAACTAAGGCAAACTAGTAATGGGTCCGGAAGCCTGAAAATTTCAACCAATAGTAATACAAAATAGAGATAAAAGATTAACCCCTTACTAATGAGGATATTTGTTTGCTTTAAGGACCAAGCATTTAACATTGCTGTATTGCAAGAGCCGTAACATGTTGACATAGCTGTATGAGGGCTTGCTTTTTCAGGACAAGTTGTATTTTTCTTAAATGGTCCCACTGTGGGGTACATATGTAGGATTGTATGACTTATTTATTGGTGGAATGGGTGAAGAATGCCACTGCCTTAAAAAGATGTGTAGGTTAAAAACCCATTAGTGAGGTCAGTAAAAAGGAATAAAGGCCATCACTAAGAGATTAAGCAGATAACGAAGGTAAAGCAAGTCCTTACATACTGTAAAATCACCTTCTAGGACCAGAATAGGAGATTCTTCAGGACCCTGTACAGAAGACACATGTACCACAAAAATAACATGGAGCTGCCCTAACCAGGCGTCCAAAGGAGCAGCTCATTCTGGCACAGGTAAAGGGCAGTACAAAACATGTAGTACCGCACTGTACTGTAGAGAGGCGCTACTAGGCATCCAATCAGTGCATGCACTTCAGGAATACAGGGGATTTTCCAGTGAAATGCTTATGCTGATTGGCTGGACGTTACAGCCAAGTGCAAATGCTGCAGATCTGGTTTGAATTACAATAGTCCAGGAAATACCATAGTGTGCTATGGTATTGTATCCTCAGGACTCTGGATCTTGAAGGGTTGACTGTAAAGGATATGTACTGCAGTCATATTGTGCCAATGCATGTAAAGTAAGAGAATGTGAGGCAATATGGTTACATCTCCAATCAGTTTGTGTATATAGCTCCACTGCACGCTTATTTGTCTCTGTGGCTACAAATATCTATAGACTGATTATGCAGTTATGTGCCATTTCCCTTCGGAGCTAGCCAGAAGAGAGAGGGAATGACGCATCATCTGACTCTATGATCAGATTGTGCAATGGATTGTTTATGACAACATACAGGTTTGCATAGGAGCTCTATGCAGAACCATTTCTCATGGCCATTTGCCAAAGTTGCTTCATTTCTTTAAGTTCCAGACACAAGGGGGCAGTAAAAACATCTGAGAAGTGCAGAGTCTTGAAGACAATAGTTTGCCTGCAGTCCCGTATAAACTACAAATAATGCACTATGTACAGTCAACCCTCAGACAATCTATACTTGTATTCCAAACACCCCGTTTGGACTCATCCGGTTGGAAGAGGTTGCACTGAACTCTGCGGATTCTATACATTATGGTCCTGTACCCGCTTCACTAATCGTTCAGGATAGGTCCACAATATCTGAATACTGACAACCATTCCCTGCCATGAATAGACTGATAATGCTGCAGAGAAATCATTTATTCAGCTGGTTTTAAAGCGGCTTCAATAATTTATCCGGCTACTGATATCAAAAACCGGCTAAATGTGATCGTTCTATCTGGTGACGGGAGCCTCACAAATCTAATTATAAAGAATGGCTGCTGAGCGGAGTCTCATTAGAGGCCTGCAGACCTGCAATGGACACATCGAGGGGAGGAAAACCAAAGTACCTGGCTTTAAAATCAATCCCCGGCATTCAAAACACGTCAGGCGAACTAGTAGGAAAGGTCACAGAGGTTGTGTAATGCTACTGTGCGACTCCCGTATTACACACGACGGCCATCATGCACACGGCAGCAAGAGGAAAGCGCTTGGGCATGCAAAGCTGAGGAGAACCCGGAAGTAGGACTCAAAAGGCTTTCATTGAGTCTCAAAAGAACTTATGTCTTAAAAAAGGAAGAGCTGCCAGCCGGATTTTAATTTTTTTCTTGGACAATATATCAAATATATATTGTGCTAGTGTTTAGCTCCCCAATAAATACACCTTCTTCCCGAACCCTATCCCCCTAACATATTTAAAAGGTTTCAATGATGTGTTGTCCCCCCACCCTTCTTAAGATGTAACACGTGACTGTACGGTTGCAGAATTGTTCATCACATATAGCCCTCTTGTCCACGGGTGGGTCAGGTTCTGTGGGCGGGAGCCCTACTGCGGGATCCCACCCTGCCTGCGGCACGAGGACATTACTTACCCGTCCGGATGCGTGCCCCCCGCACATGAGCAGTGGATACAGATAGATAGATATATCTGTTTTTTTTGGTTTTTTTTAATCTCCTGCTTCCCCGCAGCACATCTGGAGTGACAGTTCCGGGTGTGCCACAGATCGGACAGCTTTCATTGATGGAAGCCATCCCTGCGGGATCCACGGCAAAACAGAGCATGCTGCAATTTGTTTTCCGGACCGGAAAGTCCAGAAAACAAACCCGCATGCTTTAATTAAGCTGCGTGTGCCCATGAATAGTCTATGGACGGCTAGAACTCCGGATCATCCGCGCGGGTACACCACGCGCATACCGGAATTCAAACCTGCCTGTGGACATGAGCCAATACTGTACTAGTGAGGTGCCATCATTTTGTGATCAGTCCGGGCTGGACCTCTGGGACCCTCACTGATACGGAGACTGCTAGGACTGTAGACCCTTAACTATTTTTGCTTAGGGTCAGTTTACACCAAACAGTCAGAGTTCGCTCGGGCAGCCTGTTTATACGGGCAGACACATTGCTGATGCGGTCAAACGAGATATTGTTCAGCTGTTCACATTTGCTTTATAAGTAAATGAGAACGGATTAATGATCAGTATTTAAACAGAATGATCAGTGAACGAGCCAACGATTATAGTTCGTCGTCAATTGATGGCTGCGTTTACATTAATCATTAAAAGAAAAATCTCATTCAAACGTGAAAATTAACCCCTTCCCGCTCCAGGACGTACATTTATGTCCTGGAGCGTCAGGGTATGTATGCAGAGAGGTTGCGACCTCTCTGCATACAGCACGGGTGGCAGCTGTTTACTACAGCTGACACCTGCGGGCAATAGCCGCGATTGGCCATTCGTGGCTATTAACCCTTTAAATGCCGCTGTCAGTTCTGACAGCGGCATTTAAAGCCCCCGTACGGCCCCCCTGCGGTTAGATCAGGGGAGCCGTGCAGGTGTCATGGCTGCCGGGGCCTTCTGAAAGGCCCCAGAGCTGCCTTGAGAGACTGCCTATCAAGCCATCCCCGTGGAGTGGCTTGATAGGCTGCCTGTCAGAATGCAGTATGACGTATTGCTATAGCATTACATCATACTGCCGGAGCGATCAAAGTATCGCATATTGTAGTCCCCCAGGGGACTTAAGAGTAAAGTGGGGAAAAAAAAGTTTTTTTTTACAATTAAAAAAAAATAAAAGTTTAAATCACCCCCCTTTTGCCATATCTATAATTAAAAAGTCTAAATAATAAAATAAAAATACATATTTGGTATCGCCACGTCCGTAAAAGTCCGATCAAAGTAGTGCATTATTTACCCCACACGGTAAACGTCGTCTGAAAAAAATAAAAATAAATAAAGACCGCCAGAAATGCACTTTTTTAGTCATCCTGTCTCCTAGAAAAAACGCAATAAAAAGCGATCAAAAAGTCATATGTATTCCAAATACTAATGGAAACTACAGGACATACCGCAAAAAATGAGCCATTGCTGAACTACGTCGACAGAAAAATAAAAAAGTTATTGCGCGCACAAGATGACTGCAAAAAATAATTGAAAAAAATTAAATGTCTTTGGAAAAAAACTAAAGAGTAGTATAGTAAAAAAAAAAAAACTATACAAGTTTGGTATTGTAGTAATCGTACCGACCCATAGAATAAAGTTATGTTTTTGTTGCAGTTTGTGTGCTGTAGAAACAAGACGCACTGAAAGATGGCGGAATGTTGTGGTTTTTTTTCATTTTACTCCACTTAGAATTTTGTAAAAGTTTTTCAGTACATTATATGGTACACTAAATAGCACCATTGAAAAATACAACTTGTCCTGCAAAAAGCAAGCGCTCATACAGCGACGTCGATGGATAAATAAGGGAGTTATGATTTTTTTAAGGGGGGGGGGGGGTGGACGGCCGCGTCATGAAGGGGTTAACGATCGTCTTGCATGAAAGGGCCTGTACACAACAATGCCCCAGACATCAGCTCTGCAAGGAAATCAGCGCTGTGGCCCCTTCACTCTCAGGATCTGTGAGGCTCCCAGAGGAGAGACCTCCACTCTTCATAAGACAATGGTATACCCCGGCCAATGTTTAAAGGGAATCTGGCAATTGATTCATACTGCCATAACAAGCATGAAATACTAACAAGCTCCCACATTACACGGAACTATGTTTTACTGCGAAACATAGCTTTAAGAAGAATCAGGAACAGGGAGAAACGCCTGTAATTGACAAGACAAAAACTAAAGTAATTTCAAAGGATTCACTTACTTTTTCTGAAAAAAAAAAAAAATGTACACGGTGGTAAAAAGAAAAAACAAACAGCGTGGCCTTTACAATTACGGAGTTCTCAGCTGCACGGTGTAATCCGATTTTTTTTTTTTAAAGTCTCCTAACAATGTAACATCTGGACGCCATGATAAATGACTGCAGCAGCCGTAACACAGAAAACCGCAGAAATACACTAAGTCAGTGTAGTTGCTAATATTCGTAATAAAAAAAAAAAGGCGAAACATACCGCAGTATCGTCCTCTCTGTAGACTTTGACAGTTTTATCGGCTTCGGCAGTGATTAATCTGCTTTCTGACTGGTCAAAGCTGCATGCAAATATGCCAGATTCGCTGTCTAGAGAGCCCGGCTGAACGGCAGCATGGATTCTCTGGAAGTTGTACCCGGTCCGCCAGTCCCATAGGTGCATTGTACCATTATCAGCTGCAAGACAGAAAGCACACTTAATACCCGCACGACGTAGGTATACCAGCATTATATCTGACGGACAGAAGTAAATAAGACGCGGCACCTCCTGAGACCAGCACTCCATCAGAGTTGACGGCTAACGTGTTGATTATAGCCGTGTGACCGGAGAGGTTCTGGATGAAGTTTCCATCAGGGAATTTCCACTGTTTAATATTATCTGGTGACCCAGATGCAAATGTGTACCTAGAATAAAAGAAACGATTATGGAGTGGAGAAATGAGGTGGATAATTTTGGAATACACATAATTGCACAATAGGAGTTGTGCTGACTAGTCCCCAAATCGAGAACTGCAGCGGCGGCACTTCTTGTGTCACACGGCGAGCTGCCGCACATGTAAGGCTATTTCTGTCTCAATACCAGCGCCTGGGATTCTGCAGAAAAAATGGATTTCGTAAAAATACAATAACCAATCATTTCATGTCCTTCTGTTCTTTTTAGAAAGCACATTAGATTTACCATCTATGTGTACAAGGAAACGCAGAGTGATTTTACATCAGCGGACAAATCTGCTAATTTTATGAGGATTCTGATGTGGAGTTTGATGCAGATTTGAAGTGACATTGTTTCAGCTTACGTCCATTGCAAAGAATGAGCTCGATCAATTCACTTTTCCATGTAGATTTTGCATGCGGATTTTAAACTTGGGTCAAGCAGCAGCCAATCAAGACTTGGGCTAATTTTGAACATTTTTTTGAAAAAAACTCAGGCACGCTTTAACAAGCAGGGACAGTTTTCCATGTACATTTTCCTATTTTTCTGCGGCCCTGTTTGCAATCCAATTACAGGTTGGGGTGAGTCCTAAGCAGCCATTCTACCAGTACTGTATTGGCCGGGACTAACTTATATACCAGGCAAGGCTGCATCTGAATGCCCGCCCCTTTGTTGCATGTAGTAACCAGCAGTGTCCCCAGGTCCCTGTTACTAGAAAAGTCAAATGTCTAATGGCAGGCAGAGGATTGGCAAGCTGCTGGAAGGGGGAACCCTAGTGGCAGGTGCTTCAAACTTGATTTAGGTCCAATGTCAATGAGCGGATCTGATGCGCGGAAGTTCCGCAAATCAAGCCGACCATTGGGATACATGGGCATCTGCAAGTGAAATAAAGCATGCGTTTTTTTATTTGTAGACCTTTTGATACAGAAAGGGGGTGTGGTGGTGGTGGTGGTGGTGGGGGAGGGGGGGGAATTGCAGCATGCTCCATCTCACTGTGGATACCGCACAGACGGCTTCCATTGAAGTCAATGGAAGCCATCCAATCTGCAGCCCGTACGCAATGCCGCGGATTCCGCAGAAAAGCAGGAGTTTTAAAAAATTAAAAAAACCACTGACTGAAAAGTCTGGGTCCATTTAAAGGGGTTTTCCAGGATCAAAACAAACAGTTTATACTCAAGATAGGCCACCAACAGCAGATTGGAGAGGGCTCTATCTCATTCATCAGCTGTTAGGTAGCTGGTACGAATGGCCGGAACCAACAAAACGCCATCCGTAACACAGTGGCCAAGTTTGGTATTGCAGTTGTCTCCAATTGATGACCTGCTGTTGATGACCCATTGTGAGGATAAAGTGCCCCTTTAAATTTGCAAACCATTTCTGACATAGTCTGGTAGAGATAACTTACCTACTATAACCCTTAACAACACAGTACATACATTAACGTCCTGTGGGATTGGCAGACGATCGTGCTCCATATAATGTAAGTGCCGGCTATTTCTCACAGCTGAGACGCAAGCGCTGACTAATGAGTGGACATGAGCATTGTGCTATATAGAGCTTGCCAGATGTACTCAGACGGTTCATATTTTGCAACCCTAGGAACTGACTGGTTCAAGACTCAAAAGGTGTCTTACGTGATACACAGAAATCGCCAAAACTCAGACTTCACAAGAATCATGTAAAAATACTTTACATTTTGGGTGAAAATGTATATGATTAGTCATTAGATGTGTAATAATATAGTAGTGGATAAGGAAAGGGTACTTACTGCCGTGGATGTAATACGACAGCTCTGACAGACTTCTTGTGATTGGTCAGTGTAACACGAGTCTTTCCACCCACCATGTCCCACAGCCTAATTGTAGTGTCGTGGCTACCTGGAAAAAAAGGACAATTGTAAGGAAAATTAGTATACATAATGACTAGTAAGGCTACGTGCATACTACAATAGGCAAACATGTCAAGAGGAAGGCTCCCAGCGCATATGCTGGACATAGCCGTAAGCCCTCCATTACCTCTAATTAAGGTTAAAAAGAATGTCCTTTTGGCCTTTGTTATGATATGTAAAGACATACATTTTCATAAGAAGTGCAGCAGCTTTCCTATAGTGGACCACTGCCAAACACATACAGAGCAATATACTTTATAGTGGCAAAGGTCTGAGGTATACGTTCCTCTGTCTCTTTCCAACAGCATTTTTCTCCTCCTACTAGTTCGTCCGTGCGTGGGTTTGTGAGTGACTTACATGCTCCGCCCCTGATCACGACAGTGTGGGAGTTACATGCTCCTCACCTGATCATATATAGGATGGTGACTTTACAGGTCCTGTACGCACACAGTTGCTGTCCGGCTAGGTGCTTGTTAGTATTATATAGCAACTGAGGCCACAGAGGGTTTGTAGTCTGCCCAAAATTTGCATAAGAATGCAGGACCTTTGATGACCGTAGAGTCATGTGATCAGGGGAGGAGCATGTAAGTCACTTGGGATGAGCGTCACCATCATGTGATCAGGGGTGGAGCATGACAGTGATGTCATCACAGGCCCTCATCTACTCTGCTGTGCTGCTTCTGATCCCCGTTGTACGTGATGAACAATGTATGTAGCAGTGCTGTGTGTGACATGCATGTAGCACATCTGTGTGGCACCACCAGAAACACTTACTATAATTTCTCAATAATTACTAGCAGTCTTCTATGGGTTGCAGCTTGAATCTGATCTTTGTGTATAGACATTGTATCGGTACATTCAGAGAGTGATCAGCGAAGGAGAATAGACTGGTAAGTGGACAATGAGGCATTTTTCTCTAATAAGATACATGGCCATTTTGTTTTCTTATGGGTGCTTGTACTATTGAATTGTGGAGTGAAAAGTCTACTCCAAAAGACAGATCAACTAGATGAAACGTGATTAAATGAGGTGCAACATCAGCTACTAGAGGAGCGCTCTTCCAGTGGGTCGATCGACTGAATGTTTCTTTGAAAGCATCTGAAATCTAATGCAAATTTTCATACATATATCCTAACTCCACTAAAGCCTAATGATTACAGCTCACGATGAACCGGAAGAGAAGACATTTTACAGATATGCCAGCAGTTGGCGTGTATTAACAAGATGTACACAGCATCAAAAGCTGTAGCAGCAGATCTGCCTCTTGTAAAAGGTTCAAGAGCCTCACACAAAAAAAATATTTCTGGTAATCCAGTCCATAATTGTAAACTATTTTGGTATTTACACTTAAAAAGGAAAAAAGTTTCTATCCTGACATATTCCAGGACCGATGCTAGAATAGCGCCACCTGTTTCTACTAAAGAGCCCTTGTGTCCTGTCCCACACAGTAGATGTCCCTGGGTGGTCACACCTACTCAGTCTTGCTTCTCTGCAGTAAGGAGGTCTCACTCTCTTAGCATCCGTCTGGTATCAGAGTAGACGCAGTAGCTTCAGAAGCAGCCGCTCACCACACTGTGGATCCCTCCATATACCCAGGGGAGCAAAGAAAGGAACAGGACTGAGGAGATGGAACAAATCCGGAGATGGACACAGGATAGAAAAATAGGTGACTATTCTATCATCAGTCCTGGAGTATCTTAGGATAGAAATATTTTTTTGGATTTTACACTTATTTTAAAAGCCATTTATAATTGTGGGTTGTATGAAAACTATTGTTTCGAGTTACATGGAACAAGCGCTATAAGACTAAATGGGTTTTCCAGTATCAAAATTATTTGTGACCCAACCTCAGAATAGGTCACCAATAATAGAGCAGAGAAGACTCCTCAGGACACCAGCCAATCAACTGATAAGAAGCTGCTATGTATGACCAGATGTGTTAATATGCCGTTCTAAGCAAAAAGGTCCAATTTAGTATTGCAGCTCGCTCCCATTCACTTCAATGTGAGAGAGCTGCAAAACCAATCTGAGCCACAATGCTATGGAATGGTGTATTGTTCGTGTCATGCATAGCAGCTTGTCATCAGGTGATGGGTGCTGAGTGCTTCATATATAAGATGAAGCGCTAAGCAAGAAGCCCGCGATCCAGCGGTGAAATCTGTCAGTGTGAACACTCTGCACGAGCGCTACTGACCTTAGTGGTGACGTCAGGGCTCATGCAATCGTTTACCCGACTGTCATTCCGTGTGAAAGGGACATTAAGGTGACTTTACACAGGAAGATTACAACCTGAATAAAATCACTTGTACTAGTGAATTTGGGCAATAGACGTTTCGTGTACACACGACCACGGACAGGGCAAAAAAAAATAAAAATTTGCTCACTTGTTGGAGTTGCTTGGTTTTTAGCGGACTTTTTGATTTTTACAAATAGGTCGTTTACGAATGACAAATTCCCTTGCGGACCATCCGCAATACAGAGAACGAAAGTAACCAGGTACGCATGGATGCCGCTGCTCCCAGGGCCGGATTTCACTGCAGAATTCAGCTCTGCCATGTGCAGGAACCCCAAGACTGTCCTGCCTAAAACAAACTGCCTATATAGAAAATAAGTGTCAGGAGGCCGTGACAAATCAGCCTTCCAAAGAACCAAATAATCACGATGGACTCCACGAACTTTTTAATCAAGCCTGCTGAGTTTTCCTTCACTTTAATGGCAACGAGTAGTGTTGTGCGATGCCCTGTTCATGCTATTAGAAATGATGGCGACCCCAGCAGAGGCTCCGAAAACTGTACGTGCACATCTTACAAGCACATTAAATAAAATTATGGATCTTAACAATGACTGCATCAAATTATATGAAGAAATGAAAACTTAGTAGCTGTTGACTTATATAACAGCAAAAATACATCAAAGCAGATCAATCAGCTCTCAGGAAAAAAGGGAAGCCATGACAGCAGCGCCTTCCATTTATTAGAACTGCATGAAGCATAGCTTAACATTCCACTGAACCTTCACAGAGTCTGGAGAAACCCCAGACAGAAACTACTGCGTTTGTCTCATTGATCTCTCCCCTCTCTGGACTTGTTCAGTACGCTGTCTGGGCACGGCTTACGGTTGTACTGTTCCAGGTTGCATAAAGATCACCTGACAGCGCTGACCGATAGGGTGGCCATTGCAACTCCCATGAAAAGGAAAACTACAAAAGTCTACAAACATATAGAAGTGTAGGGTAAAGACTCTTCAGAACCTCATTTTTGCTTTTGCTGATTACCTCCATACCAAAATTCACAGTAGATTAACCCCTTATACATAAGGCTCATTTTCAACTTTTGGACACAACTAATTTTCTGTCTTTACCCGTCATTGTAATATTCATAATTTATTAGCTTCGTAAAACCTAGCTTTGCCTTAGACAAGTCACTTTAAAGGTAAATGAGCCGAGGTACCGGTGTGTAGTCACAGCTCTCCAGAGAGAAGCTTGTAAAACAATGGGATAAAAGCATCCAACTTTCATTTTATTTATTCGATTTTTGTGGCCATCAATTCTTTCTCCATGACTGGAGGGTCACTTTACCTTTATTCAGCAGAGGGAATTCTGCCACTCCTATCCTGGCCAGGACTTCTCTCTCACACCTCCCAAGCTGCTCTGCAAAGGCCTACTCCAATCAGCTGCAAGGCATGCGAATGCCCACCCGTTTTATTCCTAGTAACTAGTATTGTCCTCATCTTCATGCCCCTGTTACTACTGAAGCCAAATGCCTAATGACAGGCAGTGGTTTGCAAAGCTCCTGGAATGGAGATCCCTAGTGGCAGGCAACTCCAACTTGATTTTCAGTGGTAAAAAAAATATATGAATGCAAGTATATTACATGATTAAGGATATACACACAGGCGGTTAAGCCTCTTTTAAGAGCACTGTTATTGTGTAAATCGCTCGTTAGATTGAGCGGTCAGCACAATAATTGGGCAGCGTGAACACATGTGGAAGAATAAACAGCGATAAATTGCTGACAAACTTTCTTGAAGACCCAAAAATCACTGCTGGTCTGTCGCCGCATCGTTCCGTGTAAATAGGCTGTTGGACTATTTACGGTAAATGGAGGCAAGCGGGCAGTAACCAGGTGCTCCGCGTTCCCTTCACTGACTGAGGATTGCTCCTTTGTAAAAGCACAGGAGCGGTCATCGCTGCATCGGCTGTCTGGCACTGAAGTGCCCAATGGTCGTCTTGCGTAAAAGTGGCTCTATAAACGGTGTAAAAAGTTAGTGTACATCTATTGCCATCTTGATTTCAGAAATCATGTAAGCCTAACATTTCCTATCCTTTAAGGGGTCACCAAAAAAATCAGCATGAATATTTGAAATGCTTTGGGAGCCTTTATGATGAGTGCATAGAAGCTGCCGAGGATTATATACACCCACAATCTAACAGTAAAAGTTAAATCATGAGATTGTCAATATTGGATCTCATTAGGCGTTTCTGAACTAGGGGACGTATATGACAATAATGTGCTTGTGACGATCACCCAATTGTGTGAAAAACTACAACTATTTTGACTTCAATGGTTTCGATACTTCTAGCTACGGCATGCTCTGAATACCCAGTTCCCTTCTACAGCCACCCAGATATCAAAATATCCCATAATAGGCATATTCAGAACCCAAAGGGCCTAGAGGCCTAATCAGCACTCTACATCCATTTACGCTCAGCGAAGATCAGCTATAACCCACTCTCTAGCCAGGATACATGGCAGTCTTGTGCCCCTTCACTAACCACTGAAGAATGGTCAGATACAGCAGAATCCCATCTGACGGTTTTCCTGGCCGTTAACAACAAGCTAATTAACCTCTATAATTACCCATCAGTCCTATCTGACCCCAGTGCATCTTCACAAAATGGGTGAGACACCAACGTTAGCCTGTCACAGATGCCATCAACTTGATGCCATTTTCTGGCATCTGATATGGGACTGCCCTTATATGACAAGCTTTTGGTCTGATGTCATTAATTTTATATCCCCGCTCTTACCGCCACCTTTGAATATAAACTCAGACCCAAAGACTATGCGGTTGGGTCTATTGGATGAGCAACACTGGCCGCGTCATACGCCAATACTTCTGAAAAAATTATTATTTTTGTCTCAGAAAACTATTGATATGAAATGGACAGAGATAAAGCCACCTTCCCCATCAAGCTGGTCAACACAATTATCCCTTATGAGAAAGTCATATACCAACATAGGGCCTGCCCTGGTAAATTCTAAAAAAAATATGGGGTTCTTGGCTGGATGTACATTCCCCATTTCACTTAAGTTATCTTTCTCCTATGGAGAATTGTCCTCCCCACTTTTTTGTATGCCAGCCAATTTGAATTTAAGTTTGAAAATCTACTAGTTGCTGATAACTAATGTTTAGCAATAACAGAAATATTTTATTCTTGATATTATACTATTGTCAATTAAAAAGTTAGAAATACACAATGTTTTCTAAGTCTCTTTATTGCTGTATACTGCTCTTGTTTAACAACAGTGTTAAATAAAACGAATCATGAGACGAGTGGCCTTACCTGTAATGATCTGAGGTTCAGCAGACTGGCATCGTACTGTTGCCACAGCATTGGTATGCCCGACGAGTGTATGTACACCAGCCTTTGTTCTTATATCCCAGATCTACGTGCAAGAAAGGAAAGAAAGAAAATTAGTAGCAGTTGCCAGTGTTCCTCCATGCTAGCTAGTGATAAGAATATTGAAATAGTTGGACTATCAACTAGTCCAAAAACACAAATTCTCATATTAAAAGGGCTCATTCACACAGGTGCAAATACACTCTGGATTACACGCCTAACGTGTGTGTATTTTTCATGAGATTCAGTCGCAGGGAAAAAAAAACCACTGCATGTCCTATTTTCATCCATATTACGTACCAAAATAGCCCATTGAAGTCAATGGGAACGTGCAAATACACAGTGAATTCCCACAATACATGTGTATTTCCCTGTATATTTACGCTGCAAACCAATGGGGCCTAATGCAGGTGTTTCTTTGCATGTGTGAAAATCACAATACTCACACGAAGAAAAAAACCACACAGAATATGCAGCTTTTCGATTTGTGAATATGCTGCGTATATTTCTGGACTGACATGTACATACACACAAGTGAATGAGCCCGACTGTGTTTGAACTGGACATAGAGAAACTATCTTACTTACTCGTGCTGTGGAATCTCTGCTGCAAGTCACAAGCACGTCAATGGTGGGATGCAAGTCTAAACCATAGACTGCACTTAAATGACCGTGGTAATGTCTTATAACCTAGTCAGGGGAAGAAAAAAAAAAAAGAATCAACATACATGAGCAGCTGCACTTTCATCTAAGCTGTACTGATTTACACATAAAACAGTTTAATATCTGCAAAGAAAAGAAATTTAACAAAACTTGAGCTGCCTCTGGTGGCATGTATGAACTTGTGTCAGGCCAGGCGCACACAGCCGCATGCAGAATCCGCAGATGTGAGCCGGGCCGTTACCCTGTGTACAGCCGCGTAATGTACTGCATATGACAGAGTACTCACACAGGCGGGCATGTGCAGCACACTTTTTTGGTTTGTTTTAATTTCGGCACTGTCGCTTAGCGATGACATGGATACCCGCAGCCTATACGCAATGTAATTGCATATGAGCTGTGGGTATATCTGCGACCATGGAGAACAATGGGCTCTATATCACAAACAGATTACACAATTCTGACCCGCTGATGTGAGCGGAATTGTGCAATCCAATGCATTTGATTAATCTGCGTATTACCACGTATCAAACACTCACAGAATCCGCAATTCCTATCCGGTTATGTGAGATTGGCCTTAAAAGCAGATGGTTCTGGGTCAAAAAATACTCAAAGTAACCGCACGGACTACTCCACAGATTGTTAATGGGGTTTTCAGGTAAAATAGCCGGTAAGACTATTTTGAAGAACACACATAGTAATAAAAGAAACTAAACTTTGTGGCAAATCCTAGGACTGCTGAATCCTGTATGGTGTAGGATGAGCGCGCTACGGATGTAAGGCATACCTTATTATATTCCAGATCCCAGCATTTCACCTGCTTGTCCTCGCCACAAGAAAACAAATATGGGCTCCGGCCACTTACAATCACTCCCCGGACAGTGCTTATGTGTCCTGTTAAGGACAGCTTTAATTTACCACTTGCCAGATCCCAGATCTCGAGAGAAGGGAGAAATGAAGTTAAACTCTGAGCAGCACATCATTAATACTACAAGACACAAATACTCGCCATAAAGCAAGAACCTTATTAAAACAACGGCAAGAAAACCACGCTAGACTTGTGCTTTGTATTAAGACGATATTTCTCCTGGGGCCACTAACAGGAGTGGAAACCAGCGGCTCTCTGATGTAATGGACAACGTGAGCTAGAATCCAGAGACTGCGAGATGACAAAGTCAGAGCTCAGGAACGTGAAAGCTGGACAGGACAGGGGCCAAAACCACGGTCTCCAGCTCCAGGGTCACACAGGGTGCCTGGTACCGTGACAATTACTGCAGGTGCAGTGCTAGCCTATGGGAAGAGATCATACGGGCAATTTTCCCATGCAAGTTCTGTCCCAATTCTGAGAAGGACAGAACTCATTTGGGAAAAGAACCCATTCAATTGAATAAGTCAATTCACATGAGCGATTTTTCTCTTGGACTATTTGTCAACAGTTAGAGTAATGGTTGCATGTTGCATTTTTGTGCGACAATTCCTCAAGAATTGACCTTTTTTTTTTTCTATGGCAGTGTTAAAAAATACAAGAGTTGCAACCGCATGCGATTTAGGAGTGCGTTGTATTTTTAATGCAGGTTATTACGGGGACCACATCAAAATAAGACCCAGAGAGAAGCAAGATATAGAAGGTGTGACCACAGGTGGCGCTGTTCTAACATTAGTCCTGGGATATCTGGGGATTATTTTCTTAATAAAATGAAGATACAAAAAGGGTTTATAATTATGGGCTGCAGTTAATTACAAACCTTTTCCATGGGAAAGCCCTTTATTTCTAGAAATGCTAGCACCTCATGAGTTCACACTAAGTAGCCTTTCTACCTTTGTAAATGGAATGAGTTACTGCATGTTAAATACTGTATTTTGCTCATAAAACATTATATACACACAGTATATAAAAGTTTCCTGTAATTTAGTGCATTGATATAACTCAAGCTCTGTTCACACCTGTGTTCAGTGGTCACATCCGGAGCCAAGTGAATTTTGACAGCAAGAATATTACAGCATGCAAAGCCATTTTTGTGGCAGATACAACAGAAGACTCGACAGATCCAATTATAAAGCTTAATAGGGTCCGCCGGGTGCCGTTCTGAATAGAAGTCATAGAACAGATGTGAACGCAGTCAAATAAAACATATTGCATTCCTACAGAAAAATCAGACAACTTCATGTATTTGGTTAAAGAATAACCTCAGATGTGTTGTGAGAGCTGCATATTTTCGGAGTCATATATTTATATTTGTAAAGCATCTCTGTATATACTGGTCACTGCAGCTCAGACGTGACAGCAGCCCCCATAGTCATGTACAGAATAAAAGAAGAATACAATCAGAAAAAAAACAGAAAAATGGAAAAGGTTAGGCTGATTTTTATTAAGGAAATATATAGGCCGTGTATTTCCTTTATAAGGGTATGAGGGTAGAGAAATGACTATGGCACATGATTAGCTGGAGAATAAACTGAGTTTAGTAAGGAAGTTTCTATTGCAGCAATTTACTTAGTTGTATTGATTTCAACTTCTAAAACATCAAAACATGAAAAAGAAAATAGCTTTTCCTCCATTGCACTAAAAAGCTCCCAAAGCCAGAATGAAAAAAATGACAAAGACCCGACAGGAGCACAGCAAATTATACCCTAAAGCATTTTGATTCACAAAAGAAAGGCTTCTTACCTTGATTGTTCTATCTGCTGAGCCGGTGACAAACCACTGGTTCCCAGGTTCCACTGCTATGCAACGTACCCACCCCAGGTGCCCACTGATGACCTGGGAAGGAACAATCACTACACTTAGGATGCGGAAGATGATTAAAACAACACTATGCCCTGATCTAGAAAGAACAGTACACACATCCAGGAGATCTCCAACACAGAATATGCAACATAGAGATGCGCGAACGTGCTTGCTTAGGGCAATTACTCGAACGAGCATCGCTTTTTTCGAGTAACTGCCTACTCGGGCGAAAAGATTTGGGGGACGGGAGGCGGCGGGTTGGAGAGGGGGGCAGCAGGGGGGAACTCTTCCTCTTCTCCTCCCCCCCCCCTTGCAAACCCCTGCTCCAACGTGCCGCCTCCCGCATCTTTTCGCCCAATTAGGCAGTTACGCGAAAAAAAGCGATGCTCGATCGAGTAATTGCTGTAAACAAGCACGTTCGCTCATCTCTAAACATAGCGAAACCCAATGAATAGAAAAAGAATTGCTTTTCAATACAATTAGTCACAGACAGATCAAATGCAGCAGAAGAAATACCACACTGTAGAAGGATAGAAGTGGTTGGTATACGAGGGCACAGAGTAAGACTCACTCTGTACAGTTTCCACGGTGGATGCCACTGTGGTTTGGGCATGGTTGGCGCTTTCTTTGCCATTAATGCAGAGTTCTTCATTCCACCAGACTCCATAGAAGCCTAAAATAAAGACACATAAATCTAACTTGTTATGTAGCCAAAGAATCTGACAACTGGGACTGCCAACAAACGGCAAAGTCTACAAATAATTCACTAACGGGTCTATGCTCGCTGTGTGCATATAACATATCACACATGACTGTCCACTTCATAATACAATTCATAAACATGTACAAGACACGGGAGAGGACGATTTGATTCTGAAGAGCTTACAATCTACAATGTTGGAACAGTCAGTACAAAAAAAAAGGAGCAGATACACTGACTGGAAGATGTAAGAAAAGGTTTTTTGAATAGGTCGGTTTGAGGGACCATTTGACTAACATATGAACGGAAATATGTCTAATAGCATGAGGAAGTGAACATCACAAAATGGGGCAACCCCATAAATTTATGTGAAAAAGAGTCAAAGTCAAAGGGTTCATTCACACAACAGTGGGTGACCGCATTTTACCGTTCTGGATGAGCGGGCAATCGCTGAATATGACCGAGTGTACTGAGCATGACTATCTAACGCACACGGTCATGAACAGTGTGATTTTTTTTTTTTTTTTAATTTCCCGCTCTGCCCCATAGAGGGGTTGCGTATGTTCCATCATCAATAAGCAATGTATTGCGTGTGGAAAGCATTGTATATGCTACCCTTAGATAAGCCTGTGTGATGTGCGGTGAAATAGAGCATGCTGCAATCTTTTCCACGCTGGTGTTTACACACTAATGACGATTAATGAATGTCCACGTACTTTCATTGACTCCACTTATTGCATGTCAGACGGCCGTGCATCGCATGTGTAAGGCTGCCTGTCCATTGGCGTTTTTGCATTGCGTTCCCCGCTGTAATAATCCGGCCGCGGGGAGCGCAGTGAAAGCACTCCATAGCGTTGCTATGGAAAGCGCAGCCCCCCTATCCACGAGTGGAGAATCATAGCGATTCTCCGCTCACGGGCGGCAAATCGCAGCATGCTGCAAATTGCCATGATTCTCCGCAGTGAGCCTATCTGTCAGATAGTCTCACAGCAGAGATCCATCAGCCGGCTCCTGCTCCCCGGCGGCAGCTCCCGCAGCAGAGATCCGCCGCGGGATATCGCAACGCCAGTGGACAGGGGGCCTAATATGCACTGAAGTCACGGTCATGTGAATGAGCTTCAAGTGATGGAAGTCTGAACTACTTTGAGCAATTTATTTGAAACCATCAGATTACCCGAAACAGGGAATATACCATCTATCTGTACCTCAGAGGATCTAAATCTTTACAGAATTTTTCCAACAGCGGTCACTTCTACATGCGCTCCTCAACACTGAAATTGCAACACCAAGAAGGACAAGCCCCAAGTTTCCGCAAACTGAGGAAGTAGATGGTGCATTTGCATTTGTAACAAATGCAAATGTACAATTTCCAAGCAGTAAGCTGCAATCTCTGGTGTCTGCGAGGGGCTACAATGGTACAAAAGCCACATGAAACCTCAAAGATTGGATCAAGTCTTGTGGTAGGTTTATGCGAGGCCTCCTGTTTATCGATGTGTCAGTTACTGCCACTTGTTACAAACAGAGGGGCAGAATCCTTGAACTGAGAAGACTTTGGTTTCACTCTCTAGAAGATCACTATGCATCGGCTGAGATGTGAGCACTGTTCAACATTGCGCATCCCAGTGGCTGGGAGAGCGACAACACACTTGAATGACAGCAAGAGGTGCACAGAGGAGAACCTCTGCATGGACGGATCATCAGATTAGAAGAACGGCACGTAGTGAGCCATTCTGTACTGGGAGTGAAATTGGGTGTTACATCCTAAATCTGGGACAAAGAGTGCCTACACAGACCATCGGAAGGCACTTGTACAACACCGGGCCACAAGTCCAGCAAAAGGTGTCCCATTGACCTCACGCCACCATTTTTAAGGACTATCATGATGCAGAGCAAGGCGGCAACAAAAGTCTATGTTCTTCATTGATGAGTCCCGCTTTTGTCTTGGATGCAATGATAGCTGGAAATGAGTCTGGCGACCACATGGGCAATGCCATGAAAAGGCCTTTGTGAGGGCATGTCAAACCAATCCAACGCTCGCTCAGGATTATGGGGCGCAACAATGTACGATAGCCGGACTGCTTTAGTCTTCATTCCAGGTACGCGGACAACTCCGTGCTATATAATTATTTGGTTGTGGAATCAAGGGTGCGGCCATTTATCCAAAGTATCCCGGAAGCAGTTCTTCAACACGACAACGCTAGGTTGTAAGTTGCTTGTGCAACTGTGAGCAGCCTGCATGGTCTAAACATGCGACCTTGGCCTGCAGTGTCTCAGAACTTATCTCCCATTGGGAAGTCATTGGATCAAAACGGCAAAGTGAGCAGCCAGCAGCGCATCTTCACGATTTACGTGTGCAAGGGCATGCAGCATGGCAGAACATTCCTCAGAAAACCATAAAGTTGGGTTCACACAGGGCGGATTTGCTGCAGAAATTCCATCCGGAATTTCGCTGCGGCAAATCCGCCTGCGGACGCTAATCCCGGAATTGGCCAGCCATGTGGACGAGATTTGTCAAAAATTTTGTCCACAGGAAATGGCCAATCCATCACGGCAGAGTGGGCGCTGCGGAGCAGATTCCCCGGCTGCATGTCAAATTTTTTTTTTTTCCCCGTTGCGGCCGCGCTCTCCTTTATGGGAGCGCCAGGCGCAATGGAAAAGCAAGAGGCCAAACCGCTCCAAAACCCACGGCTAAGTGACACAGGTTTTGAAGCAGCGGTTCCCTGGTGGAAATCTTGCGGTTTTTCGCTGCGGCCAAACCACGAGATTTTCGCCCTGTGGGAACCCAGCCTTAATAATCTCACTAATACCATGCTAAGGTGTGTGTGTGTGTGTGTGTGTGTGTGTGTGTGTGTGTGTGTGTGTGTGTGTGTGTGTGTGTGTATTTCTGCACATGGCACTCAAACTCCATCAAGAGGTTTTGAATATTTTGTTTCCATTTTCTATCATTTGCATATCAACATGTCTACTTCTATTGATCCGACAATTTCTTCTTAGTGTTGAAATTTCAATGTTTGAGGAGTGTACGTACGCAGGGAATAGTGAAACCAAATGTAGACCGCTGTACAGCAGCATGTAATATTACTGGTACTAGACTGAAAATGGATACCTAATGGATAATGAAGTACAAAAATGGAAAATGAATCTAAATAGGGCTTTAATGTGTTAATTAGGCAAATAGTGAACTAACCATTGACAAGCCAGGGGCATGTGAATGCTCAGGATGTCCAGCCTGTCTGTAAATATCTCCAATACCAGAAGCAGTGCGATGAGCGTCCAGTCTGTGACAGATGAAGAACGATTAGTAAATGCAGGTTACTATTACAATGGTGACACAAAATAAGAATATCCGCTATGTATCATTACTACAAGAAAATACGACCCTGAAAGAGAGAGATTTTATTGGAAAACTTCGCTATTCCCTAAAAGTTGAAAGAAGTTTGGGAGCTACCTTGCCTGGGAAGGTGGAAGTGCCAGTGCCAAAGACTGTGCTGCCGATTCACTCGGCATCCTTTGGATCTGAGTGTCAGCTGTCAACGCCACACCTAGAAAGTAAAGAACATTAAACTGACAAAATAAACATTAAAAGGAAACTTCTCATATTGCCTTAAAACATAAAAACACCGACAACAACTACATATTTGAATATACATCACACTGCAATAAGTATAAAAATTCTATAGTTTTAATCAACGTAATTGTTAGTTTGGCGGTGTTCTTCAAATGTAAGCTGAGTAATATTAAAAGTGGTTTTCTAGGACTGCTGTGTCTGTCATTTGGGATGTGATCAGACTTGAGCCGAGTCATTCTCTTCATCGTACAAAAAGTTTATAACAGACTTCACTTCAAAAGCCTTGCATAAGGGCTCCTGCAACTGGCGAGAGTGATATCGGCCCGTAAATCACAGCCTGATATCGCTCTTGCAAACCTTCTAAAAGCCCCTGTGAAAACAGCCTCGCATCACTGTGGGGAATCCCTTCATCCCATTGCTTTCAATGTGGCGCAGCAGCAGCCGCATTGAAAGCAATGGAAGAACATGGTCATCTCCTCCCTATGTTTTCAATGGGGCCGGCGGCAGCAGCACAAGGTTAAGCCCCTGGATGTGACAGCCTCACATCCCTGAGGGGCTGAAGAAATCTCCTGCTGCAGCAGGGGATTGCCTGCTTCTACCATTGCTTTCAATGAGGCCGGTGACCCTATTGGAAACAATGGGCGATATTGCAAAAAGAATAGGCATGCTGCGATTTTTTTTTCATGCAGCATCGCAGGAGTGAAAACATCGCAAATAAGAATGAAACCATTGAAATTCATTGGTTTCATAATTATGCGCTTTCACTCACTCTTGCAGCACGAGAAAATTGCCAGATTTTCTCGCCAGTGTGAAGGCGCCCTAAATGGATTAATATCACTGAATATAACAAAAAAACGAATAAAATACCTGGTCCTGAAGGGTACGGATGTGTTCCAGTTACCATGTATTCAGATTCAAGACCTAATGGAGTAGATGAATATTAGCAACTGTCTTAAATCACAATCAACTAAAGATACAAGTGGTCAGACAAAACGTTGACCAACAGCCTGGCATCAACATTAAGGTGGTATTCTGGCCTTTTAGAACTGATGACCTCTGAGCATCAGTAGTTAATTGACAGGTATATAATGCTCAGGATCCCTGTCAGCTGAACCTCCATCCCGCAGTCAGTGCGGAGGGGTCAGTTATCAGTGGTATGGGGAGGAACTGAAAGCTCCAGCTTGAGTCCCATTGAAATCAATGGGAGCACCTTGCTTCTATTACACTTCCGGTTCCTCTTATGGTCAGCATAGCACTAAAACACATGCAGTGTGTTCTGGGGTTTTTGCCCCTCATCAGAGTGCAGTAGAGGTTGCTGGCTTGGCTGGGTAAGAGGCCTATGATGTGGGTGAGAAAGAGAGAGCAAGGCCAGAAAATATAAGTCAGAGTCTTCTCCCCATTTGTATAGTTCCCAGAGGAGCATGCATGGCCTTAAAAGTCTCCTCACACCCAATAGGTGCACTCCCTAAGGAGGAGCTTTACCTCTTCTGTATATTACACTGCAGCCTTACAAATGCTGCATAACTTATAGTAAACACAGAATCTTCCACCAATCACAAACAGGTTGTACAAACCTTGAATACTGGGATAATGTTCATATGGATCCCCCAGGACGCCGTGTCCCTTTTCACGATTTTGTGTGGGCATATGTAATACAGGACCAAATTCTGTTCGTAATTTAACAGCCATCTTCAGTTTGTGGCTAGGAAAGAAACACACATTTCTAGTGAATGCTTACGCTCATACAGTATATACGGTTTTTGTACTACATCCATTGAAATTGCAGAAGCAAATTAACCCCTTAAGGACCAGGCTGTTTTGTACCTTAAGGATCAGACAAGTTTTAGGGATTTTACCCATGTGGTGGTTTTACTGTCTTATTTTTTTTCCCCTTCAGCTACCAAAATTAATTTTGCTGCGTTTTTTTTCCGTGACATATAGGGGTATATTTTTACATCTTTCTTCAATGACTTTTTCCTTTATTTGTTTTATTGAAGGGAGTGGGGAGGAAAGTTTAAAAAAAAAAAAAAAGGGGGGGGGGGGGGGTTTAACATTTTTTCTTTTAATTAGTAAATTAATGCTAAAATAACATGTGAATGGGTTCCTCATTTTGTTTCGGACGTTTTGACATAGGATATGTATGGTTTCGGATTATAAGGAGCATACGGCGACTGTTTTGGTTGGTGTCGGCTTTGGGTCACTTTTTTTTATGTAAACATTTTTATTTTATTCTGTAATTTTTTTTTCCCTACTTATGTTCGTAACTTTTTTTTTTTAACCATCTATGACCCCCCATGAAGTCATATAAGACCTCTGGGGGTCATTCACATTGTCATTCTTTTTTTATTTGACACTTTACCACTGTGGCTGGGGCATCCATAGGAGCAACTGTTACAGGGGGAAACATCCCCCTATAGTGACAATAGTTTAACCTTGCGTCATATTTCTGCCATCAGGCGGAATTAAAGCCCAGGACCAAGCGCTGTATATTTACCATGCTGGATCCTTAAGGGGTTAAAATGAAAAAAATAAAAAACAAGAAGCCAGTACTATGAGATAACATGAATGCGAGTTAGTTTGTTCCACCAAAAGTAGCTCTCCCCAATCCGCAAGATAGTGAATACCCAGCTGACTGTGGCGGTCCAACCTCTAGTTCCCTCACAATATCCAGAATGGGGATCCCTAAGGTCCCTGAATGAATGGAGCTGTGCATGCATACCACGGCTTCATTCTTTTCAAATGGGACTGCTGGAGATAGCCAAGCGGTTGAAATTGGGCATCTCTGGTGGCCCCACTGAAAAGAATGGAGCGGTGGTGCGCTTGCGTGACCCCTATCTTGCTGCGCAGGACACAATATGCAGTATCCGCTGTGCTTTAGACTTGCCTTTGTGTCTTTCTAGCATTTTGCTGTTTGGAATGATGTACACGAATATGGTCCGCTTTATTCCATTGCAAAATATAATCTAGAAAAGACACGGGTAGAAAAAAAAAATAAAAATCAAATAATCAAACACATAAGATGGGCTAGGATGGGTGGTGTGATGCATGTATGCCATGGTCATTGGCAAAGGAAAGCCATTAAATGAAAAAACACCTCTGAGAAGGTCTCTTGTTTGGACGACCTGCAGATCCAGTCCACTTCTCCACAGCAGCGGATGAAATGGCCAACGTAATGGCCGTATTTAGCTCCCTGATATTTGACGAACTAATGATGTGAAGCCTTCCCTCTGTAGTGAGCAGCAGGTACAACGATAACCTGTTTATTCCTCTGCATTATTTATTAGCAGCCGGCAGGACATGGCTAATTGAATTCCCCACATGCTGTTTAAGGAAGCCTTCAAACTCAATCAGAAGGGCCGTAATTGTGAATCCCTTCAGCAGCTCCCTGGCAGAATTATCTATTCTGCAGTGGCTATGGACCGGCAGCTCCATCTAACTGGATATTTACTTAAAACCCATTAACCAGAGTGATGGGCTCCACCGACTCATACATAATAGAAGTAAAACGGATGTCAGCCATTTAGCTTACCTTTCTTCATCTGTAAGGATGGGCTTGGCATTGTCAGCCACAAACATGTCATGGGTCCTCTTCAGGGACCTGAAGACCAGCGTGTGGACCGAGTGTTTCTGCACGTCCTGTAAGAAGAACAGGAATACGCGACCTTCAGACCAAGTACTGTACTTTTTTTGGACAATAGGACGCTCTTGTTAAAAAGTGTATGTTTTCTATTAGTTCAAAGTCAGGAGGATCCAGCAGAGCCAGAGTGGAAACCAAATAGACCCCATTATAGTCAGCTAAGGGTATGTTCACACGTTGTGTAATCTTGTGTAGATCCACATGAGAAACCATGCAAAATCTGCGCCATTTGTAAAGTTTTTACTAAGATGTGCCAGGAGAGATGGGGCCTCTTAAAATGGAAATAAAGTGACATAATTAAAAACATTTTTAATCCAGAATTCTGTATAAATTTGTCACATCAAATATGGCCGATCTTAATCCAGAACAGACAATTAGTCTGCTCCTTCACCAAGTGAAATAGTGAGCAGAGACTTGAGAACAATGCTGATGGGGAACATATACTGTCCTACCAAAAGTATGTGAAGACCCCTATAAGTAGAATGGATTGTCTTATTAGCATGTCAAGCGTCCTAAACCATGCTACATAAGATGCAGACCCTTGGAGGAGTCAGCCATAGCTTGCGACAGGAACTTCACGCAACTGGATTTACGGGTTATGCTGCTGCACACAGACCGCCCATCATGAAGCGCAATGCATTGGCCCTTCTATAATGTTGCAAGGAGCATCATCGCTGGACACTTGAGCAATGGAAGACTGTTCTATGGAATGATGAACAACAAGACAATGCGCATTGTTACAAATCCAATACTGTTTGCTTTGAGGATATGGATGCTCTATGATTGGACCGGCTGCACAGAGTCCCGACCTGAACCCTACTGAACATCTTTGGGATGAACTGGACCGTCGGATCAGGAAGTATGAACAGTGTCTATCTTTGAAAGAACCTGCCAGAAGTTTTCAGGATGAATGGAGGGAAATACTAGCTGAAGTGTATCAGACATTAGGGAGAGTATCCAATGTCATTAGAGCCAGTTAAGTATTAACATATGGAAATAAATACTACTTTTAATTCTTGCTCAGGCGTCCAATTACTTTGGTAGGGTAGTGTAGTTCAGAAGGTGTGATGTGACAATTAGGGAGCAAATCTTAGGAAAAATGTTGGTCTGAAATTTATTATTCATGTTCGTCAGCGACATTAATATTGGAGCCCCCATATCGATCACATGAAAGGAGCGCTAGCTGATACCTTCTCATTAAATGGAAAAAGTGATATACCGTTCCAGCATTTACACAGAGGCAGGAGAAGCTCTCTCTACAGTTCCAATTACTATATTTATTAAAGGCTGATAAGTATTCGGCTGGCGTGCTTGTAGGTAGAGATTACAGAGAGGGTAATTAAATCCGGCACACTATCAGAAGTATTACCAGCGTCTTCTACTAGATAGCCCGGCATTCCCATGGCCACGCAGCGCGGATGAGTAATTAGCATTGTGTAGATGCAGAGACATGGCTGCACCTGAGCCCCTGTATAAATCATCATTACACTATGTATTGGAGAACTGACAGATGATTATTCCTTCAGACATAGCTGGGGGTTTCAGCGACTGGCATCTCGATTTCTTCGGATGTAGCCACTTGGCATGAGGCCAGTGCGGCTTCAGCTGCAGCGCAGGACAGAGGGGAATGGCGGCAATACTGCGGATCAGCCAAGTGCAGCGTCAGGGCAGATAGAGACGTAGGTCGCTTGGCGAAGGCCACAGCTTTTGCCTGGAGGTAAACTTTAGTTAGTATCTAAAGTAAACTTTTTTCACCGTTTAATAAAATCCATCAATTGCCACCGTAAGATGTTTTTTGTTTCAGCTTGTATGATAAGCGGCACGGCTGCCTTTACATCTCCTACACAGGCTGTCAACCGCTACTCACCAGTAATGCAGCACAACGAGGGGAGGATGTAGTACTGCACAACTAGGCAGTTTGTAATCCGGGATCATTAGGGAGCAAACAAAATACCAGTAGTACAATAAGAGATCATCTCAACCATTTCCCCTTAACCCCTTCAGATCCTACCCATTTTGGCCTTGAGGGCGACCATTTTTTTTCCTGCCTTTCACCACTGAAAATCAAGACCCCTGGCTTTATTTTTCTGTTGGAGGTTCTGCAGGTGCATGAGGGGTCGTCTCCTCTGCAGAAGCTATATTTTTCAATGGCACTCTTTTAGGTACCCAACACTTCATTTTTTTTTTTCCAGCTTTTTTGGGGAGCAAGGGAAGAAAAGACAACCAAGTAATTTCGCATTTTTTAAAGCGTTTAATATTTACATTGCTCACCGTACAGCATATTATGCCCAATATGTCAGTGGCCGATCATGAGGATAACGAATAGGGCTATATATTGTTTTGTTTTGCAGCATTCCAAGAGTCATAATAACCTTATCTGTCCGTCAATGTAGCGGTGTTTTTCCTTGGAGGGTGGTGGAGTGGATGGGGGGGGGGGGGGAGAAATGACGCCCTTACTTACCTAATCACTTAGGCCCCCTGTCCACAGGCGAGGCAGAACATTGCTAGCGATATTCCGCCCCCGGGGAGCAGGGGAGAGAAGTGACAGGTCTCCGCGGTGAGCCTGACATATGGGCTCACCGCGGCAAATTGCGCCATGCCACGATTTGAGTCCTGCGAGCGGAGAATCGCTATGCTCATGGACAGGGGGCTGCGCTTTCCATAGCGACACTATGAAAGTGTTACTCACGGTCGGATTACCGCTGCGAGTAACAGAATGCACTATCGCCCGTGGACAGGAGCCCTTAGATAGAAATCAGAGAAAAGTGTACTGGGTCGTAAAAAGTTAAAATATAATGAAATCCTATACCCTATTGTACCCTATATTCTATACTCCAAAAACTAAGTGGGGGAGCCGTACTGAAAAAGGCAACCCCACACCGCAACCTACCCTTACATCCACCCTAGTATAGGGAAGATAGGAATAAAGGAAAAAGGGGGGCATATTGACGGATCTGGTCCGAAACTAAAACTCTAAACCGCAGATAAATAAGTCACTCAGAAATATATAGTAAATATAACACTCAGTCAGATGGGTCCCCGATGATTAAAAAGGGTGAAACAGGCCGGATTTTCTTACAACATCTGTGACTTATTAGTTTTGGGCCTATTCTTTGTAATACATTTATTAATGACCCGGTAGAAGGATTGTACAGTTCAATAGTTTTGTACCATCTGTGAATACGGCTATGTAAAGATATTAACACAAGAGCGGATGCAAGGCAACGGGATCTGGATAAGTTGGGGGCAGAAAAGTGGCAAATGAGGTTTAACACTGATAAATGTAAGGTTCTGCACATGGGCAGAGGAAATACATGTCACTATTACACACTAAATAGGAAGCCACTGGGGAACACTGACATGGAAAAGGACTTGGAGATTTTAGTCAACTGTAAGCTTAACTAGAGCAACCAGTGTCAGGCAGCTGCTGCCAAGGCAAAAAGTATCATGGGGTGCATCAAAAGAGGTCTAGGGGCACATGACGAGAACATTTAAGTCACTAGTCAGACCACACACAGAATATCATGTACAGTTTTGGGCACCGGTACTCAAGAAGGACATATCAGAGCTTGAGCGGGTACTAGGCAGGCAACTAAATAAATGGAATGGGGGGAATACAATACCCAGAGAGGTCATCAAAATTGGGATTATTTAGTTTAGAAAAGAAATACGGCTGAGGTTCGACCTAATAACTATGTATAAATATATCAGGGGACAATACAGAGATCTCTCCCGTCATCTATTTATACCCAGGACTGTGAATGTAACAAGGGGGCGCCCTCTACATCTAGAGAAGAGAGGGTTTCTACACCAACATAGAAGGGGGTTCTTTACTTGAAGGCCTCATGCACATGGGGCAAATTGAGCAGCGGATTCCACGCTCGTCACCAGGCGATCTGCTACTCACTGTGCCCATTGATGTGTGGAGATTCCTCTCTCCACATATACCAGCGGATTTTATTTTCAGCCGCTCCGTACCGAAATAAAATCGTAGCAGGCTTTATTTTCAGAGTGGATACGCAGAAACGGCTTCCACTGAAGTGAATGGAAGTGTCCCTCCAGCGGCACTTCTGCAATGAGCATTCACAGGAGGATTCTGTGTGGGATTTCCCACATGGAATCCATGCGTGCCTGTGTGCATGAGGCCTAAGAGCAGCGAGACTCTGGAACTCTCTGCCTGAGGACAAGGTGATGACAAAATCACTAAAAGAGTTCAAGAACCGCCTGAACATTATTCTTGAGCGATAGAATATTATATACTATCATCATTAATAAGTTCAGAAGCGTTAGTAATCCGGAGATTATTCTAATAGCCAGATTGGAGTCAGGAAGGAATGTGGAAAAATTGGCTCCTATCCTATAGTAACATAGTATGTTGGGCTGAATGAAGACAATGTCCATCTAGTTTAGCTTATTTCAACCCCCTTGTTGATCCAGAGGAAGGCACAAACCCCAAGAGGCAGAAGCCGATTAGCCCATTCTGGGGAAAAATTCCTTCCCAACCCCATAATGGCAATCAGAATAATCCCTGGATCAACCTTTGATAGCTCCTACCTGACTGTAAGACCCGCAACTACAAACCCGCTGGTCTGTAATATCACGCTTTCCATCACCAAAATGATAAAATAATCAAGCTCCATTATGCATGCCACGGTTCTCGATGGTTTTGATAAAAAAGATGAAGATAGGAATTCAGGAACGTTTTTAAATACTATAAAAGAAAATCTGCAACTAATTCTGTATTGAATTATACCATAATAATCATTTTTTTTTAAATGTACATTTTTTTTTTTTATAAGCTGGAAAGGTGCATTTCTACGAACTCTGACTCCTAACTTCACAGCCTGGCCCATTACAGCCAGTTAGGTTATACACAGGCAGTTTTTCATACGGACCACTGGGCTGTATCAAAAAAATTGCAGCATGTCCTATTCTCCTTTGCATCATGGGAGAGAATTGGACAGCATACAAACTTGTGACCGTGTGCAGTGTGAGGCGCGTCGCAACTTGCGTGAGAGTCTTGTCTTCGGTACATATCACTAGAGAGTGACAGTTAGTAGGATGATAAGTAGTACATTGTGCAAGGTCAAGTATCTGGAGATCCTGTTATTAGCCTAATTATAGTGAGGCCTCGTGGGTCACCAGGAATCTTCATACATAATCCTGGTATGTCTAACGACTCTCCACATACCAGTCACATGACAGAAAATTGTATTATTGGTAAAAAGACAACAAGCCTAATGGTCAGAACATTCCGTCCATAGAATGCTCTGTAAGGGGGCTGGAAGAGCGAACAAGAGTCGGAGAAGAGTCCAGCATGCAGACCGCACGGATTTCACAGGAGGACACTGCCTGAACCAGAGCGAGTTAAAAAACAAAAAAACAGCCCCAGGCTCCCCATGAGCACCCGGGACAGCACCGCAACTAGTTTATGGGCCTGTTTTGTTGTGATAGGGTTTCCTTTAACCTGATGCATAAGTATCTGCATACAACAGTTAGAGGGGTTTTCCTCGCCCATCAGTCTGATGCCCTACCACATCTTTCCCACATAGAGCTCCTCTAGTGCCCACGGGGTCAGGTAGCTTGTTATAAAGGCTGTATTCCTTGCATTCTTCTTCCTGCAGGTCAGTGAAGATCACATCCCTTTGCTGTAGCGTTTACCACTTAGGTAGGAATGTTGATCTATTGCAGATACAGCTCACATGAGTAGTCTCTGAAGTAGATCGGCACTCCCCATGCTGGCCTGTGAACTGAGACATAACGTACATTGGCTGGCAGGAAGGAGACTGTCTGAATGTACGTAAGCTCACAGGAAGAATCAGCCAGCTAGAGGTGACCCCCTGGACTGCAGGAGACAGGAGAAGATAGGTGAGGTGAAGATCTGGTAAGTAGACCGACAAGGGGAGGTATAGGTAAGTATAGAATTTTTTTTTAAATGACAGAACCCCTTACAGTCTGTTCTCATCTGCATTGGAAGCTCCATTATGGCCAGATGCATTCAAACCTCCTGGTCCAAACAGCACAGCACACTGCATTAATTCATCAGGGTAAATGCTGAAGCCCATTATAGTTAATTGTGTGCGTTGGGCGCCGTTCTATTCTATCCCTGGATGGATTAGTTCAGGCAGAGATTAACCCCTTGAGTGGCGGGTTTCCTACCACCCTGTCGTGCCCACCAGGGCAGGTTTTTTAAAATGGTCTAATCATTGAATTTCAACTAATTTTGCAGTTGCGTCTCAAGAGCCATAACTTTTTCATTTTTACATTGACATGGCCATATGAGGGCTTGTTTTTTGCGGGACAAGTTGTGATTTTTTTTAAACAGCGGGGAGGAAAAAAAGAAATGGGGAAAAAAAAGAAAAAAAAAGGGGCCATGTCATTAAGGGGTTAAATAATGTATTAACTTCCTTCTCTGGGTCATTATGACGCATGGATACCACATGTGTGATTGTATTTTTGATTTTTAACAAAGTAAAGGGAGACAAGTGTTTTTATTATTTTTTTTTAATAATTTTTTACCTTTTTTTTTTTGTCCCTTTAGGGGACTTCCACAGGGACTCATCAGGACCCCCGATCACATTCCAGGGGTCCGATGGTGACAGCCCTTTATATGCTGCAGTCACATAGACTGCAGCATGTAAAGGGTTAACACAGCAGAGATCGGAGGTTTTCTCTGATCTCTGCTGTAAGAGCTAGTACCTAGCTGTCCTCTGACAGCTAACAACCAGCTCTCCCTGCCACAGAGACCATCGGCTTGCTTCTGACAAGCCGATGGTCTCTATGGCAACTTGTAAACAAAGCAGGACATTGCCGACATGTCGGCAATATCTTCTGCTGGTTTTTCAAAGCCCTTGCACTGCTCTGTGTGGGTCTGTGCAGGCAGAGCACAATGTCACAGCTTGTGGCATTGTGCTCTGCAGCTCCCATAGTGATACATAGCCCGGAAATCTTCTGGGCTATGTCACTATGAGCAGTGGAGCTCGTCCCGGAAAATTTCCGGGCGTGCCACTCAAGGGGTTAAAGGGGTTGTCTCGCGGCAGCAAGTGGGGTTATACACTTCTGTATGGCCATATTAATGCACTTTGTAATATACATCGTGCATTAAATATGAGCCATACAGAAGTTATTCACTTACCTGCTCCGTTGCTGGCGTCCCCGTCTCCATGGATCCGTCTAATTCTGATGTCTTCTTGCTTTTTTAGACGCGCTTGCGCTGTGCGGTCTTCTCCCCTTCTCCTAGGTCCGGGCACTAGTGGCGTTCTGGCTCCGCCCCCTTCTACGCGTCATCGCGTAGCTCCGCCCCGTCACGTGTGCCGATTCCAGCCAATCAGGAGGCTAGAATCGGCAATGGACCGCACAGAGCCCACGGTGCACCATGGGAAAGGACCCCGCGGTGCATCGTGGGTGAAGATCCCGGCGGCCATCTTGGTGAAGGAGGAAAGAAAGAAGAAGGAAGACGTCGCAGAGCGGGGATTCGGGTAAGTAATATGTTTTTGTTTTTTTTTTAAACACATCCCTTGTGGTTGTCCTGCGCCGAACGGGGGGGCCTATGGGGAAAAAAAAAAAAGCCAGTTTCGGCGCGAGACAACCCCTTCAAGTTTTCCTGCTCTCATAATAGAGTAAAAAAAAAAACTGGAACCCAAACAGTGTCCTTAATACCCTAAAATAACACAACGGAGAGGAGAGGTATCAATCATTCCGCAAGACTGTGTACAGAAATGGAGAAAATTGTAAAGTGCACCAAATTTGTCATAATGGTACAAATGACAGCATTATTATTGGCATAATAGTTAGCATAATGCTACATCCACATGTGTGAAACTCATGTTGCGAGATGTGCGAACATGAACTCCATTCTTTTGAATAGAGTCACACACGAGCAATGCTATAAGGTCAAAAAAAAGGCAGGTCCTATTTTTCACGTCACTTGAAACGCATTGCCCATTATAGTCAATGGGACAGGTGAACACGTTTCATGCTGTGCGATGAGCATGCGAGTTGGTACAACGAGAAACATGCGCAGGAGGATGGTAATTTCCCAGAAGTGACAAGGCATCTTTGCATGAACGATGCCTTGCAGCCGCAGGTAAGACGCATATCCACAAGTGCAATACCGGGCTGGGTTTTTCGGCCTGATATCGCGCTCACCGTGTGAAGGTAGCCATAGTACTGCAGCACATTAGACACTTCTGTCCTTTATGCCACCTCATCAATGGTTTAAACGTACACCAAAAATTGGAGCAAAACAACGAAAAATTATGCGGGTCTACGAAAAATATGACACCTTACACAATTCATCTTAGCCACACCCATTTTCCTTGACACGTGTCAAACCTGTCAAACGGTGTTAAAACTGTTAAAAAACCCAACAGAATTGCTGGCTTTTAAATCTTGTGTTATGTATGCGGCAGGAAAGGTAAAGCTAGCACCAGCGTGGTGCCTGTACATGGCTGCTGGCCGGCTATGTACGAGGATCTGGGTACAGGGTGGAAGAGGAGCTGATTACTATGCGGATAGTGAAGGCAACGAGCAGTGTAGTGGACATCCCCGAGGCAGGAGCTTCTCACTGATCACTGTACAGGTCGGGTCGTCTACCTACACAGAATACACAATAAGCCAGTAACACAAGGCCGGGAACGGAGGCACAAATCATAAAAAAGAGACGGCATCAAATAATGAAACGCTCGTCTGGGGTACAAAAAAAACATGTGCTCCTGTTGGAAAAAGTTAAAAAAGTCCATGCAAGTGTTACTAATTAGGAGCGAGCAATAACAATACTATGCGGCATTCTCAGTCATGTTTTCCACAAGAATCATATTTAGAACATTCCAGTGTAAATCTGTAAACCATGTGTTTCCTGTTCAGCGAGCGACTTTCAGGCGGCAGGAATAACAGCAGTCCTCAGCCCTTCCATCTAGAGGTACATACACCGCTGGACATTACTGCAGGGGCCAGGCGGACTTCTTAGTGGCTACAGACCGACCGAACACACACTACAGAAGTAAGCAACGCAGAAACACATACTCCAGAAGAAAGCCTCTCACAGCATTTGTAAGGGCAGTTTACACAAAGTAACCATCGTTTAGATGGTCGCCCAGGAAAGTTGTTGAAACGCCTGAATGAGGGTCGCCCATTGACTTCTACAGACACTGATGAATGGTTATTAGTCGCTTACCCACACATTAACTCTTCTAAAGCCCCATTTACACACCATTATAATTTGAACAAACGACTGAACAAATTAGCGACTTTTTTTTTTGCATAGAAATTACGAGTATTTAACCCTTTTCCAATCCACTGTCTGACGTCTGAAGACATTATGATTTAAGACTGTACAGCTCCAATGTTGGAAGACGTCCGTCGGGGTTCTCTTACTGTATATTGCCAGCCTCTCTGCTGTCGGAGCCTATCCAACGTGTCACCTCATGCAGTACTTGCTTTTGCCAGCATATAGCGCTGTTGTATAATGGCAGAAAAAGAGTAAGCCCCCTAGGAAAACCAGGATACAAATTGGATTGGAAAGGGTTAAATGTACAGATAATCATGTGAAATCCTCTCCAGTTCCCTCATTAGCTAAAGGGCCACTTAGACGGACAAGTGTTGGGCTGACAAACAATGCCCGACACTCGTCCCCGCTCACATGCTTTTGCGCAGGAGCGGGTATTGTTGCTTCACAACGGGGTGGCTGGAGATTTCTCTCCTTGCTCTCCGCCGCCCCTCTCCGTTGACTTAACATAGCGACCGTTCAGTACTGAACAGCCACCATTTACACGCAGGTGTGAAGGGGTTTTCTGGGACTCCGATAATGATGACCCCGGTGGTGTTCCAACGCTCATGATCAACGGCTTAAAGGGGTTGTCCCGCGCCGAAACGGGGTTTTTTTTTTTTTTTAAACCCCCCCCCCCCCCCCCCCCCCCCCGTTCGGCGCGAGACAACCCCGATGCAGGGGTTAAAAAAACAACCCCCACAGCGCTTACCTGAATTCCGGCGGTCCGGCGTCTTCATACTCACCTGCTCAAGATGGCCGCCGGGATCCTCTGTCTCCATGGACCGCAGGGCTTCTGTGCGGTCCATTGCCGATTCCAGCCTCCTGATTGGCTGGAATCGGCACGTGACGGGGCGGAGCTACACGGAGCTACACGGAGCCCCATAGAGAAGAGGAGAAGACCCGGACTGCGCAAGCGCGGCTAATTTGGCCATCGGAGGGCGAAAATTAGTCGGCACCATGGAGACGAGGACGCCAGCAACGGAGCAGGTAAGTATAAAACTTTTTATAACTTCTGTATGGCTCATAATTAATGCACAATGTACATTACAAAGTGCATTATTATGGCCATGCAGAAGTGTATAGACCCACTTGCTGCCTCGGGACAACCCCTTTAAAGCAGCGTTTAGTGCATGTAGGACATCTAGTGTCACCTTACTGGGACTGCGCTGCTTTTAGGCCATGTGAGCGATGAATGTGGCGTTATGTGCCAGATAAGTGGCTGCGGTCTCCTGAAACAGCTGAGCAGTGAGGGTCCTGAGCAGCAGACGCCCGCTGATCACATATGGATGACCAATTCTAAGGACAGGATATCAATCTGCGCAGATTTCACCTGTAAAACCATTACAAAAATCTGCGGCTATTGAGCCACAATCCGCATGCAGATTTAGCCATGTCGATAGGCAGAAACTCTGTGCGGAGTTCCAATGCATTTCCACGTGAATTGATAGGTCACTTCTTAACAGTAATTTGCGCAGAAACGCTGTGGAATTACGCACAAAGATTTTACGTATTGGTAGGGTAAATTCGCATGTGGATCTGCATCAAATTAGGCCATCCGAGTGCCAGGAAACCCCTTAAAACCGGCTTCACACGGGCGTAAGCTTATGTGTGCGCACCTGTGCGTGTTTTACTGTATTTTTTCTGTGTGCAAAAAGACATACAAGCACGCTCCTGTTACTTTCAATGGGCAATTAAAGGGGTTGACCCGTGAAAGCAAGTGGGGTTATACACTTCTGTATGGCCATATTAATGCACTTTGTAATTAATACATCGTGCATTAAATATGAGCCATACAGAAGTTATTCATTTACCTCCTCCGGTGCTGGCGTCCCCGTCTCCATGGCGCCGACTAAAGCTGCCTTCTCCTTCTATTAGACGCGCTTGCGCTGTCCGGTCTTCTGCTCTGTTGAATGGGGCCGGAGAGCTGGTCTGCGCATGCTCAGAAGACATGTGCGGCGCGAGCACGCCAGAGCGGCCCCATTCAACAGAGCAGAAGACCGGACAGCGCAAGCGCGTCTAATGGAAGGAGAAGGCAGCTTTAGTCGGCGCCATGGAGACGGGGACGCCAGCACCGGAGGAGGTAAGTGTATAACTTCTGTATGGCTCATATTTAATGCACGATGTATATTACAAAGTGCATTAATATGGCCATACAGAAGTGTATAACCCGACTTCCTTTCACGGGACAACCCCTTTAAGATAAATTAGTTTAACCCTTTGCAATCCAATTTTAGATTCAGAGTTTCCTAGGGGGTTTTCTCTTTCTGCCATTATACAATGGTGCCATCTGCTGGCTACAGCCAGTACTGCGGTATGGGACATGCTGGAGAGGCCCCCCAACAACAGAGTGGCCAGTAATATACAGTAAGAATACCGTGCTGGACATCTTCCGACATCGGAGCGGTACAGGCTTCAATCAGAATGTCTTCAGACGTCAGACAGTGGATTGGAAAGGGTTATTGTACTACATGTATTTTATTCACTTGTTGCAACCTTCAAAGAACCCGGTAATACGAATGCCACAAAATGGCGCATGGCATTCCCATGGCGTGGAGTTGCAGAACAGTCTGTGTTGGACAAGGTGGCAGATCATTATTTAAAAAAATAAATAAATAAAAAATTCTAAAAATATTATGCAGAAAATGAAAACAAAAAAATGTGAAACTGAATAAATTGCAAACACATTTCTGCAGCGGTAAGTAATTCTAGCAGGTACCGCGAAATGGAGAACGTTATCTCTAGATACTCGCTATTGGCACAAAACTGTATTTATAGGGCAATTATCCCGGGCGGGTTCTGCCCGACTGCGCAGGCAGAGCCCATTCATTCCAGTGGGTTATGATGCCAGTGATTTTTCTGGTAGTCCGACACTGAAAAACTGCAGCGATTCTTCTGCAAAATTCCCCATTATTTGTTACTGGAGCGTGGGAAAACAAAGCACATCGCAGTCACACGCCAGCACCAGGTTCTCCAAAAATGTTACTATTGGAACCGCAAACAATTTATTTCACGCATATGAGAAACGGATGTAAATGTGATGCAGGTTGTGTGTTTATCTCAGGGAACGCATGGTGCCCACAGGAAATAGTTTTTCACTGACCTACAAGGCACTTGCCCGTGTAAATATAGCCTTCATAGGTAGTCATATTAAAGGAGTTGTGCCAGGGACCTCCCCACAAGAACAGGGTCCTGAAGACCCCCACGTGAATGGAGTTGTAGCCAAGAACACGTGGTGCCACACCATTCATGTTAACGGAACTGTCGCAGATCGCCACGTGCTTCACCATCTCGGTACTATTGTACCTTGTCATCACCGGAAGTTAGGGGTGGTGACAATGTACCAGCTGTCAAAAAAATAGAGTAACGCCCCCCAGCTTCTGATTGGCTGGGGGTGTGTATGTAATTCCCCAAGTGCTGTTCTGACACGAAAGGAAGACAGCGGGGAGCGGCGACGGCGACAGAGGCACCGGAGGACACCGGCTAGGCTGTGAGCACCAGCCTGTTGAAGCCCCCAAGTGCCGTTCTGACACGGCAGGAGGACTGCGCGACAAGAGTGGGAGCAGCGGCAGGGGCTGATGCAAAGGGACAGCGGACCCCAATAGTGAGTGACCAGGGTAAATGGCGGCCAAGACGGAGCTCACTGTCAGCACGGCGGCAGCCAAAAAGTGCCTGCATGGACCACTGAGGGAGCGCAGGGACAGATGCAGCGTGTACATTCATTTTGTGCCCTTGCTGGAGGGTTAGGGTTAGTTTTCATATTAGGCTTATAGATTATAGCTAAAAATGTAAACCTAACCGGAAAACTAATCCCTAACCCTCCAGCACGGGCAGAAAATCATTGTACACGTTGCTGTTAGGACCTTACTGAATTCACCCTATCGGGAGCTAGGGGTGTGACAAAGGCATTCCTCTATCCAAACCCTGTCAAACCCCTAGCTTCCGGTGGTGACAAGAGACAATAATACCCACCATCTCTGGCAGTCTGACTGAAGTGAATGGAGCGGTGTTGTGCATGTTTGAGCATCACCCCATTCAGGGACACACCGGCCCCCACTTTCAGGACTGGTGAGAAGCTCAGCGGCTGGATCAGAAAGTTATCCCCTATCCTGTGGCTACGTTCGCACAAGCCCTTTATGGGGGACCTAATGACAGTATTAGATTATTCTTTCTATTTTTCCTTGCGTTATTAGAAATATTTCCAGGGATTACGTTATTAACCCCTTAGTGACAAAGCACCTTAATAACTAATATATCAGTTTTTCTCATCATCTCATTGCAAGAGCCGTGGTTGTAGTCACATATATAGCGAACACCGCTAACTCTTCCAATAGCCTATGAAAACTATTCCTTGCATCTGCAGCCATGTTAGTCCCCTCCTGGAGCTCTGCCCCACCCCTGTACAAACCCCATTGTCATATCCCGGATAAACCCCTAAATGGAAGTCGGGCACTTATGGAGAAGTGGCCAAGCAGAGAGCGAGGATCACCGGGAGTCCGAGCGGCAGAACACCCACAGGGTCAGGAATGGTGATGCAGCACAACTAGAGGAGAACTTCTGGTTTTGCGCCCCACCTTCACCCTCCTCACAGGACAACTTGCATAAGTCTCAGCTCAGAGAGAAGATTAAGTGATCATATACTGGTCAATGCAGAGTTAACTCTTGCAATACCAGCTCATACTATATCCTATTCATCATAGCTGAATACAAGTAAAAGAAGGCAACAATGCTAAACACCAGGAAAGCAGCCATATGGCAGCAACAGGTCCCCTACACCAGGCTGTACAAGTCTTCCTTCACTCCACCGTCTCCACTCAATAAAGTGCAAAGCTTGTAAAACCACACAACTTCCCTCATTCTTGCATCCCTCTCCCAGGATCCCTCAGTCTGTGTTCTGTGGACCCCCACCTCCCTCGGACCGGGCGCTTGGAGAGAAATTCATAAAATGCCAGATAGTTACCAACATGGAAGAAACTCTCCCCTACAGGAGAACCGCCGTCTTTTAGGTGCTGCTACATTAAAGCCAACGCTGTGCAGGTCCTTCTGCCCCATGGTGGCCAGGACTCCAACAAACCTCTTCAGGTGTCCTGTGGTACTGCACCAAGATGGCAGCCGCAGAGCTTCTAAGGAGACCCTTCCACACACTGGCCACCCGCTATACAGAATACTAGTACTCTGTCCATTACCAGTCTGCTCATCCTGGACAAGTGGGAGGTTCTACTCCGTATAACTAAGGCCGCTCACCGCCGCCTACACAGCAGTAAGGCCGCTCTCTACAGGACGCTTATTACGTTTCAAATGCCGCGCTAAACTCTGTAACATGCCTGAATGTGGCGTCTCAGATGAGCCCTTTAACGTGATGTGTCTAACGCCGCGTTTCTTGAGCGCTGTCCTATTTTAAGGCATTTCATCGTTTGTAAATGGGATGCATCGCCCATTGAAATGAAGGGGGAGTACTTTCAACTTTGTCAAAAATGCGGTAGAACGCTGTGTACGGTGTTTTTGAACACGGCGTTCTATGACAACCGAGAGGGAAACTGAAAGTGGTGACGTCATCAGCTTTCTTTGCCGGCGTTGTTAGGCTGGGTTCACACGGGGCAGAATTGCTGCGGAATTACCGTGCAGAAAGTCCGCATTGGCAATTCCACCCGCGCCTCCTGATCCTGGGATTAGCCAGCGAAGTGGACGAGATTTTACAAAGATCTGACCCACGTGCCGCAGCCAATCCGCGCAAAAACGGATATGCAGCACGGAAAACAAAGACGCAGCACGGCAATTTTTTTTTTCCCGCAGTGGCCGCTCTCCTTTCTGCACTTTTCCAGCAGAAGTCTCACTGTTTTTCAGTGCGGCCATTGCGCTGGATATCCGTCCCGTGCGACCCCAGCCTTACTGCGCTAAAAGCGCATTTCAAGGGTTGAATCCCGCACTATAGACAGATCTGTGGTGTACTTAAGAATCCGCAGGGTTTCTAAGAAATGCGTCAGATTCTCCATGGAAGATTTTTGCACGTGTGAAGAGGATTTTTTTAGATCTCCCCCATGTCCTATATTGTAAACACTGCGCAAATCCAAGCAGCGCTTCTGCCGGGTGAGAAGGCGGCCTAAAAGGGACAGAACTTTGCGTTTTTACATTGTCTGCGCGGTGCTTCTGTTGTGGCTCTGCGCTCCTCCACACTGTCCAAGGCTATTCAGCGCAGCTGAACAAGCCGGGCCCCTTCTGGCCCCGATTCACTTCAAGGCCTAAAGACAGACAAGTGTAGTGTGCAGTCCCGTCTACGGAGGGCGCTGCCAGATGCGAGGGTCTAACATGTACATACATAGTAAGGGTAGCAGTAATTCACAGACAGTCGGTATATTCCGTGGCACTTGTATCTGCCGTCACATCATTCTGCGATCGGTGGACAAAGTGCTTGAGCCGTCCTATGTGCACAGCCGATATACGATATGCTTCTGTTGTGGCTCTGCGCTCCTCCACTCTGTCCAAGGCTATTCAGCGCAGCTGAACAACAAGCCGGGCCCCTTCTGCCCCAGTTTCATTTCTAGACCTAAAGACAGACAAGTGTAGTGTGCGGTCCCGTCTATGGAGGGTGCTGCCAGGTGGGCCCTCAGGTGCAAGGGTCTAACATGTACATACATAGTAAGGGTAGCAGTAATTCACAGACAGTCGGTATATTTCGTGGCACTTGTATCTGCCGTCACATCATTCTGCGATCGGTGGACGATATACGGGCACCGAGTGCGTTTACATGGAGGGCAGGTAAGTGGTCACACGGGCAGGGCTCCTCATGGCATACTCGCGCTTTTCACGCACACGGATTTTTTCATAGTAAAACCCCATTTCAATGCAAGTTTGATGCAATTATTTTCCAGACTCCAGGGGAATAATGGGGGATCGGGGAACGGTCACCCCAAAATAGGAGGCGCTGCGATTGTCCCACCTCAGACCGTCCGTAGCAGGGGAAAAACAACAACTTGTGGATAAACGGATATAAATGGACGCGTTCTGTTCACACCACGATCAGACGGGCTCACGCATGAGAATCACCGGGGAGATTAGACCCCAGAAGGCGGCCGTACAGCACCGCACATCACATGGCAGCTCCAGGAACCATATAGATGTACATCCCGCCACATACACGCAAGGAGCAGAAACCACATGGCCCGTACTAGCAGCAGCACGTCTCCGGGGAGCTGGAGGGGTGGGAGTGCCGGCATACAGCCGCCAGTATGGAGGGTGACCCGCCGTCCACATCCCCGGTCTGCACCCGCAATACTTACCGCCGCGACGCCCCATTCCCGCTGAGACATCCCGCCTGACGGAACTGTCGCAGATCGCCACGTGCTTCACCATCTCGGTACTATTGTACCTTGTCATCACCGGAAGTTAGGGGTGGTGACAATGTACCAGCTGTCAAAAAAATAGAGTAACGCCCCCAGCTTCTGATTGGCTGGGGGTGTGTGTGTAATTCCCCAAGTGCTGTTCTGACACAAAAGGAAGACAGCGGGGAGCGGCGACGGCGACAGAGGCACCGGAGGACACCGGCTAGGCTGTGAGCACCAGCCTGTTGAAGCCCCCAAGTGCCGTTCTGACACGGCAGGAGGACTGCGCGACAAGAGTGGGAGCAGCGGCAGGGGCTGATGCAAAGGGACAGCGGACCCCAATAGTGAGTGACCAGGGTAAATGGCGGCCAAGACGGAGCTCACTGTCAGCACGGCGGCAGCCAAAAAGTGCCTGCATGGACCACTGAGGGAGCGTAGGGACAGATGCAGCATGTACATTCATTTTGTGCCCTTGCTGGAGGGTTAGGGTTAGTTTTCATATTAGGCTTATAGATTATAGCTAAAAATGTAAACCTAACCGGAAAACTAATCCCTAACCCTCCAGCACGGGCAGAAAATCATTTTACACGTTGCTGTTAGGACCTTACTGAATTCACCCTATCAGGAGCTAGGGGTGTGACAAAGGCATTCCTCTATCCAAACCCTGTCAAACCCCTAGCTTCCGGTGGTGACAAGAGACAATAATACCCACCATCTCTGGCAGTCTGACTGAAGTGAATGGAGCGGTGTTGTGCATGTTTGAGCATCACCCCATTCAGGGACACACCGGCCCCCACTTTCAGGACTGGTGAGAAGCTCAGCGGCTGGATCAGAAAGTTATCCCCTATCCTGTGGCTACGTTCGCACAAGCCCTTTATGGGGGACCTAATGACAGTATTAGATTATTCTTACTATTTTTCCTTGTGTTATTAGAAATATTTCCAGGGATTACGTTATTAACCCCTTAGTGACAAAGCACCTTAATAACTAATATATCAGTTTTTCTCATCATCTCATTGCAAGAGCCGTGGTTGTAGTCACATATATAGCGAACACCACTAACTCTTCCAATAGCCTATGAAAACTATTCCTTGCATCTGCAGCCATGTTAGTCCCCTGCTGGAGCTCTGCCCCACCCCTGTACAAACCCCATTGTCATATCCCGGATAAACCCCTAAATGGAAGCCGGGCACTTATGGAGAAGTGGCCGAGCAGAGAGCGAGGATCACCGGGAGTCCGAGCGGCAGAACACCTACAGGGTCAGGAATGGTGATGCAGCACAACTAGAGGAGAACTTTTGGTTTTGCGCCCCACCTTCACCCTCCTCACAGGACAACTTGCATAAGTCTCAGCTCAGAGAGAAGATTAAGTGATCATATACTGGTCAATGCAGAGTTAACTCTTGCAATACCAGCTCATACTATATCCTATTCATCATAGCTGAATACAAGTAAAAGAATGCAACAATGCTAAACACCAGGAAGGCAGCCATATGGCAGCAACAGGTCCCCTACACCAGGCTGTACAAGTCTTCCTTCACTCCACCGTCTCCACTCAATAAAGTGCAAAGCTTGTAAAACCACACAACTTCCCTCATTCTTGCATCCCTCTCCCAGGATCCCTCAGTCTGTGTTCTGTGGACCCCCACCTCCCTCGGACCGGGCGCTTGGAGAGAAATTCATATAAAATGCCAGATAGTTACCAACATGGAAGAAACTCTCCCCTACAGGAGAACCGCCGTCTTTTAGGTGCTGCTACATTAAAGCCAACGCTGTGCAGGTCCTTCTGCCCCATGGTGGCCAAGACTCCAACAAACCTCTTCAGGTGTCCTGTGGTACTGCACCAAGATGGCAGCCGCAGAGCTTCTAAGGAGACCCTTCCACACACTGGCCACCCGCTATACAGAATACTAGCACTCTGTCCATTACCAGTCTGCTCATCCTGGACAAGTGGGAGGTTCTACTCCGTATAACTAAGGCCGCTCACCGCCGCCTACACAGCAGTAAGGCCGCTCTCTACAGGACGCTTATTACGTTTCAAATGCCGCGCTAAACTCTGTAACATGCCTGAATGTGGCGTCTCAGATGAGCCCTTTAACGTGATGTGTCTAACGCCGCGTTTCTTGAGCGCTGTCCTATTTTAAGGCATTTCATCGTTTGTAAATGGGATGCATCGCCCATTGAAATGAAGGGGGAGTACTTTCAACTTTGTCAAAAGTGCGGTAGAACGCTGTGTACGGTGTTTTTGAACGCAGCGTTCTATGCCACCGAGAGGGAAACTGAAAGTGGTGACGTCATCGGCTTTCTTTGCCGGCGTTGTTAGGCTGGGTTCACACGGGGCAGAATTGCTGTGGAATTTCCGTGCAGAAAGTCCGCATTGGCAATTCCACCCGCGCCTCCTGATCCTGGGATTAGCCAGCGAAGTGGACAAGATTTTACAAAGATCTGACCCACGTGCCGCAGCCAATCCGCGCAAAAACGGATATGCAGCACGGAAAACAAAGACGCAGCACGGCAATTTTTTTTTCCCGCAGTGGCCGCTCTCCTTTCTGCACTTTTCCAGCAGAAGTCTCACTGTTTTTCAGTGCGGCCATTGCGCTGGATATCCGTCCCGTGCGACCCCAGCCTTACTGCGCTAAAAGCACATTTCAAGGGTTGAATCCCGCACTGTAAACAGATCTGTGGTGTCCTTAAGAATCTGCAGGGTTTCTAAGAAATGCATCAGATTCTCCATGGAAGATTTTTGCACGTGTGAAGAGGATTTTTTTAGATCTCCCCCATGTCCTATATTGTAAACACTGCGCAAATCCAAGCAGCGCTTCTGCCGGGTGAGAAGGCGGCCTAAAAGGGACAGAACTTTGCGTTTTTACATTGTCTGCGCGGTGCTTCCGTTGTGGCTCTGCGCTCCTCCACTCTGTCCAAGGCTATTCAGCGCAGCTGAACAACAAGCCGGGTCCCTTCTGCCCCCGTTTCATTTCTAGACCTAAAGACAGACAAGTGTAGTGTGCGGTCCCGTCTATGGAGGGTGCTGCCAGGTGGGCCCTCAGGTGCGAGGGTCTAACATGTACATACATAGTAAGGGTAGCAGTAATTCACAGACAGTCGGTATATTTCGTGGCACTTGTATCTGCCGTCACATCATTCTGCGATCGGTGGACGATATACGGGCACCGAGTGCGTTTACATGGCGGGCAGGTAAGTGGTCACACGGGCAGGGCTCCTCATGGCATACTCGCGCTTTTCACGCACACGGATTTTTTCATAGTAAAACCCCATTTCAATGCAAGTTTGATGCAATTATTTTCCAGACTCCGGGGGAATAATGGGGGATCGGGGAACGGTCACCCCAAAATAGGAGGCGCTGCGATTGTCCCACCTCAGACCGTCCGTAGCAGGGGAAAAACAACAACTTGTGGATAAACGGATATAAATGGACGCGTTCTGTTCACACCACGATCAGACGGGCTCACGCATGAGAATCACCGGGGGGATTAGACCCCAGAAGGCGGCCGTACAGCACCACACATCACATGGCAGCTACCGGGAACCATATAGATGTACATCCCGCCACATACACGCAAGGAGCAGAAACCACATGGCCCGTACTAGCAGCAGCACGTCTCCAGGGAGCTGGAGGGGCGGGAGTGCCGGCATACAGCCGCCAGTATGGAGGGTGACCCGCCGCCCGCATCCCCGGTCTGCACCCGCAATACTTACCGCCACGACGCCCCATTCCCGCTGAGACATCCCGCCTGACGGAACTGTCGCAGATCGCCACGTGCTTCACCATCTCGGTACTATTGTACCTTGTCATCACCGGAAGTTAGGGGTGGTGACAATGTACCAGCTGTCAAAAAAATAGAGTAACGCCCCCAGCTTCTGATTGGCTGGGGGTGTGTGTGTAATTCCCCAAGTGCTGTTCTGACACGAAAGGAAGACAGCGGGGAGCGGCGACAGAGGCACCGGAGGACACCGGCTAGGCTGTGAGCACCAGCCTGTTGAAGCCCCCAAGTGCCATTCTGACACGGCAGGAGGATTGCGCGACAAGAGTGGGAGCAGCGGCAGGGGCTGATGCAAAGGGACAGCGGACCCCAATAGTGAGTGACCAGGGTAAATGGCGGCCAAGACGGAGCTCACTGTCAGCACGGCGGCAGCCAAAAAGTGCCTGCATGGACCACTGAGGGAGCGCAGGGACAGATGCAGCATGTACATTCATTTTGTGCCCTTGCTGGAGGGTTAGGGTTAGTTTTCATATTAGGCTTATAGATTATAGCTAAAAATGTAAACCTAACCGGAAAACTAATCCCTAACCCTCCAGCACGGGCAGAAAATCATTGTACACGTTGCTGTTAGGACCTTACTGAATTCACCCTATCGGGAGCTAGGGGTGTGACAAAGGCATTCCTCTATCCAAACCCTGTCAAACCCCTAGCTTCCGGTGGTGACAAGAGACAATAATACCCACCATCTCTGGCAGTCTGACTGAAGTGAATGGAGCGGTGTTGTGCATGTTTGAGCATTACCCCATTCAGGGACACACCGGCCCCCACTTTCAGGACTGGTGAGAAGCTCAGCGGCTGGATCAGAAAGTTATCCCCTATCCTGTGGCTACGTTCGCACAAGCCCTTTATGGGGGACCTAATGACAGTATTAGATTATTCTTACTATTTTTCCTTGTGTTGTTAGAAATATTTCCAGGGATTACGTTATTAACCCCTTAGTGACAAAGCACCTTAATAACTAATATATCAGTTTTTCTCATCATCTCATTGCAAGAGCCGTGGTTGTAGTCACATATATAGCGAACGCCGCTAACTCTTCCAATAGCCTATGAAAACTATTCCTTGCATCTGCAGCCATGTTAGTCCCCTGCTGGAGCTCTGCCCCACCCCTGTACAAACCCCATTGTCATATCCCGGATAAACCCCTAAATGGAAGCCGGGCACTTATGGAGAAGTGGCCAAGCAGAGAGCGAGGATCACCGGGAGTCCGAGCGGCAGAACACCCACAGGGTCAGGAATGGTGATGCAGCACAACTAGAGGAGAACTTCTGGTTTTGCGCCCCACCTTCACCCTCCTCACAGGACAACTTGCATAAGTCTCAGCTCAGAGAGAAGATTAAGTGATCATATACTGGTCAATGCAGAGTTAACTCTTGCAATACCAGCTCATACTATATCCTATTCATCATAGCTGAATACAAGTAAAAGAAGGCAACAATGCTAAACACCAGGAAGGCAGCCATATGGCAGCAACAGGTCCCCTACACCAGGCTGTACAAGTCTTCCTTCACTCCACCGTCTCCACTCAATAAAGTGCAAAGCTTGTAAAACCACACAACTTCCCTCATTCTTGCATCCCTCTCCCAGGATCCCTCAGTCTGTGTTCTGTGGACCCCCACCTCCCTCGGACCGGGCGCTTGGAGAGAAATTCATATAAAATGCCAGATGGTTACCAACATGGAAGAAACTCTCCCCTACAGGAGAAACGCCGTCTTTTAGGTGCTGCTACATTAAAGCCAACGCTGTGCAGGTCCTTCTGCCCCATGGTGGCCAAGACTCCAACAAACCTCTTCAGGTGTCCTGTGGTACTGCACCAAGATGGCAGCCGCAGAGCTTCTAAGGAGACCCTTCCACACACTGGCCACCCGCTATACAGAATACTAGTACTCTGTCCATTACCAGTCTACTCATCCTGGACAAGTGGGAGGTTCTACTCCGTATAACTAAGGCCGCTCACCGCCGCCTACACAGCAGTAAGGCCGCTCTCTACAGGACGCTTATTACGTTTCAAATGCCGCGCTAAACTCTGTAACATGCCTGAATGTGGCGTCTCAGATGAGCCCTTTAACGTGATGTGTCTAACGCCGCGTTTCTTGAGCGCTGTCCTATTTTAAGGCATTTCATCGTTTGTAAATGGGATGCATCGCCCATTGAAATGAAGGGGGGAGTACTTTCAACTTTGTCAAAAATGCGGTAGAACGCTGTGTACGGTGTTTTTGAACACGGCGTTCTATGACAACCGAGAGGGAAACTGAAAGTGGTGACGTCATCGGCTTTCTTTGCCGGCGTTGTTAGGCTGGGTTCACACGGGGCAGAATTGCTGCGGAATTTCCGTGCAGAAAGTCCGCATTGGCAATTCCACCCGCGCCTCCTGATCCTGGGATTAGCCAGCGAAGTGGACGAGATTTTACAAAGATCTGACCCACGTGCCGCAGCCAATCCGCGCAAAAACGGATATGCAGCACGGAAAACAAAGACGCAGCACGGCAATTTTTTTTTCCCGGAGTGGCCGCTCTCCTTTCTGCACTTTTCCAGCAGAAGTCTCACTGTTTTTCAGTGCGGCCATTGCGCTGGATATCCGTCCCGTGCGACCCCAGCCTTACTGCGCTAAAAGTGCATTTCAAGGGTTGAATCCCGCACTGTAAACAGATCTGTGGTGTACTTAAGAATCCGCAGGGTTTCTAAGAAATGCGTCAGATTCTCCATGGAAGATTTTTGCACGTGTGAAGAGGATTTTTTTAGATCTCCCCCATGTCCTATATTGTAAACACTGCGCAAATCCAAGCAGCGCTTCTGCCGGGTGAGAAGGCGGCCTAAAAGGGACAGAACTTTGCGTTTTTACATTGTCTGCGCGGTGCTTCCGTTGTGGCTCTGCGCTCCTCCACTCTGTCCAAGGCTATTCAGCGCAGCTGAACAACAAGCCGGGTCCCTTCTGCCCCCGTTTCATTTCTAGACCTAAAGACAGACAAGTGTAGTGTGCGGTCCCGTCTATGGAGGGTGCTGCCAGGTGGGCCCTCAGGTGCGAGGGTCTAACATGTACATACATAGTAAGGGTAGCAGTAATTCACAGTCGGTATATTTCGTGGCACTTGTATCTGCCGTCACATCATTCTGCGATCGGTGGACGATATACGGGCACCGAGTGCGTTTACATGGAGGGCAGGTAAGTGGTCACACGGGCAGGGCTCCTCATGGCATACTCGCGCTTTTCACGCACACGGATGTTTTCATAGTAAAACCCCATTTCAATGCAAGTTTGATGCAATTATTTTCCAGACTCCGGGGGAATAATGGGGGATCGGGGAATGGTCACCCCAAAATAGGAGGCGCTGCGACTGTCCCACCTCAGACCGTCCATAGCAGGGAAAAACAACAACTTGTGGATAAACGGATATAAATGGACGCGTTCTGTTCACACCGCGATCAGACGGGCTCACGCATGAGAATCACCGGGGCGATTAGACCCCAGAAGGCGGCCGTACAGCACCGCACATCACATGGCAGCTACCGGGAACCATATAGATGTACATCCCGCCACATACACGCAAGGAGCAGAAACCACATGGCCCGTACTAGCAGCAGCACGTCTCCGGGGAACTGGAGGGGCGGGAGTGCCGGCACACAGCCGCCAGTATGGAGGGTGACCCGCTGCCCACATCCCCGGTCTGCACCCGCAATACTTACCGCCGCGACGCCCCATTCCCGCTGAGACATCCCGCCTGACGAATGAGAGAAAACCAGTGCTCCTCCAGCACAAACCTAACCGGATGTGACGTACAAACCGGAAGCAAGACGGAGAGCCATAGAGAGATATAGGCCTTCGTGTTCCTGCGCGTGTGCCTCTCTAGCGGCACTGTGCGGCTGGGAGGACCGAGTACAAGCAAGTACAGTTCTGCGGGGCTGAGCCCTGAGGATACAGCGGGGAGGCAGTGGGTTATCTACATCACCATGGCAACACATATGGAAATACTGTTCACACATACATAGCTCTGTGTTGTATGTGTTGTTATTATGTGCCCCAAGTGCTTTTGTTCTTTAACCCCTCAAGGACCAGACAGTCTTTTTTACTCATGTGGTGGTTTAACTGCCTTATTTTATTTTCCTTCAGCTAGCAGTTATTTTTGCTGAGCCCCCCCCCCCCCCCCCCCATGACATATAGGGCTATTTTTAATTTTTATATCTTTTTTTCACTAACTTTTGTTTCCTGTTTTATTGCAGGGGGAAAAGGGTTTTTTTTTTCTTTCTAAATTTGTAGTTGTATTTTATTAAAATTGGGTATCACCGAGGCAAATAAGTTCCCCTAAGATAAATATATTTCACCGTGGGGAACCACAAGAATGCTAAAACTTAACTTTAATTATTAGTACAAATAAAAGATCAAAAGATAAATAAAATAATTTTCTGTGCTTGTGCGTGTTACTGTGATGAGAATACTATGCTGATACAGCAAGAAAGAGTTCCGATTAGTTGTCTATTATTGACTCCTAAGGCCTATGTTATCTTACTCACAAGGGTATTATGCAACAAGATGCATTTATAGTTTGAATGCGCAAAATAACTAAAGTAACTTTATTATACACTTTCCCACTGTAGCTGGGGCATCCATAGGAGTCCCAGTTACGGGGGAAAACATCCCCCTGTAGTGACAGTAGTCATTGGCAGAGCTGATCAGGATCTGCTAGGACCCTGCAGCTCTGGTGTAACAGGGGGCTCCCAGTGGTCACGTGACCACCGACTCACGAAGTGGAAAAAACACTTCCACTTTTACTTCTCAGTACATAGCGCTCACTGAGCGCTATGTACCCGGGAAAGGAGAAGGCAGAAGCAGTGACTAACAGCTGAGGACCCGACCTTTAATCCCGCGCCGCACTTCTGCTATCTGCCAGGATTAAGGCCCAGGACCAAGCGCCAAATATTTACCATGCTTGGTCTTTTAAGAGTTAAAGGAGTTGTGCCTTGAGAAGTACTTCTCCCTTAACCATAGGATAAAGGGTAAGGATTAGAGATGAGTGAGTATACTCGCTAAGGCACATTACTCGAGTGAGTAGTGCCTTAGCCGAGTATCTCCCCGCTCGTCTCTAAAGATTTGGGGGCCGCCGCGGGTGACAGGTGAGTTGCGGCGGGGAGAGAGGGAGAGAGAGATCTCCCTTCCGTTCCTCCCCGCTCTCCCCCCCCCCCCCGAATCTTTAGAGGCGAGCGGGGAGATACTCGGCTAAGGTACTACTCGCTCGAGTAATGTGCCTTAGCGAGTATACTCGCTCATCTCTAGTAAGGATCTGATCATTGGGGGTCTCAGCTAGGGTTGTCACCTTAGTCACAAAAAAATAGCTAAGATTTAGTTGGGTGTGGCTTATTACAACATGTTTTTAACTCCATTATTGTAGTGGCCACAACTAAGTGGACCCAATACTAACAGTATCATAATCAGCTGGGGTCCACCGCTCAGGAATGTTTGGGTGCCTGCTGTCACCAGCAAAACACATAGCTCTGACCGCTGTCTTGTGGCCAGCACTGGTAACTGCAGGCACAGCGCTCATTGGATTTAATTGAGCTGCTCCTTCATTTACTAGTACCGGGCACTACATGGGGGGTCGGAGCCATCTGCTTTCACTCCATACACCGTGTGCTTTGCTGGTGGCGGTGAACAACTTATTGGCCGAGTCCTGAGTAATGGACCCCGGACGATTAACTATTACTGACCTAACCTGAGGATAAGACAGCCATAAAAATAGCCCAGAAAACCCCTTCAGGTTACTTCTGTGTGTCTATAGAGTTTGTCTATATATGTACTGTCTGATTTGTAAATCTGGAGTATTTTGCCTTAGGACAAGTCCCAGCATAGCCTGGTGGAGCACCATCCAGGACCAGCTGACCACATGCCACTAGTGGTGCCCTGCAGTACCCAGGCTTTACAGATACAATCCACAGAGAGTAATGCTGCGTTTAGATGGGAAAAAATCGTTAAAACAAGCAAAATCGAACAATAATTGTTCAGTTTACACGAGAGCCAGCGAGAATCGTTCACTTCTCATTCGTCTTTCAGTTTCAGGCGGCATACAAGTAATCGTTGACCGGTTGACTTGACGTTGCGTTTAAATACTCCCCACGCCGTGTTATACATAGGAATGTGCAACGCTGAATGAGATAGCATTGACTTCAATGGCCGTGTGAGGTCGCAGGGCGATCTTTCATCATGCATCCCTTGAGTACAAGTGGTGGCGTTGCCCCAGCCTAAGACCACTGCACTCACCAACTGGGCATCAAAACCTTTTTGCTGTGAAGGAATGATCACGAAGTGCAGATAAAATTCCAGGTACGACCGTACGTGAAACGGAGGTAAGCTGAGGAGTTTATCTACACGGCGGCTATAATATTCATAATCCAGAAGACCCGATGCCCTGGTGGTGAGTGCTGCGGTCGTGTCCCCTGTGGAGCATACATTGTCACACATGTGTATCCTGTCCCGAATTACTCATTTTGCTCCTGTAATTGCACATTTTAACACTAGGGGGAGACAATTACCAACACTAAGCATCATATCTGAGGTTGTGGTGACCTTCTTGTAATAGACCAAACACAGTCCTAGCTGTATCAGCATGTTTTTACTGAGCTTACATGAGTATAAGATTATATACAGTACTAGTGTACCCGTCGTGCGTTGCCGCGAAGACAGACATACATACATACATTCGTTTTTATATATCTAGATAACAACCAATCACAGCGTAGCTTTCAAGTTACCTCAGCGGTATAATATATAACAACCAATCACAGCACAGCAGCTTTCATGTTACCTCAGCAGTATAAGAAATAGCAACCAATCACAGTGCAGCTTTTATTTTACCTCAGGGGTATAGGAAATAACAACCAATCACAGCACAGCTTTTATGTTACCTCAGCAGTATAAGAAATAGCAACCAAGCAAGAATTTTAGTGCAGCTATCCAATCCAGTTATTTACACTTTGCTTGTCTGCCTGCGTGCCGTGGATTATTTTAGGGGTTTTCCCCAGCTCGCAACATTGTATCCAATAAGGGAGTTCTCCACTAAACATTGTTCTCCATGAAAGAACTGAGCGTACCTTTTTTTTAAATGACGGCAGCAGCGACCAATAAGCTTTGGAGGCCGCTGCTTCCCCCTTGCAGGCTGAATAAAATAGCCGTTGTGTGGAACATCCAATTTATCCGGCTGCTGTGGCTTCTTGGGAAGATAGCCTAGTACATGTTTGCCCACTTCCAACTCCAATGGAGACTGACTGTAAATGGCTGGCGTGCTCTAGTATTTATGGTTCCAAGCTGTACGTGTCATTGCATACAGTCTATCTATCTATCTATCTATCTATCTATCTATCTATGACATCAGGAAATGAGAGAATTAGATTCCGTACGTAAAATTTGAACGCTAATACTTTGGCGCTTTGAATTGAATAATCGAGTTGGGACCCACTAACTTTTCCTATTTATGACATAATCAATGCTCGTGCCAAATTTCAAGTTTCTATGACATTGGGAAGTGAGAGAATTAAATTCCGTACATAAAATTTGGACGCTAATTCTTTTGTGCTTAGAATTGAATAATCGAGTTGGGATGAGACATAAGGCCTTGCCCATAAGCATTCCCCAACCTCCAAGAACTGAACCTACCTACCTGAATGAGATTTTGTAGGCCGCTGCTTCCCCCTTGCGGGCTGAATAAAATAGCTGTTGGGTGGAACATACAATTTATCCGGCTGCTGTGGCTTCTTAGGAAGATATCCTAGTACTTGTTTACCCACTTCCAACTCCAATGGTAATTGGCTGGCGTGCTCTAGTGGTTCCAAGCTGTATGTGTCATAATAGAGCCTTAATGACATCACAATGCAGCTTTATAGAACATGTTGGGGCATGTTCAAGGGCGTCCGATGTTGATGACATCAGTGATGACATCACAATAGCAGGTGGCTTACTTATTCGATCTACGTGGGGGGGTGGTAACTTTCGACGACGCTCGCGCGCGCGCCATTTATCGTAGGATAGTTGTACTATGCCTATAATCTTCCCAGGAGTGTACTCAACAACTTCCCAAAGTTTCATGGCGATTGGATGAATGGTGTAGTAGCGCATAAAGGACAAACAGACAGACAGACACGCAGACAGACATACATTCAATTTTATATATATAGACTAGCGTACCCGTCGCGCGTTGCTGCGAAGACAGACATACATACATACATTTCGTTTTTATATATCTAGATGACGGCAGCAGCGACCACTCAGGTTTTATGGTTTCAAGCTGTACGTGTCATTGCATACAGTCTATCTATCTATCTATCTATCTATCTATCTATCTATCTATCTATCTATCTAGGTTATTGCATACAGTCTATCTATCTATCTATCTATGACATCAGGAAATGAGAGAATTGTATTCCGTACGTAAAATTTGAACGCTAATTCTTTGGCGCTTTGAATTGAATAATCGAGTTGGGACCCATTAACTTTTCCTATTTATGACATAATCAATGCTCGTGCCAAATTTCAAGTTTCTATGACATTGGGAAGTGAGAGAATTAAATTCCGTACATAAAATTTGGACGCTAATTCTTTTGCGCTTAGAATTGAATAATCGAGTTGGGATGAGACATAAGGCCTTGCCCATAAGCATTCCCCAACCTCCAAGAACTGAACCTACCTACCTGAATGAGATTTTGTAGGCCGCTGCTTCCCCCTTGCGGGCTGAATAAAATAGCCGTTGGGTGGAACATACAATTTATCCGGCTGCTGTGGCTTCTTAGGAAGATATCCTAGTACTTGTTTACCCACTTCCAACTCCAATGGTAATTGGCTGGCGTGCTCTAGTGGTTCCAAGCTGTGCGTGTCATAATAGAGCCTTAATGACATCACAATGCAGCTTTATAGAACATGTTGGGGCATGTTCAAGGGCGTCCGATGTTGATGACATCAGTGATGACATCACAATAGCAGGTGGCTTACTTATTCGATCTACGTGGGGGGGCGTAACTTTCGACGACGCTCGCGCGCCATTTATCGTAGGATATTTGTACTATGCCTATAATCTTCCCAGGAGTGTACTTAACAACTTCCCAAAGTTTCATGGCGATCGGATGAATGGTGTAGTAGCGCATAAAGGACAAACAGACACGCAGACACGCACGCACGCAGACAGACATACATTCAATTTTATATATATAGATGTGCCACTATTACTAAAGAGGTTGTGTCACCTCAACAAGCAACGTCTAACTTTTGAAACTCCCCTTGATGGGCTGTTAGGTTCGGGCGATACAATGATTGTAATGTTGCTTTAGGACATCTAATGATCGTCATCGGAGTCATGCTACCACCTGCAACCAATCACAAAAAATCTAAACCTGTTAGATTTTTGGTTGCAGGTGGTAAGTCACACACGACTGTCAGCATAGAATTCAATGGGAGCTGCATGCAACAGCAGATCTTTTTTGAAATGCAGGCAAATCACACATATTTTTGGTCGCGCGATTTGGCTGAGATTTGATATTGCACAAGTAAAGTCTTCTTGCAGTCCTACATAGCCACTCTGGCCGTGAATGTCACACAGCCAAAGATCATACTATGACCCTAATGCATTGCATCCTGGTAAAAGGCCATCTTCACATGGGCGTAAGCACAATTGAGCTTGCCTTAGTGAAACATTGTGCTATGAACGAGGCTTTTTTGCGCATGTATTTCACTGTATTTTCATGCATCTCCTTGCATATTGCACACACATCTGCACCCCTCCCCATTGACTTCTATGCAGACCTTTGGTGTGCAAATAAGCAGAAAAATAAAGCTGTGACCGAAATGTGTGAAATACGAAAATGCGAACGAACCCCTCTAAAATCAATGGGTTCTGATCTCAATGCAGGGGTGTGACTATAGAAAATGCAGTTGCACCAAGGCCCAGTAGCCTTAGGGCGCACATAAGGCTTCTCCTCTCCATGTAAGGAGCCCAGTACTATGAATAAAGCATTATAGTTGGGGGCCCTGTTACAGGTTTTGCATTGGGGCCCATAGGCTTCAAGTTACACCCCTATCTGTTATGACTCACAAGTTACTATGATGCATTTAACATTTAAAACTAGCGTGGGTTCTAGTAAGGGTGCTTTCATACAGCGGAATACTCCTTAAAATGCTGTGGAATATTCCACTGTCAAAATCTGCCGAATATTCCAATGTGTGTGAAAGCACCCTAATACTCTCCAAGAGCACATCCCGGGGACTGCGGAGCACGTAGCCATACAGCTCTATCCTGGCCAGGGGTTTAGCTACAGGAGGTGCAGGCATACCAGTGACTAGCGGGCCGTGGAACCTTAGGGTATGTTCGCATCACGTTTCAGTTTCCGTCCCGGGTCACCTCCCATATCTTAAATGCTAGACCGGATTGGAACTGCCTGGTGGAAGAGATGTCCGCCATTCTACAAATCTGCTGAAACGGAGACCAATCGGGCTGTGCTACGTCCGTTTCTGGCATCCTGTGCTGGAAAGAATAATGTAGTGACCAAAAAGTGCTCAACACAGTCACAAAATGTCAATTAGTTATACTTGTCAGTTACAGATATTCACGTTAGTTCTCTGCAATGAATTATCATTTTTTTCCTGCCATACTTTCCGTTTCCTAGTCGGTGGCTCACAGCCAAGCAGGATAGTCCAGCCTTCTTCTTACCTCGTGTGACCTGATATTAACCTTATTTGACCTGATATTAATTGTATGTTGCACAGATTTACATCTGCATCCACTTACACACTTCTTAGCTACTAGATGTTGGTGAAGTTGTTACAAATACAAAGGGTTAAATATTGATAAAGTGACTGCAGAGAACAAGGTGATCTTTGTACGGACATTTGTCCTTCAGACCTCTGTGGACGGAGGAAGGGGCATCGCCCTTGGGACCAGAGAGATTAAAAAAAACAACCATTGCCCTCTGTGATACAATCACACTTTGCAATAGCCGGGGTAAAATAAAATCTGAAGAGATAAATGAAATGTCACAGTTCACATATTGATATAGACATTATTGACAGTAGGCTGACACAATTTTCGGGGAAAAACTGGCATTGTTTTTTCCCAAAAACGCTACAAATTTATATTAGCTGTAAAGGCCCTTTTAGGCACAACGATTTTTGCTCAAAAATCGCTTAAAGCTGTCTTTTGAGCGATAATCGTTGTGTCTAACTGCACTGACATTGTACAGTTTTCGCTAAGTCGTCGCTGATCTTTCAGCATGCTTAGAGATCAGCCATCAGTTATCAGGAATTCACAGCGGGATACAGCTGATACTATTGTTTCAGCTGTATCCTGCTCCTTGATGACAGGCTGGGTATGAAGAACAGAGCGGTCCAGCTGTGTTCTCCATACCCCGCTCGGAGCACTCGGCTGTATAACACCGGGTGCTCCGAGCAGAGAACAGCTGGATGGAGAAGACAAGCGGGGTGTCCCCGTTTGTCTTCTGCATCCTCCGCTTGGAGCGCTTGGCTGTATAACAGCCGGGTGCTCGGAGTGGGGGACAGCTGGATGCAGAAGACAAGCGGTGACACCCCGATTGTCTTCTGCATCCTCCATTTGGAATGCATGTTGATCACTCTCGTTTAAGCGATCACCTTGCGCTGTGAAAAGGCACACGATTATCGCTCAATAATCACTTAAAAGATTTTTTGAGTGATCTGTTACGTGTGCTGCTGGGATCTGTAATTCTAAGCTTCCTAGTAGCACAGCACTCTCAGGGTTAATTGATTACTGTTATGTGTGCTGCTGGGATCTGTAGTTCTAAGCTTCCTAGCAGCACAGCACTCTCAGGGTTAATTGATTGAGCTGGCTGGGTGTGGTACTTCCTGCTAGCCAATCTTTTGGGTCTGTGCTCAATCAATTAACCCTGAGAGTTCTGTGCTGCTAGGAAGCTTAGAACTACAGATCCCAGCAGCACACATAACATGATTATTGTGTCTAAACCAGCCTTAAGGCAAGCTTCACAAGGACAAGAAAACCGCACAAGATATGTGCGTTGAGAGATACACAAATATGAACCTTATTCTTTTGAATAGGGTGCTATACATGAGTGATGTTTTCTTGCATGGCACCGCGATGCAACGCTATGTGGGAAACAAATCGCGGCATGTCCTCTCTCGCACGTGTTCTCACACCGCAGTGCCCACTGTGTTCAACTTAGCCGGCGTCAGCATTGCACCACATGCTAGGTGCATGCGATGCAAGGTCTCCCACTGAAAACAATAGGAGAAACACCGCCAACAGCTGCGGCGGAGGTTCCCTGCAACTTGAAGTGATGCAAGGCTGTTTTTACATCCTGAGGGATTTTCCATGGATGGCGAGGGCGTAGTGATTCATGGCCCAATATCGCCCTCGCTCATGTGATATGCCCTACAAACTGTGCATTTTTGTGCCAGTTTTGTCTTATTGCTGATGCAGTTTTGGGACAAACTCACAGCATACTCAAGGTATGGCTTTTTTTCAGGTGTTTTTTTTTCCATAGGCTTCTCTTTAGGAAAGAAAAATAAACGAAAAAAGTGCCAAATATGTCTTTATAAAAAGAATCTCAAAGCCTCATAAAAATGCACACAATTTGTGGCATCCTTTACAAGCCCAAGAAAAAAAACGCACAAAAATAGTTTGTGCGGAGGAAGCCTTAAAGGCGGTGGTCACCTGTGGAGGGCATTTTTCTTCATTTCTTCATGTATGTTTGGGCTGATAATTATTTTTGCAGTAGAGTGTGATTATAAAATGTAGACTGTTTGTGTTCTGCAGCTTCTACATATCACTGTATAAAGAAACTGCAGTCTAAAGCCGGGCTCACACGAACGAGTCGGATTCCGCATGTGGATTTCCGCAGCGATATATCGTGGAAAGTACTTACAAAGGGTCACAGATACAGTTGTTTTTCTGTGCCTATTTATGCAAAGCACAGCGTATCATCTGCGTGGAAGGAAGATCTCTCGCTCCTCTCCAGCAGGCATTTCGGCTTTTCTATCTATTTTCCTATGAAGTAGTGAGTGTATCCGCCGCTCATGCGCAATGTTAACTCAAACCAATATCATGCTAGAAAAACGGTAATTTTATTTATGTGAGTGTGATGCGTTTTGAAAGAAAAATGCATCACATTGAACACAATCGCGCAAAAATAGGGCGTGCTGCAATTTTTCTGTCTCACAGCATTGCTGCGACCTATTTAAAATAATGGGCTCTTTCTCCGCACCCATGTAGATGCTCTCTTAGGGCTCCAGTCCACAAGCGAATTTTCATTGTGTTCCTCATGGCGATAATCCGGCTGCGGGGAACGCAGTGAACACTCTCCATAGCGTTGCTATGGAAAGCGCAGCCCCCCTGTCCATGAGCGGAGAATCATAGCGATTCTCCGCTTGCGATCGGCAAATAGCAGCATGCTGCGAATTGCTGCAATTCTCCGAGGTGAGCCTATCTGTCAGATAGGCTCACCGTGGAAATCTGTCTGCCGGCTCCTGCCCCCGGGCTACAGCTCCTGCGGCGGAGATTCGCCGCGGGATATCGTAACGCCCGTGGACAGGCAGCCTTAATAGGAGACCCATCATTGTGCTGGACTGACAGAGCCCTCATCTCTTCTCCTCTGCAAGTTCTTACCAGACATTTGAAAAACAAAAGTTGCACAGAACAAGATCGGGTGAATATGGAAGTCGTGCCAGTGGTGTCATGCTGGGTTTTTTTTGTCAAAAAGTGCTAAACCGTCAGTGCTGTTTGGGCCGGTGCGTTGTCGGGATGGAAGAACCCGTCACCTGTTCGCCACAAATCGGGACGTTTTCTCCGTCTATTGCAATGCAAACTTATCAAAACCTTTAAATAAGAACTTGACAGTTTGACCCGAATTACAAATTCTGAGTAACGATCCCTCGCATGAAAGAAACAAATGAGCGTTGTTATCACCTCTGACTTCACTTGCTGTAGGAAGCAGCCATCACAAAATAGGTGAAAGAATGAAAAAAAAATCACTGGAGCCGAACCCACCTTCCCAGGAACGTCAGCCGACTTAGGCCGCCTGCACACGAGTGGAAATTCCGTGGCAGGATTTCCCGCGGAATTTCCACCGCTGGAAGCCTGCATAGGATTACGTTAACAAACGCAATCCTATGCAGACGGCCGCGATTTGTCCGCGCAAAATGTCGCGCGGCAAACAAATTGCAGCATGCTCTATGCACAGAAATGTCACTCACCCGCCGCCAGCTCCAGTCTGCGCATGCGCCGGCTGCCCGGCAAGCCGGCACATCAAACAGCCGGAGCCGGCGGGCGCGGGTGAGTACGCATGGTCCCTGCAGGCGCTCGGGTCGGGTCCCGCGGTGAGAATTCTTGCCGCCGGATCCGACCCGCCCATCTGCAGGCGGTCTTACTGATTCAGAAGGACTCTGCGGACCTCCGCCTAACAGAAGCCTGTACTAGCAATGCCCTACCCACCAAAAGAACACTCCAGTTTCTTTTGGGTACCCCCTCATAAATTAGCTCATAAAAAGTGCAGAGGAAATTTTCCCCCTAAAGGTGTCTATATCCTTTAACCCCTAAATGCTTTAGGACATACAGCTACATCATGGAGGTTAGGGATTTGTATGAAGGGGATTGGGGCTTGATCCTGATGCATACAGTGTGGGTGTCAGATGTTTCTTACAGCCAAAATCCACCCACAAAAGGTCCAATCGGCAGCACCACTGATAAAGCTGTTAAACTTTTAAATACTGATAGCGTTATTTTAAATTCGCCCGATCGATGTTTGGGGGTCCTGAATGGTCCTCCGCAATGAGAACGTATTGTGCGGTTGCCATGGTAGCTGAGGGCCTACTGAACGCCCCCAGGGCTAACATTGCAGACTGCCTATCAAGCCATGCCATTGTAGTGGCTTGAAATATTGCCTGTCAGATTTCGGTATAATGTAATACTATAGTATTACCACATATTGCAGGAACGATCAAACCATCGCAAGTTCTTGTCCCCCATGGGGACGTAAAAAAATGTAAAAATCAGTTTTAAAAAGTTCTAGTAATTATTGTCAAAGGTAATGAAAGTTTTTGCCATATTCATTTATAATAAGGCCTATTTCACACGGGCTACAAAACGCATGTATGTGAAGCGCATGGTTTCCTATGGGTTCTTTCACATGAGAGATGTTTTGTAGCCTGAAAGAACCCATTGGAAGCCATGGGCTTCACATACATGATTTTGTAGCAATGATTTTGTAGCCGTGTGAAAGAGGCCTAAAAGACTCTAAACAGAAAAAAAATGTATCGCTGCATTCATAAAAGTCTGATCTATTTAAGTAACGCATTATTTACCCCGCACGGTGAATGTTGTCAGAGGAAAAAAACACCAGAATTGTGCTTCTTCAGTCACCCAGTCTCCAAGATAAAATAGCAACTATAGCCCGTGACGTCACACCTACTATGCGCGGCTCCATTGTAAGCGGCGGAGCAGCAGGCGGGGATGTCTGTGAACTACGCGGCCGGCCTGTCCGCCTATGCCGATAAGGAGTGTTGCGGGCTGCCGGAGATTTTTGACTCTCCAGAAGAGTTGCATCAGAAAGTCAAGGAACTTGCTGATATGATTCGGAAAGCCTCATATGTGGTTGTCCATACGGGGGCCGGGATAAGCACTTCATGCGGGATCCCCGACTTAATGGTCCTAATGGTGTGTGGACATTGGAGGAAAAGGGCTTAAATCCGAAATTTGACACAACGTTTGAAACGGCTCAACCATCTGCAACGCACATGGGACTTCTACAGCTGCAGAGAGTTGGAATCCTGAAGTTTTTGGTCAGCCAGAATGTAGATGGCTTACACGTAAGATCCGGATTCCCCAGAGATTACCTGGCGGAGCTTCATGGGAACATGTTCGTGGAGGAATGTATGAAATGTGGCAAACAGTATGTCCGTGATGATGTGGTTGGGACCATGGGCCTGAAGCCCACCGGCAGACTATGTGATGTTCCTAAAGTGAGAGGCCTACGAGCGTGCAGGGGGAAGCTGACTGATACGATCTTGGATTGGGAGGACGCTCTGCCGGATAAAGACCTGACGCTCGCGCATGAAGCCTGCAGAAAAGCCGATCTGGCCATCACGCTGGGAACGTCTCTTCAGATTAAACCCAGTGGGAATCTTCCTCTGTTGACCAAGCGCATGGGTGGGAAACTTGTCATCGTGAATCTGCAGCCAACCAAACATGATCGTTACGGTGACCTGCACATTCATGGATACGTGGATGAAGTAATGACGCCGTTAATGCAGCATCTCGGTCTTGAAATTCCTGTGTGGAGCGGTCCACCAACTAAACTAGAATCAAAAGAGGAGGCCGGTGACCACCCGATAGACTGCAATGGGGATTCAGGCTCTGCACATATTAAAAAGGAGGAAAAGGACGATTGTATTGAGGAGAAGCCGCACCTGCCAAAAAGGGCGAAGGTGGAGGCGACAATTACATGAATCTGGATAAACAGCCGCTGAAAGAAGTTCTCGCTGAAGGGATAATTTGAAGCTCAGACATCTTTAGACTTATAAGAAATGATCAAAGTGCATTGGAATTGGAGCAGAACGGGGCGTTCACAAGGATTGTCCAATCTCCCAGCGGGCTGTCCTGTACATGGCCTTACATTGTACATTCATCGGGGTGTTTAGTTTCAGGATTTTCTAAACTATTCTACTGTAAATATCCGTTTTGTATAAGGAAAAAAAAAAAAAAATAGCAACTATAGGATGTCCCGCAAAATACGAGTCATCTTGTGGAATAACTCGGCAAATTCTAATTCGCAGCTACTATCATTTAGATTGTGTAGCTACTGTATATTCATCTCTGCACTGCTGCCATGCACCAGATCTAGTTGTTTGATGCAGGACATCCTGTAGTTTCCGTTGGTACCATTCTGGAGTACATACAACTCTTTGATTGCTTTTTAATATATTTTTTCTTTGAGACGAGGTGACCAAAAAAGCGCACATCTGGAGTTCTTTATTTTTTTCCCTGACAACGTTCACTGTGTGGGGTAAATAATGCGTTATCTTGATAGAACAGACTTTTATGGATGCAGTGATACCAAACATGTATTTTTGTTTTATTATTTAGATGCCAACGTTTTTTTTATAATTTTTTTTTCTTATTCTTATGGTGAATCCCACACCAAAATCTGCATTAAAAACCATGTCAAAATCTGCACCAAATGGTGCCGATTTTGATGCAGACCTTCAGCTGTCCTCAGTGGTCGTTCCGCAGCGGATCTACCCCTGTGTGAACATGTCTCCAGAGTTGTACTTCTAACAAATCTGCAATGAGGTTATACTGTTTAATTGTTTATCTGCCACATTTGGATTGTAAATGTAATACTGTTTATAAACCAATGGAGGTGCTACACTTGGGAGGTGTCAGATCGATTAGGGTGGATGAAGCAGATTAACGCCTGCACAACAGTAGCGTATATGTGCGCAATCCATTCATGTCATGTTAACATATAGTTCATTCTAGCAGGACTGATGACCTTTGTACTGGTTTGATTTGCTGAGCAAATTGACTTTGGGACATCCCTGTGCCCCGCTCCTGCCTCTGCTCTGACAAGACATAGAATTCTATCAGATCTGTTTGTTCCTTATTTTTGGGAAACGTGTTCATTTCAAAGCTATGCATAGTAATGCATACCAACTTACCCAAAACACATTGCGTCAAGTAATGACCAGAACATGAAGAGTTTCCACACTGAATCACACATTTAGTGGTCGTTCTGGAGCCAAACACAGCAGTGGATGCTAAAAGAAGAATTATCAGTCTTTCCTTTATACTTTTCCTTCTCCTTAACCCCTTAATGACATGGCCTATTTTGGGCTTAAGGACGCTACGATTTTTGGCGGATTTTCATCTCCATTTTTCAAAAGCCATAACGTTTTTACTTTTGTGTCGACGCGGCCGTATAAGGGCTTGTTTTTTGTGTGGTGAACTGTAGTTTTTATTGGTGCCACTTTTGTGTACACAGACTATATTGTAAAACCTTTATTATTTTTTTATGATATCAGGGAGAGAAAATGCATCAATTCTGCCATGGATTTTTTTGTTTTTTTTTTACAGCGATAATCATGCAGCATAAATGACACAATACATTTTTTCTGCGGGTCCGTACGGTAACAACGATACCAAAATTCTTATTTTTTTTAGGTTTTCCACCTTTCTGCAATAAAAACCCATTTTTGGAAATCTTTTTTTTTCTAAATCGCTGCATTCAAAGTCCTGTAACTAATGATGCGCCTATTGAAAAGATAGAACTTTTGCATGTCCGCTCAGATGAGCAGATAGTAATTTTGATTTCCTCAAGCACATTTAAAATCGCAGCAAGTTCTATTTTTGTGCAGAATCCACACGAACGGCCCCTATTGAAGTCAATAGAAGTCGTTGACCCGCAGACCATCCACAATTCTCATTGCGGATAGACTGCAGGTACCTGCATCTTCGCCTAGTGACGGCATGGGAAAAACAGATATTTACAAAAAAATATATGTACTGCGCATGACCAACGGCGAACATCTGTAGTCATTCGCAGTACAGAAATGACAGGTACGCAGGGTCACCGGCTGGGGTCACAGCTGTATTCCACTGCAGATTCCCGCATGTGGAATCCGGCTCATTCATGTGCAGCCAGCCTTATGCCGACTGCGAAATCTCGCAGCAGAATCAAACCCAGTGTCCCCGCGGTGAGCCCGACTTGCCTGTCCGGCGTCTTCTCTCTGCTCTGCGGATGTGCCAGCTGGTGCACCGCCAGACATGCACAGTGCAGAGAGTTGAGCCAGCGATAACTCAAATCCAATGCGACTTGCAGCAAGACGGACGGCTTGCATTGACTGCAATGGAAGCTGTCTGTGCGAGGCCCGCACACCAGAATAGGATAGGCTGCGATTAGTCCCCGTGAGCGGAAAATTGTAGTTGATTTTTGCTCATGGAAAATTGTTTTCCTTGCATGTCCTATGGGGAGTATTTGTTGCCGTATCCGGAGGCGGACGGTCACTCCGGATCCCGCAGTGCAAATACGGCCGTGGGCATTGGTCCTTAATGGGATTGAATAAAATCTTTTTCGTCATATTGCATAAAAATAAAAGCAACTAAGTAAATGATTGAATTGCTCTATCAGTAATTTTCACTATAGCTGCCCGTAAATGTTATGAATAGAGATGAGCGAGCATGCTCGCTAAGGGCAATTACTCGATCGAGTATTGTCCTTAGCGAGTACCTGCCCGCTCTGAAGAAAAGGTTCAGCTGCCGGTGGGCGCGGGGAGTGGCGGAGAGAGGGGCGAGGAACGGAGGGGAGATCTCTCTCTCCCCAGCGCTCCCCCCTGCTCACTGCCGCAACTCACCTCTCTCCCGCGACCAGCAGCCGAACCTTTTCTTCTGAGTGGGCAGGTACTCGCTAAGGACAATGCTCGATCGAGCAATTGTCCTTAGCGAGTATGCTCGCTCATCTCTAGTTATGAAATGATAATGATCATCATGATCATCTTTAGTATCAAGACAATCAGATACTGTATGACCAAGTGAGCCTCTGAATCATAGAAGGAACATTTTGACTAGAAGGTGTTTGTCAAGTGAATCTCTGAATGGCTTGAGAAAGGCTCCGTTGCTGGTGCATCTTGTCTCCATCAGAAGTATGGGTGGAGACATGAGTGTAGCCAGGTTGAGATGCAGGTGACGGGTAGGTGACGCCCACAGGTGCTGATTGGCTGAGTACCCTCTGTCCTCTCCGTAACCTGGCCGCTGTCAGGGTGCTATTCCGCTCCCATCTCCCCAGCCGACCCCCCTGTAACTTTCACCCTGGGCTCTCCTCTCCATAAGGCTCTCATTTCCCTTCCAAACCCCACTGTCTGTGTCGCATGTGCCGTGGGGACCCTGTTGTCACAGTTCCTTTTAATATGTGTCAGGGCTCACGAACCCGCTGTGACTGTTCCCGGCCTTCCATCTCCGCTGTCATTGTCATCCCCAGGCACCCTCCCAACTCCGCTGCCGGCACTGCTGTCACTTCCCTCCACCCCCGCTGCCGCCCTCCCCTCCTCTGTGCTGGCAATGGCTGGATGCATAGATGGATGTCCGGCTCACATCACTGTCTTCTGCGGCTGGGCCTGAAGGTAGCCAATTGGCAGTTGTGGGCGTTTCCTATAACTCTACCAGGACATACCCATGTCTCCATGCATAGTTCCGGTGGAGACAAGATGCACCAGCACTGAAGGCTCCTTCGTGAGCAGAAAAGTTGTAATGGATGAATAAAACTGGATCATGGATTTGGAGTGCTGCTTCTCTCTTTGTTTTTGCTCAGTTGAACTTCTACATCCGTTTATCACTCACGTTTTCATGGTTGTTGACCATTATGGGAACTTGTTTATCATAATCAGATGATTTAGAAGTCACTATGAGGCCCATTGTACATACTGGATGCCAATTTTTAGTTTATGATCAAGAGCATTTCTATGACTCATGTTTTTATTTTCAGAGACACAACAAAGTATTTCTGGTAAAATTGTTACACCTGTCATTAATAGAAAACCATAGTTTAGCAATCTTACAAAACATCACAGTAGGTCTTTTGCAACTCCAGTGATATCAGTGAGTCCACCTACACATCCAAGCAGATAGTTCCCATAAGTGATAGCATTGGTTACCTATTAACGCTACCGCAGTCTATGTGCAATGGTGATCCTATCAGAGCACACTAGGCGTCCTATGTCAATACCTGAAGGCAGTATAAAAGGATCTTACAACCAGAGAGGCTATCACAGCTAAGAATGGCTAGATTACTGAGGGTGGTTGTGTTATTAGTCCTCTGCACCACTGCAGTGTGGTGTACCAGTGATTACGATGATGACGATGATGGGGTAATTACATAGTATAATTATACCTAATAATATTTTTGCTGATTGCATTAAACTACCTAAATTTAGGATGTTTAATCATTTTAACTCTTGTTTTCTTTTTGTTTGCAGGAAGAAGGAACAGGAGGAAACGTAATAATGCATTTATATTACTACACTTATATCATTTCTTACACTTTATTACATGCAACTTACAATTTTATCTAAGAGGCATTTCTATAAAATATATATAGACCCAGATGCTATTGGAAATCATTTATGGGGGTGCATCTATATTTTATACCTATATTGTGCTTTTAACCCATTGAAACCCATTGAGAATAAACATTACCAAACACTCTAGCCACCAAATGTAATGTAATAGTATGAATCTTTATTTTATGTTAAGTATATAGTGCAATTTCTCTTTAATTCCAGCAATGTTCACTGTGATATTAGCTACAAATTCATGATATAGGAGTTGTAAGCATGAACAAAACAATACCCGCATGGCTTTCTATCTATGAAATGTATTTGTATTGGTGTTAGAAACTATATGCTGATATATCATGTATATTTACAGAAGACAGAATCATCGGTTGATGCAAGAGGACATCGGCCACTCTCTAGAGGACAAGCACTAACTCCCACCAGACGACCTCCTCCACCACCAGTCAGCGGAGGTGGTGGCTACAGAGCACGTCCAACCAAAGCTCCAGCCAAAGGACAGCAGAAAGTACCCGAAGTGTTTCCTGAAAGTGGAGGCTGCAAACATCTAGAGGAGGAGATGGTAGAATCGCCTTATTATGACTATAGGGCAGAAAAAAATAACATTAGAAAGAAGTTAAAGAAGGGTTAATATCTGGTTGTGGGGAGTCCTATTAAGCCTATTATAGTGACTTAATGACGAAACATATGCCTAAGGATAGTGATAGATTTTGGAAATGTTACAATAACTTCGTTAATTGTGACAAGTAATTTTTGGAGTAAATTTCTCATTTTCTTTGATACATAACAATTCATGTCTTTCATTCTTTCAGGGAGTGTTATGCCCCACTGGTTGTGAATTACGTACCAGTCTTCTGAAGCAAGAGAGGAATGTCAAAAGCTCTATAGATCTCATTCGTCCCAGGCTGCAGTCACTTTCTCATTCCTCAACCAATATATTCCATTACGCCTCTCTACTTGAAGAGAAATTCAAACAACGAGATGAGCTCAAGAGAGGTAGATGTTCTACTGCTTCTCAGCTTAAAGTGGTTGTCCCGCGGCAGCAAGTGGGTCTATACACTTCTGTATGGCCATAATAATGCACTTTGTAATGTACATTGTGCATTAATTATGAGCCATACAGAAGTTATAAAAAGTTTTATACTTACCTGCTCCGTTGCTAGCGTCCTCGTTCCCATGGAGCCGACTAATTTTCGCCCTCCGATGGCCAAATTAGCCGCGCTTGCGCAGTCCGGGTCTTCTGCTCTCTTCAATGGAGCCGCTCGTGTAGAATGCCGGCTCCGTGTAGCTCCGCCCCGTCACGTGCCGATTCCAGCCAATCAGGAGTCTGGAATCGGCAATGGACCGCACAGAAGCCCTGCGGTCCACGGAGACAGAGGATCCCGGCGGCCATCTTCAGCAGGTAAGTATGAAGACGCCGGACCGCCGGGATTCAGGTAAGCGCTGTGCGGGTTGTTTTTTTAACCCCTGCATCGGGGTTGTCTCGCGCCGAACGGGGGGGGGGGGGTTAAAAAAAAAAAAAACCCGTTTCGGCGCGGGACAACCCCTTTAAATCTCTTAACACTTAGATAGCATAGCAATACTGCTTAATGGACATTACAATTGTACATTTTCACTTGTGTTAATTAGGATTACTAACTTCTTCACTGTATGGTTGGATCTAGAGATCCAATAACGCGTTGTGCTTAGGTCGGATTCCACATGTGGATTTCCACAGTGGAAGACCTGCAATCATTTGCGGAAAGTAATTACGAATGATCGTGGAAGATGCAAACGTCTTTTCACGTAGATGTACGGTATGCACAGTGCATAATCCGCGTGGAAGAAAGCTCTCTTTTTACCCTCCAGCCGGTATTCCGGTTTTTCTATCTATTTTCCTTTGAAGTTGCAAGTGTTTACACTGCTCATGCACAATGTTATTTGCGTATGGGCGATGGAACACTTGCATCCATTGACTTGGTGGAATGGGCGGTAAAATGGAGCATGCTGCAAGTTTTCTTCCACTTGCAGAATACGCAATTTGTATCCGCAAGTGTGAAGAAAAAAGCAAAAATGCATGCCTTTCAATGCTTGCGTTTTACCGCAGATCTCTCACATAGACGGCGATCGCGGAATCCGCAATCCAAATCTGCCCGTGTGAGCCCGGCATTATGGAAAACATCGCCATGTAGGAAAACACACATACGTTAGCAAGGAAAATATTATTATTTTACCATTTTAGGCTCATAGAAACTCCACAAAAGCCCTTTAATGCTGGTGATCTAGTTAGAGGTAGCCATTTCCATGGTTGCAAATATTCCACTGCATCGCTACATGTAAATCTACTATCAATGACTTGAAAACCTTCAGTAGTGACTTAAACAGCTACTGTGGAAGCATATTTAATGACTGTCCCTACCAATAAACCCTACTTTTTAGAACCATAGATATAATCCATGTTAGACAGGGAAACCCAGGACCCACCAGGAAAATTGTGGGGGCCCACTACACAGCTACATGAAAATATCCCCCGATTCTCAATCACAAATTTCCATTTACCACATTCTCCATACAAATCAATGGAAAGTGGCTGCATTGGCAAGTAGCCCTATTTCCACTGAAGTATATGGAGAATGCAGTGGGCAGAGCTTCAGCCCATATGTGCACAGCTCATGCGAGGGGGAGTGTGTGGGGAGGCCAGGGGGGGCACCCTAGTTCGGGGCTCACTGGGGATCCAGCTGTTCTCCTGTGGGCAAGTCAGAGCCTGGCTATAATAATTATTGTTCATCATGATCATTGGTGTTATTTTAGTTATTAAGAAGGTTTTTAGTATCTCTGTAACTAAAAATTTCATTATTAGCTAATAGAGATGAGCGAGCATACTCGTTAAGGCGATTCACTCGAGAGGGCATCGCCTTTTTCGAGTAACTGCTGGTTCATCCCTGAAGATTCAGGGGGGGCGCAGGGCCGCGGAGGGAGGGTTTACGGGGGGAGAGTAAGAGAGATCTCTCTCTCCCTCCTGATCCCCTCCACAACCCCCCGCTTACCCCCACGGCCCCCCCGAATCTTCAGGGACGAGCCAGCAGTTACTCGAAAAAGGTGATGCTCTAACCTCTTAGAATATAGCATTTTGGGGTGAAATCCCTGCTTCTAACATATAGGTTTTACTGGCAGTTTTTCATGCAGTTTTGGAAGCCAGAACCAGAATTTTGGAAGTGGATTTGCAGATAATGGTAAATATAAAAGATCCACTTGCTAGATCCACTTCTGGCTTTGGCTCAAAATGCAGTATGGAAAACTGCAGTGCAATGATGGCTTGAAAATTATCCTTAAAGGGGTTGTCTAGGATTCAAATTTTTTATGGCTGGGTAATGTTGTGAAAGTAAAAAGCCATAATCCTCTGGAGCTTTGGTACCCGCTGTACAGAAGCTGCAAGAAACCAGCTGTAGTCACATAACATTCATTGTGCACGTGAACATTCTGAATCCTGATCATTCAGAAACACTGCTGAAGCATGTGACTGGTGAGCAATAAATGGAATATAACTGTACTCAGCTTTTTCTATGTTTGGTGTGGTGAAGACTGGAGCTCCAGTGCTGGATGCAGAACTACTGAAGAAAGCGAGCATGCCTTTTTTCTTTCTTTTATAACATTCCATGGCCGTAAAAAAAAAAAATTGGGTACTGGAAAACCCCTTTAAGGATAATCTTTAAGTTTTTTTTCTCAGCCAGCTAATTCATCCTGTATAATTAAATTGGTATCAGTAAAAGAGTGTAGCCATACTTGTTGGTTTTAAACTGTAAATATTAAAGGATTTTCCCACAACTTAAAATGGCTTCACAGCCATTCTGTCCTTCCTGGTTGCTGACCATGACATGTGACTGCTGCAGCCAATCACTGGCCACATCTACAGCCAGTGATTGGCTGCAGCAGTCACAGTCCTGGTCAGCAACAACCAGGAAAGACAGAATGGCTGTGAAGCAATTTTAAGTTGTGGGAAAACCCCTTTATGGTATGTTTACACATGGATGAATTGGTGATGATTTCCCACAACGGAACATCTATGTCAAAAACAGTGCCGATTTTGACACAGATTTTAGTGCAGATTGGCAGCAGAATTCACCCCTTCACTTGAAAGGTTGAAATCTGCTGCGGATTTCCACACCACAAACTGCATCATAATCTACATCAAGCGGTGCAGACTTTGATGTGGTTTTTGGCGCGGACCCACAGCATAAAATATATTGCAAATCCACTTTAAAATCTGCAACGTATGAACGTACCCTTTAGATTATTTTCCCTTTACCAATCCCTGCTGTTTGTCATGTCCCAAACAACCGACGAGAAGATATTTTCATTGATTTTGTAGAGCCTTGAGCAATACCTCACGTAAATGTCAAATATTTCCTTTTCAGAAAACGAGAATGCCATTAATCAATACGGTGTAGATCTGGAGGAACAACACGTTTATATCAAGGAAAATCTGGATACCAATATTCCATCCAATATCCGCATCCTCCGCCAAGTACTGGAGAATCTAAGGTCTAAAATCCAGAAGCTGGAAGCCACAATTTCCTCCCAGGTGGAGAACTGCAGAACTCCTTGTGCTACAACACGCAACATTCCAGTGGTATCTGGCAAAGGTAAATAGTCTACTACTTCTCACATTTGCATCCGGCTGTGAAAGCAATACAAGGCTCAGTAATTAAGATGAGCAATAGAGAGTCTCAAATAGTCCAATTAGTTTTCAAAGGTCTACATGCATTTTATACATTCCAGAACTTTTTCCTTGCTGTTCACTGGCAACTTATTGTTTCACTTCATATATAATTACAGAGTGTGAAGAAATCTACAGGAAAGGTGGGGAGACTTCGGAGATGTATCTTATACAGCCAGATGGATTCTTCAGACCGTACAGAGTTTACTGTGATATGACCACACAAGATGGTGGTAAGCATGCCAGTAATACTAAAACTTCTGTAACTAGTAGATAGCCACAAGGGAAAATCGTTCAACAACCAAGGAAAACCATGTAGGTGGGGTTTCCTTTAAAAAGATCTAAAAAAAAATCGATTGGATTTATATCACATTTCCAATAAAATTCAGAACAGGCTTCCTCCTCATTAAGACATTTTACTTATGCCAATTACTGGTAGTTTAGTGGTCTATAGCCTATCTGGTCAATAAAATATGATAGATATCATTGATCATGATTAGTGACTTCCACAGTCCTGCAAAAGATATTGGGTGTGAATTCCCAGCATTCTTTTAGAAGTGATTGAGAGAGTTATTTTTTAATGTATTTCTTAAGTTGACATATACTACTAGCCTGAATGTTGTATAGAGCCCGCTTATACAATGCAGAAATGAACAGAATGACAATATTTTTAGGATGGACCTTAATCCAAAACAGACAAGATGGCACTGTTAACTTTGGAAGGACATGGGATTCCTATAAGAATGGATTTGGAAATATTGCTATCGATGGAGGAAAAGGAATCGGCGACGCACCAGGTATATTTCAGTTGCATCTACTGGTATGGTTACCGATTGCACAAATGCAAAAAACAGTAAAATTGTGGTTGGTAAGTTTTATTCCAATCGAGAGTAAATCTTTGGCCACCTCTTCGTTATTATCTAACAATTTCTCATTTTTAGGTCAGTCGAGGGTCCCAAATGCTAGAACCCTGTTGATTAGACCTTCAACCAATGCCCCTTTTTCGTCGTTCAGTCATTGGCTGTGTTTAAACTGAACGATTGTTCAATTTCGCTAATTTGAATTATTTTCTGAACGATAATCGCTCAGTCTAAACGCACCATAAGACATATATACTTCATTCAAGAAAACAGAAAGCCAATGAACATACATATACATGTTTTATGGGGGCAGTGCCATAGCAGTGGGGGATCTAGTTTCCCATTGCTTCAATCAATCAGTAGAATACTAGCTGTTTTATGACAGCCTACATTTACTACCCCACCGGCTACCAAAAAAGATAGACTTTATTGTGTTGAGAGTTTTACAGGGTAGCAGTGGATCCCTAATATATGATGAATCCATAGGATAGGTCATCAGTAGCTGATCGTCAGGGGTCTGCTGCCCAGAACCCCAGATGATCTGCTGTTCGATGGGCCAGCTGTCACGCTGTACATAACAGAAAGCAGATAACTTCATATATTGTATACTAGCCTAGTGTGGTACTGTAGGCACAGCTCCAATAGAAGTAAATAGGAGCTGTGCCTGCAATACTACACCAGGCCACTGCACATTGTACGGAGCTATCTGGTTCCTGCTCTATACATGGTGATAGCTCGCCCAGTGAACAGCTGATTGGTTCCTGGCAGGTGGTAGATCCCCACCAATCAGCTATTGATGACCTATCCTGTGGATAGGTCATACATTTCTAACAACTGAAAAAGCCCTTTAAGTAAAAAGAAATGGTATGAGAATATATGAAGGCACTTCATGCAATTTCTGTAATGTCTGACTTTCTTCAGGTGAATACTGGCTGGGTAATGAGAGAATTAGCCAGCTTACTAACCTCGGACCCACAGAAGCTTTGATTGAAATGCAAGACTGGGATGGCAACAAAGTTTCAGCCAGATATTCTGGTTTCACCGTGCAAAATGAGGCGAATAAATATCAGCTCTCTGTCAGCGGTTACAGCGGTAATGCCGGGAATGCACTCATGGAAGGAGCTTCAGAACTGAAAGGAGAAAACAGAACCATGACGATACACAATGGCATGTTCTTCAGCACTCATGACAGAGACAATGATGGCTGGTATGTATGGCAAATACCTTGTAACCCTTCATTTCCTATCAAACTGTGATCTATAGCCTCATCCATAATTTCCAAGATAGCTAATAACTATATTAACACTTTGCCCAAAGTCATATTCATTCTGTACATGCAAACCTTTAGATGGTTCAACTTGCACCTTACTGCAAGTTTCCCAACTCGTTTGTGGGTTGCCCAGTGGGTAACAGGAAAACATTACAGATCCAAATGGCAATATCCCTTCTCTATGAATCCGGATATTGCTGTTATATAATTTATATAATATTCATGTTTTCATACTCATCAAAAGTAATGTTTTATTTCTAGGTTAAACGCAGATCCAAACAAACAATGCGCCAAAGAAGATGGTGGTGGATGGTGGTACAACAGATGCCATTCTGCTAATCCTAATGGCAGATATTACTGGGGTGGGCATTACACATATGATATGGCAAAACATGGCACAGATGATGGTGTTGTATGGATGAACTGGAAGAGATCCTGGTATTCAATGAAGATGATGAGCATAAAGATCCGGCCATTCTTTAGCAATTAACATGCAATTTGGTGACTGAAACAGCAAGATACCAGCCTATGAGGTGCTGAAAGACATCATCAAACACATGAAAAAACACTTTAGGTCACTTATCAGAATAATGATCTATGAACCATTCTAGGATCATTTACTAGAAACATAACTATCTGCATAATATATGAGACACAACATCTTACACTCGGGTTCTTCAACCTACAAGGTTGTCTGCAATAGAAAGAATAAGCAAGAGATTTGTTAACGCTTTACAACCCAGTGCGATCTCATTGTAGCCCTTCAGTAAGAAGTGAAATGGGCCTTGTTGACGCCTTGTTTTCTTATTTATGAATGAATATTTGATTTTCTATCTAGCTGTTAGCAAATCTACTAACTGATGACAACTCTGGCCGTGACACAAGAATGAATATATTGATGAGCAGATTAATAAGTGCAACATGTTGTTATGGTGATATGACTTAAAAGCTGTGTACCAATAAAGATGCTGAAGTTTAGTCTAAAGTGATTGATTTCTGGTTTGTTCTGGGAGGAACACATTAAAAGGTCTATGTTTATGGAGAGGAAAATATTATATTTCTATCCAAAATCTTAAATTGAACATATTTTAGTAAATCACAAATTGGAGCAGCTGGGAGTGCTGGGTTGTAATTGGTAACAATGTTATATTCCACGTACAGTCTTACTGGCATTTTTCTATTTTTTTTTATGTTGGTGAGCATTTTTTGCAAAACTGTTAACAGTGTGTGCAGGTTTTTGGTTGCCACTCATGAGGTGGTTTTACACCTGCACTTGGGGTTCTGCTTCCCTGCTCAGTTCTGGGAGCAGGAAAGGGGAATCCCCGTGACTGAACAGCTATGTCTCTGGATGGAACCGAACAGCGCCGGACAGACCCTATTGGCTATAATGGGGTCCACCTGCTTTCCGCCCAGCTGCCCGGCTTTTGGATGGAAGAAAAAGTGATGCATGCAGTATTTTGTGCTGGATCTGTGATGGGACCTGTGGTCGAAGGGTTCTAACGCAGATGTGGATCGGCCTTAGCTTAGCTGAGACTGCCAATACAGTAAAGTAAAACTGACACCTTGTTTATAATAGAACATGCTGATATAACCGTTTTTAGCAATTGATGGTTAAACTAAAAGGTACCAACCAATGTGGCTGCACTTCCAGTTACCACTTAACTAAACAAAAAACTGTCACATTTCTAAACATAATTAACAAACATCTGTTTTACTTATATTTGCCCAATATAAAGTCCCTTATATGAAACACTAATGTAATAATCTATTTCTTGTGAAACATATAGAATTAGTTATAAGATCCTGACCAGGGGGTACAAAACACTGGGTGGCTTCATGCCATCTTCCCTTTCAGGGGCGTAACTATGGGTGATGCAGGAGATGAGGTTGCACCTGGGCTCAGGAGCCTTAGGGGGCCCATAAGGCTTCTCTTCTCCATATAGGGAGCCCAGTACTATGAATAAAGCATTATAGTTGGGGGCCCTGTTACAGGTTTTGCATTGGTGCCCAGGAGCTTCAAGTTACGCCTCTGTTCCTTTCCCATGCAGATATATGTTGGTAGTGCCAAAGGGCTTGGGGAGCCATGAGACATATAGTGGAGCTGCCTACTTATTCAGCCCTTATGCAGAGATAATACTGCACTTTTTAACTCCTTGTATGCAGCCAGGGTTCACCTTAAATTAGAAATGGTTTTGCTATCATACATATTATGGAGGTATTCTCTTATGCTTTTCATATGGTCCACATATACAGAGGTGTGTGGAGGCACAAAGACTGCAACACTATATACTGCATTGGAGTATGTGTACCCTCATATACATATGTGCATTTCTCATATACCTGTGTGTATACCGTCATATGCATTCATATAGCTATATGCATGAGCCCCTATGGCTCTGCTCTGCTTGCTATAATAGCATGATTTTGGACACTAGACAAAATATATAGTTAAGCATTTAGAATTAAACAATAACAGTAATAACCGTGTTTTCATGCAGTGCTATGCAAAAGAAAGGGAGGCTCCATAGGAAAACATGGGCTACTAAACTTTGCAAATCGTGCCAATATTCAGCAACCTGCAATTTTTTTTCTCGCAATGTAGCAGCCTAGAAAACATCACTAATGTGGAGGAACCCATAGGAAAGCATGGACTTTACATACATGCGATTTTTAGCGCTGTCATACCGTCAGAAAATCGTGCAATTTTGTTGCCCGTGTGAAACCGGCCTAAATCACACTTGTGACAGAGGCTGGAATTGTCAAAAAGGTCTCTGCCAAACCTCAAAAAAACGTCCTCAATGCCTAGCTATCTATAACATATTACAGAGTAAAGCCATCTCTAAACCTAATCTAAAAAACATGTAACACATGCCCTTCCAACATGTAACACATGCCCTTCCAACATGTAACACATGCCCTCCCAACGTGTAACACATGCCCTCCCAACGTGTAACACATGCCCTCCCAACATGTAACACATGCCCTCCTAACATGCAACACATGCCCTCCCAACATCTAACACATGTCCTCCCAACATGTAACACATGCCCTCCCAACGTGTAACATATGCCCTTCCAACATGCAACACATGCCCTTCCAACATGTAACACATGCCCTCCACACATGTAACACATGCCCTCCACACATGTAACACATGCCCTCCCAACATGTAACACATGCACTCCCAACATGTAACACATGGCCTCCCAACATGTAGCACATGCCCTTCCAAGGTGTAACACATGCCCTTCCAACATGTAACACATGCCCTCCCAACATGTATCATATGCCCTCCCAACATGTAACACATGCCCTCCCAATGTGTAACACATGCCCTTCCAACATGCAACACATGCCCTTCCAACATGTAACACATGCCCTTCACACATGTAACACATGCCCTCCACACATGTAACACATGCCCTCAGAACATGTAGCACATGCCTTCCCAACATGTAAAACATGCCCTCCCAACATGTAACACATGCCCTCCCAACATGTAGCACATGCCCTCCCAACATGTAACACATGCCCTCCCAACATGTAACACATGCCCTCCCAACATGTAACAGATGCCCTCCCAACATGTAACACATGCCCTCCCAACATGTAACACATGCCCTCCCAACATGTAACACATGCCCTCCCAACATGTAACAGATGCCCTCCCAACATGTTTTCCCACAAGGCTTTATCAGGTAGGCTATCCAGCCTTGGGACCCGGAGCTCTTTCACACAGGCTTCTCAATCTTTATTTGCATTTCTGACAGCAAAGCATATTGCACAAATGCACCAGAAACGTACTAAAAGTAACAATAATCATGTATGTGTGTTTTACCATGCAGTGCTTTCATGCACCGGCGGACTTCATAGACATGCATGTAAAATGAGAGGGGTAGTCAGTTCATTCCATGAGCATGCCTATGTAGTTCGCCGGGTGTATGCAGTAGCGGCTTTGACAGCACACAGCGGGGGATCAGCAAGTAGGGTAAGTATAATCCAGTACATCCCGGATTCAGCGTTTCAGCTCCTACAAGCCCAGATGTTCAAGGACTCCATTTAAATAATAATGATTGAAACCAAAGGCATTTTCTTTTTATATTTTTACGTATTCTACGGGTTTTTTTATATCCCACAACTAACTCTTTAAAAACCTGAAATAGCCTCTATTCACAGCAACAGTAGATCAGATCAGAATCATTTCACTCCTTTCCCCTCTGTGACATACATGTACATAGCCAAGGTACGGGCATGGGTAGAAAGTGGGCTCAAGAGCTGAGCTTGCTTCATACATGGCAGCTGCCAGCTGTTTCTGACAGTTGACGCCTGCCCCAAACAGCCAGCTCTGATTGCGACTGTTTCACACTTTACATGCATGGTAAATCCTTACCGCAGCATGCAAACTGTCAGCCAGAGGGTTATGTCCCCCCTGTGAGTCACCATGAGCCCTTCGTGAAGCAATCTGTCCAATGTATTTGACCATATTAAGCACTGCTTGTGGTAAGGCTTTATACTGGAATGTGAAAAGATCAATGGCAGAATTGATGTGTTTTCTCTCCCTGCCCTCCAAAAAAAATATAAAAGTTTCACAATGCATTATATGTACCCCAAAATGGTATCAATAAGAATTAACACCAGTGATATTTTGTAATTCCCCGGGGGTCACCAGATTTACTGGCTGCACAGGACAGATTGTCCTACAGAGGAGGCCTGCTAATAAACTGCGTGGGCACAAGACTTTGGCAGTGTTTAGAGAAAGGTTAGCTGCAGCTTAGATTGCGCAAAAGTGAACTTATCTCCCATTATGTTAACATTGGGATTTTGGCAGTTCCCCTTTGATATTTAAACAGCTTATTTGCGGAAACTGAATCAATAAAGACCTGAACTCTGGAGCAAAACCTTTTGCTAGGCTTGAATCAAAGTTCATATTTGTATATATAAAATAATGTGTGCAAATCCTTGTTCCGTTTGCTCAGATATTCAGAGAAGCACTCTGCAATAAATCCATCACAATATCACTGACTTCTGCTATGAAGAATCCAGTTCTGTAGCTCGTTCCCTCCAGGCTGTGTATTTTGCACTTTTCTTAAGGCCTCCAGGTCACATGACCAACACTCTGACAACACTCATGGGGCAGATTTATGACAACTGCCATGAAGCAAAACCCTCTTACTGTTAGTAACCAATCACAGTGCAGTTTTCATTTTGAATTACAGAATACAAAATGAAAGCTGTGCTGTGATTGGTTGTACATTACTGTAGTTAAAAACGTCATGCAATACTCCATTGGATGTCATCTGGACCGCAATTTTTCCTCATATCAATGGATACTAAAAAAAACAAGTCCATGCATGTCAAGTTGTATAAACACTTTGTATGTGTTACTATGTTACTATATGAGCAATGTTTTTTTTTTTTCTCTTAATACTGCTGGAAAAAAAGAAACTGGATATGAAATATTTGTAAAGAATATGGAAATTTTGTATAATTGTTGATGCTCCATCTTCTCTATATATGTTTAATGGGATTATAGTCAAAAACATTTCCACGTTGAAGAGAATTTAAAGGGAATCTGTCACCACCTTTTTGCAGCCCCCACTGAAAGCAGCATAAGGCCTCTTTCAGATGAGCGTATATTGGCCACTGTTTTCATGGACGGCCGATATACACTACGATCTGATGCATTGGATTCCAATGCATCAGATCACATGGCCGTATTCCCGCGGCGTTAAAGCACCTGGCCGGGCCAATATAACGCCGAGCCCTGTTTTATTGGTGTCCCTCACAGGTGTTATTAGCTCCCTCATTTGGTTGTCTGCTACCTGCATGATGAGAGGATGCAGCAATCTGCCCTCCTTAGTCAGTAAGTATATGGCCATTTTCTGTGATTTTATTTATAGTAGTATAGGGACTCACTACAGGCAAGGAACCTTGACGCGGTTAGTGGGCTCATGTGTCTTGGCCAAAATCCAACTAATGCCTTGCAATTATTATCTATTATTCACATGCAGTGTGGCTTTAAAACGCCAGGGGGAGTCCGAGGTGGCAGTACCAATGTGGTTCACTTTTTGAGGTGCAGGGCAACCCACCGAACTATTATGGCGTCATTAATAGGTTTCTGGTCTGCATGGTGCACTACATGTATCAGAAGGTCTGGCACTTTGTATCCACTCTGTGTCGGAGTATACACCAAGCACCTACCCCCCTCTATACTAAGAGGCTGTGTGAGTGGCTGTTTCATCGGTGTCCCTCACAGGTGTAATTAGCTCCCTCATTTGGTAGTCTGCTGCCTGCATAGTGAGGGGATGCAGCTATATGCTCTCCTTAGTCAGGAAATATATGCCCTTTTTTGTGATTGTTTTTATGTTTTTATATTTCCCCTTCTCTGACATAATTTAACGTCGAGCGCTTTCACGCTAGTCCTGGACCTATCTTTTAAGCCAGAATACGTCGGCCCCACTAGTCTTATGCACCCAGCTGTTTTCTGCACTGAACAGCTGTGTTCTTCATACCCAGCCTGTCATCAGGGAGCAAGATACAGATGAAACAATAATATCAGCTGTATGCCACTGTGAACTCCTGATAAGTCTCATCGTTGTCTTTCAGCACGCTGAAAGACAATGATAGGCGACGGCTTAACAAAAACTGCACGATGTCAGTGCAGTTAGACACAACGATTATCGCTCAAAAGACGGCTTTGAGTGATTTTTGAGTGATAATCGTTGTGTCTAAATGGGCATTTACTATATCTGTGTATATACATTCTGCCTATCTCCTGCTCTTATTTAGCCTCCTGTGAGCTGCATAAATTTATTAAATATATTAGGAACGTAAAAGAAAAGCTGAACTTCAGGATATTGCAAAATGCTTAGTTTAATTCAATGATAAATTCAACAGTAAAACTGTACATGCATTGTTATTGCATAGATGGAAGGTAAGACCTCTAATCAATTCCACTGGTGGGCCCTATGTACCCCAGCCGGATACTGGTAGTAGAGGCATACTATAAAAAGAGCTATAGATGAAGACTCTTACTCTTAGGATGGGTGTCAATACTCACCATATTGCCCAGTGATTTATATATAACAGGGTTCCCTCATACTGATGTGTGTAATGTCATAATAGCAAAAACACCTTGATGTACTTATCAAGATCTAGGAGGAGCTCATTGTTCTGGGCAATATTTAGATATTGCATTGTATCTAGAGATGAGCGAGTATACTCACTAAGGCTAACTAGTTGAGCGAGTAGTGCCTTAGTTGAGTATCTGCCCGCTCGTCTGTAAAGATTCGGCTGCCGGCGCAGGTGACAGGTGAGTTTCGGCGGTGAGCTCCCCCCTGCTCACCACCGCAACTCACCTGTCACCCGCGCCAGAAGCTGAATCTTTACAGACGAGCGGGCAGATACTCGACTAAGGCACTACTCGCTCAACTAGTTAGCCTTAGCGAGTATGCTCGCTCATCTCTAATTGTATCCTAATCACTTAAAGATAACATGATGTATACACTCAAAAATACTTGATATATATATATTATGCAGCTATATATGTTTTTGTTAATAAAATAAGGGCCGTAACGGAGGCCTAAAGGTCGTGGGTGAAGGTCCACATGACCTGGTTTGCAGGGAATGGGAAAAAAGGGGCTCATAGAAGATAGGAGGAGGGAGGTGAAAGGGGGCGGGTGATAGGAGGAAATACAAGGGGGAGAAAAGTGCTGGAAAGGCAGTTAGGAGTGAAAAAATCTGGAAAGATCCACCCTCCCGCCCTTAGGTTGTTTATTAAATGAGGGGAGGTTGATAGTATAAAATTGTAGGGAAAATGAATTGGCAGGTGATGGGTATGTTGGGGCATTTTAATATGTCATGGCTGCAGTTGGTGGGTGGGCGGGTCCTTGGAGTCGGTTCTAAAATTTGTTGGTGGGGGAGTCAGGGTGAGAATAGCCCACCTCCCCCCGTTTATTGGCAGTGTCTAGCGCTTGGTGGCTCTGACAGGGTGGAGTCCCTGACAGCTGGTGGATGTTATTAATTAGCCTTATAAGGGCTAGTGGGGGCTCCGAGCCTATGGAGAGTGGCTGGAGGCAAATGGGATATTTTCCTTTAAAAGTTGTGGCGCCAGATTTTGGGGCTCCTAGGACCTCACCTCGTAAGGGGAATATTAATAATTTTTGTTAAAGAAATATATATTAAATATGGTTTGTAATAAAAATGTCTGCTGTGACCAAAAGTATCCCAAGAAATAGTTGATTGTGTTTTATTTAAGGAGAAGAAGGGTAAGGAGTTGAAAAGGGGATATAAGGTGTAAGAGTTACAGGTCATCAGCAGGAAACTACTCTGGAATACCCAGGTCATGAACAAGTCAGTAAAACATCTAGTAATTTCTATAGTCTTAAAGGAGTGGGCTGAAGGAATTCATTAGTCGCTTCTTCATAGATCTTCTAATTTTAGCCTATATTGGTCTCTACTTTCGAACATCTCTAGCTGTTTCATCTCCATTAGAGGCCATAGTGTTTTGAAGCTGGGAGTATTTTCTTCTACATGAAGATTAACAAAGCCTATGTTAGGTAGAGCTTTCGTGTCATCTGTTTGATAATTCTTTATTGTGTCCAAATCTTTCTTCCAGATCCCGTAATGTTCAAGATTGGCCATGAAAACCTGGACATTTTGACATGATCCTTTGCAGGTTCGAATTTTGATGTCAATATCCACCTAAAGAAGAGTGGCATCATTAAAATACTCTATAGTACAAGAATAAAGATCCGTTACTACCAAAAGATGATGTTATCGTATCATCTAAATTAGATCATAATCATTACAAAAATACTTCCACACATAAAAAGAATAGCATGGTGCCCTACAATGAATAAATAACTGAGCAATGCAGAAAGATAATGCGTATCACTGGACCCCACTCACCAGTCATGGAAGGCTAAACGTATGTACAAAACTATGCCCATGCAGCAGTACTTGGAGCTCTTCTTTGCATTTTCTAAATGCTGGGTCCTGTGTATTTTTGTAAAAGGGCCCTTAGGCCTTATTCACACGAGCGTTTTAACACAAATCGCAACTATCTGAAGCATTGGATTCCAATGCATGAATTCAGATGGGCAATCTTTAGTCGCCCAAAATCGGACGTCCAAATTTGGCAGCTGATTTTACATATGGTCGAAAAAGATAGGTCTTGCCCTACCTTTTGGCCGCGATCAGCTGGTGGCTCCCATAGAAGCCTATGGGAGCTGACGGCAAAGGGAAGGGGAGGGAGTTTAGCAGTAGCTAGCGCTGTTAAACTATTTAAGCTGGTTCTATTGAGCCAATTAAAGGTTTTATACCACCTGAAGGAATTCCTGGCTGCGGTGTCTATATGCCACAACTTGCCCTATGAATGGGCAAGAAAATGCGAGATTCAGCTCTGACTTGGTCATGCGTTTTTCGGCCATGATGCAGAAGGCTAAAAAACGCATCACCTGTGTGAAAGATGCCTTGCACTCACATTTTCTGAAAGCCATATCTGATTAAGGGGACGCTGGCTACTCTGGGCTTGAGACCCCAGATGCAGATTGCTCTTATGCCGAAATAGTCAGTACACTCCTGCTCTTTGTAACACAACATTTTTCCTACTAGGATCTGCTAATTCGATTATTACGTATCTAATCTTCATTTAGATATACAGTTAAACAAGATGAAATACTTAAGCTGAAAAATGAAAGCCACTTACCTCCATTTTTTTCATTATTGCAAGCTGATCTTCGATCTCGCGATGTAAGTGTTTGAGTTTTGTTATTTGTTCATTCACCTTTATTTTAAGGTAAGTAATTCTCCTTCTTAATTCATTTCCAAGTTGGGCAAAGGTTTTCAGTGTTTCTAATAAAGACATGTACTGTTATGTTCAAAATCATAAAGTTTAGAAAGGCAAAGTACTAATTCTTTAAAGGGTTAATCTCATGACCTTTAGTAATTGAATATGGTTAGGCTATGTCATCACTTACTAGTTGTGGGGGTCCAGCTGGCATGATCCTCAGAAGGAAGGGGCTACATTGCTAGTTAAAGAGTGCCTGCACTTTGCTCAATGTACAGAATACACCATGCTAAGCATTTTTGTAGTTGGTTTTATTAGCCTATTCTGTACATTTGTCTTACAAACCCCTCTTCTGCTATACAGCTACGTGAAGATGGGGCTGCGAAATCTGTCTTCACCTCACTGCATAACAGTAGAGGGGCTCCATCCAGCTGCGTCTGCATCTATTCTTTCTAGAACAGCTGCAGACACAACTGTTCTGTTTCCATATAACTTTTTATTAAGATGTATCTCTATTATATATCATTTATTTTCAATAGCCCTGTGCCCCAATCTGTCCCACCACCCCTGGTGTTTTATCCCTCTCTCATCCCCGGGCATGGTGAAGGAGAAGCCGTTCTATGCTGTGGACGGCTTCTCCCCTTCGCGACGCATTTTGCGCATACAAAAGGAAGCAGCATGCACGCCAAATATGCAAGAAGATGCATACTATACTACACAGGAAAAAGAGCACATCTGGAACTCATTTGACTAAATTGCCATTTAAATGCGTGCAGTGTGTATGCAGGTGTGCAATGTGTATGCTCAGAGTGGGTATACAAGTGTGCAGTGTGTTTGCTCGGAGTGTGTATACAGGTATGTATACAGGTGTGCGTTGTGTATGCTCAGAGTGTGTATACAGGTGCACAGTGTGTATGCTTGGAGTAAGTATACAGGTATGTATACAGGTGTGCAGTGTGTACGTTTGGAGTGTGTATACAGGTGTGCAGTGTGCATGCTCAGAGTGGGTATGCAGGTATGTTTACAGGTGTGCAGTGTGTATGCTCAGAGTGAGTATACAGGTATGCAGTGTGTATGCTTGGAGTGTGTATACAGGTATGCAGTGTGTATGCTTGGAGTGTGTAAACAGGTATGCAGTGTGTATACAGGTGTGCAGTGTGTACACACAGAGTGTGTATACAGGTGTGCAGTGTGTATGCTCTGAGTGTATACAGGTGTACAGTGTGTATGCTTCAAGTGAGTATACAGGTATGTATACAGGTGTGCAGTGTGTACGATTGGAGTGTGTATAAAGGTGTGCAGTGTGTATGCTCAGAGTGGGTATACAAGTGTGCAGTGTGTACGCTCAAAGTGAGTATACAGGTATGCAGTGTGTATGCTCGGAGTGTGTATACAGGTGTGCAGTGTGTACGCTCAGAGTGGGTATACAGGTGTGCAGTGTGTATGCTCAGAGTGTGTATACAGGTATGCAGTGTGTATGCTCCAAGTGTGTATACAGGTGTACAGTGTGTATGCTTGGAGTGAGTATACAGGTATGTATACAGGTGTGCAGTGTGTACGTTTGGAGTGTGTATACAGGTGTGCAGTGTGCATGCTCAGAGTGGGTATACAGGTATGTATACAGGTGTGCAGTGTGTATGCTCAGAGTGGGCATACAGGTGTGCGGTGTGTATGCTCGGAGTGTGTATACAGGTGTGCAATGTGAATGCTCGGAGTGTGTATACAGGTGTGCAGTCTGTATGTTTAGAGTGTGTATACAGGTATGCAGTGTGTATACAGGTGTGCAGTGTGTACACACAGAGTGTGTATACAGGTGTGCAGTGTGTATGCTCTGAGTGTATACAGGTGTACAGTGTGTATGCTTGGAGTGAGTATACAGGTATGTATACAGGTGTGCAGTGTGTACGTTTGGAGTGTGTATACAGGTGTGCAGTGTGCATGCTCAGAGTGGGTATACAGGTATGTATACAGGTGTGCAGTGTGTATGCTCAGAGTGGGCATACAGGTATGTATACAGGTGTGCAGTGTGTACGCTCAGAGTGAGTATACAGGTATGCAGTGTGTATGCTCGGAGTGTGTATACAGGTGTGCAGTGTGTACGCTCAGAGTGGGTATACAGGTGTGCAGTGTGTATGCTCAGAGTGTGTATACAGGTATGCAGTGTGTATGCTCCAAGTGTGTATACAGGTGTACAGTGTGTATGCTTGGAGTGAGTATACAGGTATGTATACAGGTGTGCAGTGTGTACGTTTGGAGTGTGTATACAGGTGTGCAGTGTGCATGCTCAGAGTGGGTATACAGGTATGTATACAGGTATGCAGTGTGTATGCTCAGAGTGGGCATACAGGTGTGTGGTGTGTATGCTCGGAGTGTGTATACAGGTGTGCAGTGTGTACGCTCGGAGTGTGTATACAGGTGTGCAATGGGAATGCTCGGAGTGTGTATACAGGTGTGCAGTCTGTATGTTTAGAGTGTGTATACAGGTGTACAGTGTGTATGCTTAGAGTGAGTATACAGGTATGTATACAGGTGTGCAATGTGTACGCTTGGAGTGTGTATACAGGTGTGCAGTGTGTATGCTCAGAGTGTGTATACAGGTGTGCAGTCTGTATGCTCAGAGTGTGTATACAGGTGTGCAGTGTGTATGCTTAGAGTGAGTATACAGGTATGTATACAGGTGTGCAGTGTGTACGCTTTGAGTGTGTATACAGGTGTGCAGTCTGTATGCTCAGAGTGTGTATACAGGTGTTTATAGTGAGTGCGTTTCCCAAGTGTATACAGGTGTGCAGTGTGTACGCTTAGAGTGTGTATACAGGTGTACAGTCTGTATGCTCAGAGTGTGTATACAGGTGTTCATAGTGAGTGTGTTTCCCAAGTGTATACAGGTGTGCAGTGTGCATGTTCAGAGTGGGTATACAGGTATGTATACAGGTGTGCAGTGTGTATGCTCAGAGTGGGCATACAGGTGTGCGGTGTGTATGCTCGGAGTGTGTATACAGGTGTGCAGTGTGTACGCTCGGAGTGTGTATACAGGTGTGCAATGTGAATGCTCGGAGTGTGTATACAGGTGTGCAGTCTGTATGTTTAGAGTGTGTATACAGGTGTACAGTGTGTATGCTCAGAGTGTGTATACAGGTGTGCAGTCTGAATGCTCAGAGTGTGTATATAGGTGTGCAGTGTGTATGCTTAGAGTGAGTATACAGGTATGTATACAGGTGTGCAGTGTGTACGCTTTGAGTGTGTATACAAGTGTTCAGTCTGTATGCTCAGAGTGTGTATACAGGTGTTTATAGTGAGTGTGTTTCCCAAGTGTATACAGGTGTGCAGTGTGTACACTTGGAGTGTGTATGGAGGTGTACAGTCTGTATGCTCAGAGTGTGTAATACAGGTGTGCAGTGTGTATGCAGGTGTGTAGTGTGTGTTTATAGTTAGGATATAAACAGAGACAGTGTAAATTAGCGTTCAGTACAGACGCAGAAATGTGGGCATAACTCACTCATCTGAAACTAGTTATTGGCCACTTTCATGCAGTATTTGGTCAATATTTGGCTTCAGTGTTTGTAGCCAAAACCAGGAGTGGAATCCACAAAGAGAGAAACTCATGGACAGATTTACACCTCCTCCATATTTTGGCCCCACTCTTGGTTTTTATTACAAAAACAGATGCAAAATATCGACCAAAATCCTGCCGTGTGAAGCTTGCTTCTCTGGAGCAGCAGCGGCCAATCAGAGCAGCACGCAGTGCCATAGAGTACCAGTGCACAGTGTGGTAGTCAAAGAAGCAGTGCAGCCATGCAGGCACTTTCATGATATCCACCTTTTGCCCAATAGTACAATAGGTATCACCAGATCCAAAAGAGTTTGCCCCAGCCCTGCAACTGGATGCAACTGTATTGCAGTTCCTTGCATGATCGAGTGAACAGGAGCTCCACTGTCGAAGAAAAATCCAAAGAAACGTCTGTAACTTCAATTAGGTGATTGACAGGAATCTCAGAGGTTGAACCCCCATCAATCATGATGTGATAACATCCATCACTTCCTGTGATGGGGCTAGCCTTTAATCAATAAAGTTTGTGGACAATGGAGGGTATTTATCATCAGGGGGATTTTTGGTGCCAATTTTCTGGCAGCTTTTCTACTTTAAAGATGTGACAAAAGTGTCAAAAGTTACACCATGTTGATACATTTGTTGCATTTTTAAATAGGACTAGAGATATGGAATCACTTTATATTCCACCCAGTCACATATCACAAATGTCTCCAAAAACCTCACTCCAATTGTGTATGGAAAGAGTATTTTTGCCTCTATAGGCCAGATGCTTAGAGGCATTCAAGCCACTAAGTGTCTGGAGTCCTTTCACTTGGATGTCAACACCAGATTTTCCGTGTCCGTTGGTTTGACTTCATTAGCAACAGCGAGATACAGGCTTGCACGGGGCTTGAGTCAATCACAAAAACAATAACAAGGAGACGACTCGCACTTTTTGGTCATGTTGCACGCTTGTCAGAACTGTTCAGGCCCACGGTGCTCTAACCGCAGCAATTGCTAGGAAAATTGAGAGACGACCCCCTGCCGAATGGTGGAGGCCTCCTGGTTGTCCGCGGCACTCATGGGTGCAACAGATAGGCAACAGTACCTCTTCCAACATCAACACTAAATGGAACAATGCTCTCAGTCGTGGTTATTCTAGATTGGCGCTATGGACCCTCGTTGTCCAAGCGAGATAACTAACTAATTCAACATATACTCATAGCTTGGAAAGCCTCTATCTTACACCTAGCACTGGCTAAAACATCATTAATTATGACAGGGGCGTAACTATAGAGGGTGCAGGGGATGCGGTTGCACCCGGGCCCATAAGGCCTCTCTTCTCCATATAGGGAGCCCAGTACTATGAATAAAGCATTATAGTTGGGGGCCCTGTTACAGGTTTTGCATTGGGGCCTAGAAGCTTCAAGTTATGTCTCTGTGCAGCATGGTTTAGGTATGGGTACGGGTACAGATACAGATAGAGGGGGGGCCAGCTCACCTTTTGCATCAGGGCCCCTGAGCCTTTAGTTACGCCCCTGAACCATGATGTTTATGGACATGTGCACTGTGCACACACCTGTTTTCAAGATCTCTTGGGACCTACGGGTTAACCTAGTAGCCATGTATTGCTAATTTATTTGAACTCGGCTTGCATTACTTAAGTTATGTAATATATTCTGACCTACACCGTGCCTCTCAAGTAGATAAGAAGATAGCTTTACTTTACAATAGCTGGCAAAATGGTTATAAAATGTCACATAGGATAATTTAGTAGAAATATCATGCAGCGTCATCCATGGTTTATAAGTTCACTGCAGACAAAGGCAGGAGGCATCCATCATGGAATAGTGTTGGTGAAGTCTATTCTTGACCTCTGGGGCTGATTAATGTTGATGGGACTACCCCAGATTATCATATACCATGAATGCTAAGCACAATATTGTTTTGCTTTTCCATATCTTGCTGATATACTATTTGTATAATCTCGATATTTTGGAATCTTGGATGTGTTTTGATATCTTGCATGTATATCTACTTTTTAGCACTTTTTAGCACTTTATTGATATTTAGAGTGTGTATGCGAACCCATTTTTTTCCAATAAATCACCACTTAAACTTGACTTTTTCTGTAGATACTTTTTAAAAGTGGAGTGAGAAGAATGACATCTGTTCTTGTTGGTGCAAATCAATAGCAAATTTTTCTAAATTATTTTGTACCAAAAAAGTCACAATTTACACCAGAATCCTGGAACCACACCAGTAGTAAATGTGGCCTTATGTTTGAAATTCAACACAGTATATTCTGTCTTTCTTGCTGTAGCGGTAGGCAAGCACAGTTACATCATTCTGTAGTGGGACCATATTGGTTAATGTTACTAAAAACAAATGACCTTGGGATTTTTACCAGAATATTAAGTGTTGTGTGACCAAGTTTTATATATGCTATATTTGAACTGTAGAAAGAGGATGGTAAAGTGGATGCTGTCATTTCATAAGGAACAACCCTGAAAATGACTTTCTCCTATGAGTGTACACAACAGATCATTTATAGCAGTATTATGTATGAGAATGTTTGTAGCTATAGCATCCCTATTTAACCCCTTTAAGACCTCATGTCCACTGGACAAATAGAATTAGGAAATCCGCGCAGGTGTCCCGCACGTGTGTTTCGCGGCCATAGGGATGCATTGGACACCCACAGGTAAGTAAATACCTGCGGATGTCCTTTTTTCCTGCTGCGTGGATCGCACGTGCGGGAAATCACCTGTAGCATGCTCCATTTTTTGTGGATCTCCCACAGGCTTCCATAGAAGCCTATTGAAGCCGTCTGGATTTGCGGTACACCCGCTGCTGAATTTCTGCTCTCCAGAACGCGGGAGAGCAGGAGCTCAAAAAAACAAAAGAGTGCACGATGCATGCGCGCGGCAGGCTGCCGGCGTGCAGAGCACATCCGCCGGGCAGAGGGAAAGAAGATCTGGCCGCGACAGACGGGAACCCGCAGCGTCCGGACAGGTGAGTTAAATCATCTTTCAGGCCTCATGTCCGCGAGAAAGGAGGGACCCGCTGCTGGACTCTGCATGGAGAATCCGCGTGGGCCCAAATTTCCTAGTGGACATGAGGCCTAAGTTAAGATAAACCATTACTGTACTTGCCTTTCTCTGTAAGCATGTTTCGATCTGCAACTTCGTGAAGCTGTTTTAATTCTGAAAGCATTTTTATATTGTGAGAGTTACTTGTCACATACGATTGTTTTGCAGATT